>NW_020955740.1:59991-383603 GCF_003031625.1 Empidonax traillii | reverse complement strand
AAACTCAAATTGACTACCCTTAAATTTCTTGTGGAATATGATTGTGTCTTGTCGTAGATGTGTAGAAATGCTATAAAAATGTTTGAATCCTGCTTTGAATTTGAATCACCTCGTTCTTTCCCTGCATCAGTCTGAGCAGCTGCAAATATGTAACTAGTCACTTCCTGAAACAATTTTTTTGAGTCTAGTTCTCAAAACTGGAGAGTGATGTTGCATCTTTGATATATCTCAAATTCAGTCTTAATGGAGTGGGTGAGTTGAGCAGGAAAAGAAAAGTGAGTGGTAATAGCAAGGTTTGTAAGCAGATGTAAGCTTTCTGAGGCATTGAGAGTTTACTGTATCTTGAAAGAAAAACTTCACTGATTAATCAGCCTGAAAAATCATCCACTCTACCTTCAGTTTATTCAATTTACCATTAATGTATTGTGGTTATTGCTGCAGGGAATGTTTTAACAAATTGTTAAGTAAATGTACATCCCCTTAACTTCTGAGCTTTTGGAGTGGCAAAGGTATTTAGGTAATTGAATTTAAAAATTATGTGTAATGTACATTTATTTGTTAAGTCTAAAATATTAGTAAAATACTGTTCTAATATTTCCCACTGAATGGAGTTGAAAGGTCGCAATTTTGTTTCTTACCATCTAGTACTGAATCAGGAATTAGCAGGAAGCAGTGACATGATGTATAAAAGTAATGTATACCAGATCACTGCAACATGTGCATTATAACTGGTGTGTACTTATTTTCTTGTTGATATGTGTGTGTCCTGGCCTAAGAAAAGAACTGCATGAACAGTGACCACAAATGTGTTATTCTAGTGCTATTACATGTGCATCTACTGTTTGGTCAGTGTCTAGGCTAGTTGGTCATATTCCTTTTTATTTTTTAATAGGCTCAAATTAGTTGTCCAGGTGCATTTATGTACTAAGTTATAGCCTGAAGTTGCCAGCTTTTGTAGTATGTCAAGAAAATAATATTTTAAAGTATTAAGTATTAATAGTATTTTAATATAGAAAAATACATTAACCTTTCTTTTTAATTTTTGTTTGTTAAGTCTCCCTTGTGTACTCTCGTGATTAAAGAACTGTTTTGAGAGTGTGGTTTTGTGTTGGTGGGGTTTTTCTTGTTCTTTTTGTTTTAATTTTTTCTTCAAGCAAAGGTGTTGACCTCCACAAGCACCAGCGGCCCAAAGCATGTACCAACATGGTGAAATGTAGTGTAAAACCTAGGAGAAAGTTGGTATCTCTCTGGTATTCTCTATGCATGACGCTATGAAAAGCTACCAAAAGAATTGATAGCACTCAATTTTTAACTGATTTAGTGTTTAGATGGCTGTATTTCTCTGGGGAAAAAAAAGCATAGCTATTTAGTTTTTAATTTCAGTATTTTGGAAATCTGTTGCCTTTTTTCAACATATTTCCAAATACCTCGTACCTACTTAGTGCAGATACTTAAGCTGAATTTACACTGGAAAATTCAGAGATGCCTGGGGGCATGCTGAAATGGTATAATTTGTGGTTGAAATGTTCCCCAATGTAAGCTTGGTCTGTTCTGACTACTTACTCTTCCACCAAAGAATTCCCAGATGTGGCTTAGGAGCTGGGATGGCAGAGGCAATTTACAGTATGAAGTTTGTGCACCACCACCTTATTATGGAGATGCTGACAAATTCCTATAAGAGATACAACTGGTCTGCACTGCTTGGCTTCGGGGCCTGGTAATGTTTTTAGGTGCACTTATTGATTAATACAACCGTAGTATTGTATCTTCTTCCATGATGTAGTAATGGTCTTGTCTTCAGCAGGATTGTGCAAATATAAATGGTATTACAAATGGGACTCCTTCAGATGTAGAAAAGGAAACTGAATTTCCTTTGGCAATTGTGCAAGAACAACAGAAGCTGATGGCACTTAAATCAGTTGGCTAAGTGCAGTGTGCAAAATCGACATACAGTTGCTAAAAAAAAAAAAATTTTAACAAAGATTTATCCTCTTCTCCACTTCTTCCAAATGGGATAATTTCATATCCCATCCTCATAATGGGGTAATTCCAGCTTGGAATTCTGTATTTTTGTGGTAACAAGCATACAAAAGTGTGGTTGTTTTTTTGGAGGTAGATGAAATGTTTTTTTTTTCCCGCTTTCTAAATGATTATCATCAATATCCTTGGAATCACAAAGCCAGCAGAGTTGCCTGTGAAGCCTAGAATAAATTTCTCTGAAATGAACACATAAAAATACTTCAGAAGTCTCTTTCCAATAGCAAGGCTGCCATTCTGGATATAGCTGCTAGATAACCTGACAGCTCTTTTCAGATAACTTTCCTATTTAGGCTGTTTCTTTGTAGAGCAGGGCTTTCTTCAGGTTTTGCCTGTGTAGCTCATTTGGATGTTATTGATTACTTTCTCTTAAAATTCTAGCTCTCTTAAATCACTCTGAGTTTAAAATCCACAAAACTTAGTTATTACTGTTTGCTTTGAAAACACAAAATTAGGTATTATTTTAAAGATTATGTACTTTTTTCAGGAGGACCCAAATGATATCGACCCCAAAAGGAAAGAAGTGCGTGGCAATGATGGGGAGGACAAAGCACAAAGTGTGGAGACGCTACCTCCAGGTATTGCAGTAACATTTGTTACGAAAGATCCATAGCCATAAAACATTTATCATTGAAAGCCATGAAACACAGCAGTTGTTCTGATTCTAATAATTCTTTGTAGTTTGAAAGTGCTGGGATTATTTTAGCAACGTTTAGTTCTTACAGCTTCAGCTTACCTGCGTCACTGCTCCTTTGGGTTTAAAGCCATCGGGAGTGTGGTTCTTTGCTAGTACATTTGTGTTGTCCTTCAATAGGTTTAAGGTACTGTAAAAACCCCTGATATGAAAGTAGTCCATGCCTCTCAATGGATAATGCTGACAGGCAACAGATAAATCACCTTGGGACTGTTATTTTAACTGAAGATTCAGCCAAGGTTCATAATTCAGGTTTTTTTCTAGCTTTTGTTGTGGCAGATTTTCCTGACTGCTGATGGTGTACCTTATTTTTCTCATACTTGCTCGGTATTTTTCATATGCTGGCAAATAACAACATGATTTTTGTTCTATTTGAGTGAAATCCTTATACATTGAGGATAAGCTAGAAAGTGAAGTGTTAAGGAATCCTCATTCATATGACTGCTTCCATAAAATTTCTTTGCTGCATAACTGTTTCGTATCAACGAGATTTAATTATATTCACTGCAATTGACATACTAAGGAATACAGAAAAATGAACATCGGGCTTGAATATTTTACACTATTGAAAAAGTTTACTGTACAAGAAGGACAACTACTGGTCAGGTAACTTCACAGGACGTTTTACTCCTCTTCTATTAATCCTGATGTTTTGCTTACGCATTTGTCTTGGCCAAACATTTGAAATACTGCGAGGTCTTGCAGAAAGAACTAACCAAGGTAAACTTTGCTTTAAGCAGCTGGAACTTCCATCCCCAATAAGGTGTGAGGTATGATTTTTGTTTTACAGTCATAGACTCTCCAGGTACAGATTAAGCCGTTTGCTATTGATGGCTTTTTTCCTGTATCCTTTGGCCTGCCTTGTCTTAGCTGCTTTCTGGAGAGGGGAAACAAGACTGGTTATGTATCTATATTTTCTTGGCAAAGCCTTTACTTTGTGTATTTGTTGGGAAATAAATCCCAAAAAGCTGAAGAGTCTGGCCTTTTAACTTGGTTTCTGGCAGATCTTTTCAAGTATTTTTTGTGCTTAACAGAACTCTCTACAAATCTTGTTACTGGGGTTAGGTTAGCCAATTTTGCACCTTCCAGCTGCTTTTCTTATTTCACCTTTTTGGATGTTTATGTATTCTGAGACAAACCCTATACTTTTCCTCGAAGACCTTCCTTTCCCAGTGGCCCTAAGTAGATTGTTTGACTATAAAAAGAAGTGGGAAGTGTCACAGGTTGAAAGGGAGAGCTATCAGAAGCTGGAAGGGTTGAAACCAGAAGTAAGATGAAGTGTAAAGTAGAGCAGGTCAGGGCTTTTTTTATTTCATATGTTGATTACAAGTCTCTTATGGCTGGATGTAACAGGCTGGAGAATTGTTACTGCAAAGTAGTGCGAGAGTCTGGAATCAAACATCAAAGACTACATGGACAGAATTATGCACTCTTCAGTTGCTATTTTCTTTATTTTCAATCCATAAAGAAAATAGCAACTGAAGAGTGCATAATTCTGTCCATGTGTGCATTGTTTTAAAGTGATCAAATTTTAGGAGGGCTCTGGTTCAAAACTTTCTCACTTTTCCACTGTGCTTGGGGAACCCATAGTTTAGGTTTCAGCATGATGCACTGTAGCATCTTTCATGACTTCTTGGAATTAGAGACATGCTTATTATTTTTAAAATGTCTTTATATAAAAATTAGACTTGTCATTTTTTTATCTTTTGTTTGCCAAAGTGTATCTATCCTTTGTCTCCTGGTGACTTTCTTTTATATGCTGCAAAAAAATAGTGATCTTAGCTCTTATATTTAGAAAGAGCAACCCTGAATTGTCTTCGTGGATAACTAAAACAAAACTGCCTCACTGGTTACCTGTATTGATAGGAGTTTCAGCAGTCACTCAAACACTCTTTATTTTGGTAGTTAGTGAAGATCTGGGACCCCTTAATGCACGTAAATCAAAATAATCATACTTATATTGAGTATTCTACTGCTTTTAAGCTGTTTTGAGTCTGTAAGAGGGAGTGTAAACTATTTAGGGGATTTTGTATCCATCTCTTCCTACTCTCTGTTACCTGCTGCTTGAGTGCTTACAGATTTATCTGATGTGCTTTTTTCTCTTCTCTCTCACTTCTAGCTGCTTTTACTGTTACCTGGCTTATCTCTAATAGATCTGATTCCTATTGCACATAGCTGACAGGGCCTTCTGCTGGAGTCAGAGCTGGGCGTGACCTCCTTTGTGGCTTCTGAAGCCAAATTCACTACTTCCATGGACTGTTACTGCTTTTCAGTAAATTTAGCCCTACAAAGTGCTCTCCTTTCTTCTCAAGTTTACTTTATTCTTTCTGGACTAATTTTGCATTTTTTACTTTTAAAGTGTCGGAAAATGGTAAATGGTACATTTTAAATTATTTATATCAAGCTTTGATGGGAACTGGGACAAAAAGAAGCAGCTTCACTGGACTTCACCTTTTTCTGGCTTCTTCTCAACTTCTCAGGCTTAGAACTGTTTGTAAAATAAACATTTGTCAAAACCAAGTTCACTACCCTGCTCCAGGATCTTAGCTGGTTCAGTTATTGTGGTTTTGGAGTTTTTTTTGGCTCTATTTGACTCTGGTAGCAAACTTTGCAGTTCACTGACTGTTGTTTAAAAGACTAATTTATTGTCATGTTAGGTCTCAATATTTTGCTTGAATTTGAAGTTACAAGTTTACTTAATTGAAGTGTGAAATAATGTAGCTGCATTTTCTGATATTCATTCTACCTGACAAAGTCATTGAAATGCAGGAAAATACAGAGCTGTCTAACTCTCCAGAAGAAATTAATTCAAACATGCTCTGATTTGTGTACCCTAGGGAAGCATATAACAGAAATAGTACCTCTTATTGGAAAAGATTTGCTAAACCTCTTCTAACTTCAAAATTTACTTGATAGATTCAGAAAGGCAAACCTTTCAGCAAAAGTAAGGCTGGACAGTAGAGTTAGCTTTGAATCAACCTTTCAGTTTCCAGCAGTTAACTTGAACCATGGTCACTTATAAACATGTGGGCAGCCCATGTTGCGTGTTGTATTTCATAAAGGACACAACCTGTTTTAGAAGAACGCTTCCAACAGCATCACACTAATCACCGATGGAATGCCCTCATGGCCTCGTGTGTTTTAACTGCTCTTTCCAGGGGATGGAAGGCAACTGCAGAGTAGTCGGGGCTGGAAGTCCTGAAATGCGCATAGCTTCAAAACCCATTTAAAGTTGGAGTGTTTGGAATTTGAAAATCTTATATGAATGCATTTCAAGTGTTTGTGATACTTTGTAAATTGCACTAAAAATCTTTATTTTTAGGCCAGAAAAGCAGCAACATTACATGTCCTGTATCTCAGAAAATATTCATCAAATGATTCAGATTAAAGCTCTATTATAAATTAGAAACAAAGGTGATAATATAGTTTAGTTACCAAGGAGGTTGCAAAAGCTTTGGGAAATGCTGAGGGAGAGAATTGTACGGGGAAAATCATCTTGTGATCTCCGATGTTTCTTCCAATTTCTTGAATCAAGCTACTCTAACCTTTTTGATAGTTTTTTTTCAAGTGAGGTTTGGTGTAATTTTTGTAAATAACTGTGTTGGGCTGTTTGTAGTGTGTTAGCTGGCTGAGGTGTAAAATTGTTTTCAAAGTAAGTTCCTGGAAATATTTTGAAGAAAGAACTTGAATGGCCTAGAAAAGCTCTTGTAATCTGTGGCCTAACAACAACAGCTGGCAAGTCTCCTTTTTAGAGTTCTTTCAGTAATGGGAATTTGAAAAACTGTTATTTCTACCCCCAGTGATTTTCTTATAGTTTGCCTTCTGAGTTGCTTCACAAAGTGTCTATTAAATGTTCTGCAGTCTGTTTATCTTTAACTTTCTAGTTCTGGATTTTGTGTGTGTGTTGGTAATTCAGTTATGAAAAATAGTTGCTTAGTATTGGCTAGCTAGTTCTTAAACCGGGTAATTCAGAAATATGTGTGCTTTTCTCTTATTCTGTTGGAATTCACTTAAAAACAAGCCAAACAACCCCAGACCACCTCCTCCTCAGCCTTTCTACTTTTGCCTTGCAACCTCCACTACCATGTGATAACCAGATCCCACCTTGGGCACAAGTTGTTTTTGTAGATGAGGTCTTTGGATGATCCTGGGATTATAGAGAGTGTTTCATCACGTTGGTGGTATTGTCTGGTTGAACAACGGACAGCTACTTTGTTTAATGATGGAAAGTGTTCTCTCATTATCAGAATCTGGCAGGAAATAACATGCTGTAGTTGGGGCATAGCTTATGGATAGAAAGTGGTAGCTGAGGCCTGCCTGCCTTAATTTCCATGCTGTGCTGGTTGAGAGGTTGAGCAAAGGCAAACCTTGGAAAATCTGAGCAACCTCTAACTCTTGTTAATAGCTGGTAGAGTGGTATTTCCTGAATGCATATCAGCTTAATTTAGGGCATGCCTGAGGTATGATATTTTCCTAAAAGCTGCACTTGAATGAAATGATATCTTTGCAACCTGCTACTTACTGCACTTAACTAAAAGTACCTCAAATACTTTGGATATTAATTATGAAAACAATGAATTTTAAATCCTCTCATCGATAATCAAGAGTGATCACAAAAGACAGCTTTTGCTTTGTATCATTTTTGGTGCCAATGGCATGCTGGTTCACCACAACTTGCTTGCAGGAGATTCTCATACAGATCCATGTTTAAATCAAGAATGTATTGCGTTAGAACTTGAGCTCTGATTTTGAGTTAAATGCGGTATAAATTTGCAATAGGTGGCATAGGTCTGTCTGTCAAAAGTAAAGAGTAAATGTTTGATTAGAGGTAAGAACTGGTAGTTTTAGTATACTTGGTAAATACCATACTGTTGTTGTAAGCCTGAAAGTGGTGGTAGTCCTGAAATTTTGTTCCTGGTAGTTGGATGTTAATCTACCTTTCTGTGTTAGTGTCACAACGAGTCACATAATAACACAGTCTGTGTTAAAGAGGGAGTAATCTGAATAAATTCTGATTGTCAAGGAGTTTGCAGTTATGTTATACTGGAGAGTGATCTAGTGCTCTGCCTACGTGAAATGCCGTTCTTTGGGAATAAGGTTTTCTTGTATTCCTAGACGACCTGTTTCTCAAATGATTTGATTATAACTGCCTGTGTTTTTACTTCTGTAATGAGACAGTAAATTAAATTATGTCTTTGAAGTCTGGACTGGATCTTTAAAAACAAAATGTTTCTAAGATAACATTATAGTCAGATCATCTGCCATCTTATTGCTGGTTGGTATGTGGATGTTTGGTTTTTTTTTTTAAGTGGGAATTGTGGGGTTAAAAAAATACAACACAAAGTGGACAAGATGAAGCATTGTCTGGTGATTACTTGTATAAACTGCGATCTCTAAAATTGTTCAATTTTATATTAATTTGCAGGATATTCTAGAGGAATTTAATGTGCAAAAGTGACTTTTGATGTTACGCTGTTAACAATAGCGTTGAAGTTTAATTACTTCGTTGCAAAGTTTAAATATTTCCTCAGTTACGTTGGGGTTGCTAAATGCTGCTCCTTAAATTGTGAAGATTAATCTGGATGTTTTCCTGTTTTTCTATGGTAGGAAAAGTTCGGTGGCAGGACTTTGATCAAGATGCGTATGTGGGTGCCACTGTGGTGCGATCTGGTCAGGATCCGTATGCCCGCAATAAGTTCAATCAGGTAGAAAGTGACAAACTGCGAATGGACCGAAGCGTTCCTGACACCAGGCATGATCAGTAAGTGCCAAACTGAGCCATGTTTGACTTAGATTAACCTTTCTGTATTTATTGCTTTTGAGCTGCAGGTGGTTTTTCTGAAACAGGAGCTTTCAGCCTTAGAGAAGAGAGGAACAATAAACTCCATGATCCTTGGGCTAAAGAACAAGGAATCTTATCTGAGTTCTGTTTCCATGACTTCAGTCAGTGTCTATTATATATCCAAACTGGTGCCTCGTTTCACTCTCCATTTCTTTCCATTTATCTGATGGCTTTTCTTGTTTTCTACATTTGTGAGTCTCTTTCAATGTGACCGTGATGAAACAGTGGAGCAGGTTTCCCAGAAAGGGTGTGAAATCTCCAGGCTTACGGATATGCAAAGCCCATTGCAGAGCATGCTGTGGCTGGCCCTGCTTTGAGCAGGGAGTTTGGATTGAAAGATCTCCAGGGGCCACTTTCAATCTCAGACGCTCTGTGATTCTTTTCTTGTAAGTATGTGATGATTGTCAGCTCCAGACCTAAAGGAGTCAATTTATGTACACCCTGGTGAACATAGGAGAGAATTATGCTTCAGATGCTTAAAAATTTCTGCTATGTCAGGCTGCTTGTGCAGATTCAGGAAATAGTGAAAATAAGGAAATACATTATTCACTACTGGTTAGAGAAAACTTTCATTTTAAAAGGGGTTTAATAACTTGCACTTAATAAAATTTAAGCAGAATTAACATTGAAAAAAAAAAACTTGCAGATTTGACTTGGTTTTAAAAAGTAGGCAGACATAATTGCAAAACATAAAATTAACCAACTGTATATAGTTAATTTGCCTAACTAATTCTGCAGTTATTATGAATGTGTGTTCATAGCTTTGTAGGTAGAAGCTGGAGGAGATACCAGAAGGAGAAAGGGAAAAGGAAGGCACCTGGTTTTTTTCCATAAATCTCTTTAATCAAGAATGGCATAGCAAAGGAGATTCGTATAAAAACTCGAACATTTACTATGTCATTTTTTAAATCCCTTAAATAATAGGATGGTTTAGGTTTCTTTAGGCAAACTCTTTGTAGATAGACTAAGGAAGTCTTGTATAATTTGCTGTTAATTGGATGGAATGAAAGCAGTAAAAAGTGTGATCCCTGTGGTGTACTGAGGAGTTTGAAGTGACTTTTGAGTTTTCTTTGTAGCATGTATTTTTTTTTTTCGCAAGAAATGTATTCTAACTTTTTAGACCAGGTATTCTTATCCATGACATCAAAGCTCAGCTACCAGCTTCTAGAAGTCTCTGTGATTCAGATATGCTGAATTTGGAAGTTTTTAGATATTTAATAACCTCTGTGTTGGGGGGCTGTCTTACAGACAAAGGCTGTGCTTTGAGAAGAACGTAAGTAAGAGATGAGACACATTACAATGGCCATGCTTGTTTTATCTGTCAGTCTTGTGATTATATGTAAGTTTTTTCACAAAATGAAGCTGGAAAAGAACCCTGCAATGGAGAAGAGAGATATTTCTGGGGAGAGGCTGTGTCTGAGCTGGGATTATTACTTTGGCTTTGCCTTGAGCAGACTTAAGTGCCCATCAGACTGTAAATAATCATCTTTTAAAAGAAAAAAACAACCAAACAAAAAAACAAACTGAAGCCATCATTCATACAAAAACTGTCCATGATAAGGTCCCTGCCATGGTGCAAACAATATTTCTTCTATTTTGGCAAGAACTTTCCCTGCAGAAGCTGAAAAAGCCACATGAAATATTTAGGAACTGTGCAATGGCAAGAACAAGAGCAATAGCCATAGAAAGAAGAGTATCTGATCACATGACACTTAGAAGCATATTATTTTCAACAAAACTGGAGGCAACTGGGTTGAGATTAGGATCTCTTGTGGAGCTGATGTAATATTTTTCTTTAAGAAAAGAAACTGAGATGAGGAAATACTTTGTTTCTCCTTAAGCAACTTGCTGCTAATTGTACTGATGTGTCTAAGAGGCTGTTTGACTTTGGAATAACTACATAGTAACGTTGTTTAATTTCTAAAATTGTCTGTTGAGAAGCAGTTTATCAGTATTCTGCATTAGATGTAATTTATTCAATAAACAATTGTGTGTAATTATACATCTCTTAATACTATATTACATAGTCTTTTTTACATTATACAAACTTTTACTAGCATTAAGACCAAAGAATTCCACTTGCTTTCTATGAAAGCCTGGCAGCTGTACTAGAAAAACACTTGATTTATTTGCTTAAGCTGCTTACTTTCATTTTGAACAAAAGGAAGTGAGAAACAGGCAGATACAACATGAGAAAGGAAGTGGAGAGAAGCAGGAATGCAGATTTTCACTCCAGCTGATGCTTACAACTACTACTTTCAACAACATTGAGAAACCACTGGGTTTCCTTTCATTGCAGTCTGCTTACTGCTTAATGTGTAACTGAGAGCTATCACTGTCATGATAGATTTTGGAGAAAGTTACAAGTGAGTGTCACAGTTGTAATAGAAAGCTCACGGAGCGGTTCTTCTGTCAGTGTAAAACAGGCTCCCAGGGGAGGATGAAGGATTAAATACTCGATGTTTTTTGTGGACCAGTGTCCACCATGCATGCTTTGAACCAGTTTCTGATCACATCTGGTAACTGATGTGTTGTGATGATTCTTGAGAATTACTGGTGAGTACATTAGCTGTGCTGAACTGTTTTTCCTTTCTTGTTTGGCACCTGTTAAAAGCTTCTGACCTCACACTCAAGCTTTATTCTTAAGTAAAGAATAAACAAACTTTCCTGTGTCTTTTGGTACCAGTGAATGCTCTTGTACTGGTTAAAATAGATATTTTTGTCCAAAAGTGGTTTCAAACAAACGACTGAGATTTTAGGAGAAATTGTTAATGATATGAACCAGTTCAAATCTCATGTTTTTAATGACCTATGCTAAATATTGAAGGTCTAAATTGAAGTTTTGCATTCAAGTTTATTTTAAGTAAATGTATTTTCATTTTCTTCATATTTAAAATTTTAAAATTTTAAAATTTAAGTGCTGCAGCTTGAGAAAACAACATCTAATCTCCATGCCAAAAGTAGTGATGTTTTTTCTTCAGTTTGAGTTTTAACTGTGGCCCTGTTGATACAGCAAGAGGACTGATACTGTGTCAGTTAAAGAAGGTATTTTTGAAGAGCTGAGAACAAAAATACTCAGGAAAACGTTCCTCCGGTTTTATTTGAAAGTCTAAAAGTCTTAATTTCTCCCTCAGAAATAGGCAATAGTGCTCTTCTCTTGAGTTTTCTTAAAATTGAGAGGCTCCATTGCCTTGAGTAATTCCCTCTAATATGCACTCTGGCTCAAGTGCTCTCTTCGGCAAAGATATCAGTACAAGTTTAATGTGAGTTTTTAATTATTCTAATGCAAGTGTTTCTGTGATAACTGCATGCACAGTAGCCTTGTCCTCTGTGGGCAATTTGGAAGTTAGCAAAAAAAAGGATGTCTTTTTTGGCACCATAGGCTTCAGAGTATATTTGCATGTCTTTTAGCTGTCTAGACGAGTTGCCAAAAGCTCACACTAGAGAAACTCTTAATTCTTTATTTTTCAGGAACATATAGACATTTGTGATTTATTGCTCCAGTGCTGGGTGCTAGCGACAAAGCCGTCTTGTACACCCACCATAAAGCTAGACATGGCCTTGCTGATCTGAGACGGCAATTGTAGAGTTGGCGTGGGCTTTGTTTTCATTCGGAGCAAGTGAGGTCATTGCAGCAGGATAATGTTTTGTTTGACAGCAAGCGCTAATGTGTTTGACATTATGGGTGTGTTGTATCGAAAACACCTCAGGTTCCTGGGATTTTGTAGAGTGGGCACGGGCAAGAAGTGCCTTGCTGCTCACTCATGGATTCCAAGAAGTTTGATGGTTTATGATGTGCATTGCAGATGTTTAATCAGGTGTGGAGTGGGCTTTTATACAGGCAGAGGTCTCGTTTTAGAAGTGTAGGTGGCAAACTTCCCTGAAAAGCTAGTTAGATTAATACTGCACAGAGTACAAAAATGCTTCCTGAATTTGCTACAAGTGTACGCTCTCTGGGTTTATCCCCTCTGAAGACAACTAGGCCTGTTAAAACTTTACCCTTAAAAATGGTTAAGAGTGTGGACAAAATATATCACTTGTGTATGTCACTGTATGAATGGCAATCAGTATCTCGACCTGTCAGACTGTAATGCTTTCAGCATAAACTCAGTATACATTGTTTTCTAGTACTGTTAGTCTCTAATGCAATAAGAGTAGTGTCTTTTTTAGGTTTATTTTATTGGATTAAACATCTCAAGTGTATGTAGTGCTGCATGAATTATTTTAGGATTTGCTTCTTTTTTCTTATTATATTAATTTCAGGCTTCTAGAGGTGATGAAAATTGAGTTGACATTAGATGGAATATTTTATCATCTTCATGGTTTGAAAGGATGTGGTTCTGTGTTTAGTTGGCTGAGCATTGTCACAGCTAGCTTTGTTTTTCAAATTCCAAAAATTATGATCCCTACCAATTCTCATTAGAGTAGATAACTAATTTTATCTGTGAGTGAGATTCTACAAAAGCTTTAAAAATTTAAAAAGGGAGAAGTGGACACATGCCATTCTAATGAAGAAGTGTATGGTAGCCTGTGAACATGTGGAAAATCCATATGAAAATATGCTTATTTCCTTAGGTGTATTGAATGCTTTTAATGTAAAAGAAGCACTCTGATTTCATACTCAGTTGGAAAAAAGATATTTCTGATATTCTGCAGTGATGGATGCCTGGTGGCTTTTCTGAACCTCCCCATATTTGATACTGACTTCTTAGTCTTTTATGTACTGAGGCAACTACCAAAAGTGTCAGAAGACAAGTTGATTATAATCTCACTTGAAAAGAAGGTATTTTATTCTTCCTAGGCAGTGTGTACACGAGTTTAATAGATAAATACTTCACAATGAAGGCTGCCTGCTAAGCCCAGGATGTAAAAATTACGTTCAGATGACAGTGTGTTATTTCTTTCAGGTGTCAGCGAAAACAATGGCGGATAGATTTGCCAGCTACTAGTGTGGTGATCACCTTTCATAATGAGGCAAGATCTGCTTTGCTTCGAACTGTTGTCAGGTATACATAAGAGAGTTTAATTTTTCCCTAAGGGCCATTTATTTGTGTCAGAAAATGGCTTATGATAAAGAAGGAAAGTGACAACCTGTTACGTTCTTCTGAACTATTTGCAGAGGAAAAGATGAGTCTTCATTTCTTACATTCTGAAATAGTGATGTTATACAAAATCGCTTGCCTTAACTACAGATGAATTGAAGTATGGAACCAATTACCAGGTGATGTTTGGAGGTTGACTGTTTCAAGCCAAAGTCAGGGTAGATGGGTTGTCAGGGGATATTTGAACCAAAGATATCTGCAAAACTTCTGTGTTACATGTTTTCCATCTAATGTTCTGATTTCTGGAGACTGGAATAGTGAGGGTGGGGAAGGCAGAGGTGGTGGGGAGGAAGGAACACCCAAATTCTACATGTGCACCTCTTCACTCTTGCTGTAAGAATAAGTCAATAGCTGTTGTTGAAGGTAACATCCTAGGCTAGGATCCTGTGGCTTAACAAGGTAACTGCTTTTATGACATCATTATGGAAAACTAAGACTGCTTAGTACTGAATGCTTTGATTTCTTTTCTGTTGCAGTGTCCTTAAAAAAAGTCCATCACATCTTATTAAGGAAATCATACTGGTGGATGACTACAGTAATGATCGTAAGTACTTTTACAATCCGAACTTAAAGTGCTTATTCTGGTAAGGCTTTCTGTACATGCCAGTAGGTGACTTGGTTGAGAACAGAGTACTTGAATAGGAGTTGACAGGGACTGATCCAAAAAACAGGTCTTAATTCTTCCATATCTGTAACTTTGGAAATGTGAAGAGTTCCTGTAAATATTTCAGGTATATTTTATTACTTCGTTTTAGGTGAAGGACCAGAGTGTATCATTAAAAAGGGCCTTTCCATAGTATGTTATCTTAAGTAAAAATAAAGCCCATGGTTCCTGCAACAAATATATTTGTATCACTGTTTTAAATGAATGCTGGTCTCCATCAGTCTCTTGGAAAAATTCTTATTGAATCTAAAATAATTCAGTGTTTTATAAATACTAGGGTATCATGATAGAAACTTGAGCAATAGAAATGGACCTCTGAGTAACATTTCTTCAGGAAACTAATGTCTATATTTGCATTGCTAGTTTTTAGCTAGTTTAATGCAGGTTTATGCCTTAATGTTGGTTAAAAAGTGAGCTTTCCTCTATGAAAAGAAAACAGTTTATTTAATCCTATAAAAGTGTTTTTCTCTCTGCAATGTAGAAATGGTCTAAAATAAACAAAGACAATATACTTAAATAAAAATGTTTCAAGACTGTAAAATTAAGTTAGCTTTAAATAACATAATGAAAGTAGTTATTTCTTAGCCTAATAACTTTTCTTTATTTCTGGTGAGATATGTTGGATTTTTTTAAGCTTATATCTTATATTTAACCATTTATGACCACAGACATTTTTACCTACAAAGCCTTTGCTTTTCTTTGAAGACAACCCCTCTTCTGGTATACAGTGCTGGGTATCCAATGGGTTCTTATCACTTGATTTTATTTTTTATTAATTATTTTATTTTTTAAAGCTGAGGATGGTGCTCTCTTGGGAAAAATTGAAAAAGTGCGAGTTCTTCGAAATGACCGCCGAGAAGGTAAGTGTAATCTGGAGAAGGAAGATACAAATTCCTCTGTGCTTCCTTAGCTGTTAGTGTTCATCAGGTCTTTTAAAGGAACTTTCTACTTTATAAATCTACCAGTGGAAGGAATAAAAAACCAGTAATTCTGATTGTTTTCCTATTATATCCACAATTGCCCATTGTTGACTTTTACAGTGAAAGCTTCCTTTAGGAATTGCATTTAATCATCAAGCTTTTTCTCTCTTCCTCCACTGAATCCTGAGTTAAGCTGTTCCTGTTGTACGCAAGGTTTCACTGTAAACTATCTATGTATCAATGTTTGAAATGATCCAGCTTAAAAATAGCCCTCTGGTTCCCTTTTTAGATATCATTTTAAGGATTAAAATGATAGCCTGACAAACAGTTTGTTTTGGCAGACTTGAGAGGTTTGGAGCAGCCAGGAGGGCTGGGACCAAGTATGCCAGTTTTGCTGAAGCCAGTGCGCCCTGTAACAAATTTGTCTTACATTTTTGTTTTCTTCTGTGTTGCTTTGTAAATTATGGTCTCATGTCACTGAACTCTTCAGTCAGCAGTTTCCTGACAGGAACTGTTATTCTAGAGCTGTTTGAAATAATAACTGAGATTTGACAGCTGAAATAGCCGACTATTTAGCAGATATATGCTTGTTAATTTTTATAAGCACTGTATCTTTTAGGCTGCCAGCCTGGCTTAGGGAGGAGCTGGAATCATTAGATTGTCAGGAATTGGAAATGACATGCACAAAACCTGTGTTGTCCCATAATTCAAGTAATTGCAATAACTAATGGGTTCTGAGTCTTTAAATATTCTCTTTGGAATATACTTGTGAACAAAGACCTGTTAGGAATGCATGTCATTTATGGCTTGCTATGGTTGCCAGGTTCAGAGTGAGTTAATGTCATTTTTCAGTACAGCACTTAGACATAGTAGTGATGGAAAAAACCCAGAAGGAAGTAACACCATTTTGATGTTTATTTTTTAGTAATTTTAAATGTTAACTTTGTAATGCATATACAGATTCACACTTAAAAATACGCATCAATATATCTGAAAGTGAAATACAACTTGACAAATCTATCTGTCAGAAAAGAACAAATGTTTGCAGATGGAAGGCAGAGTACTAGTTTACTTTGTATTTTTGTGAGACTAAGATTAAATATTGCACATACAAATTAAAATTTAAGAGAATTGGTAAAATCAGCCAATTTGTAGGATGCTAAGAGTGGCACAGGAGTATGAACAATAGAGGAAAGCAGGATGTTTTAAAATGAAAGTTAAAATAAAGGGATGATATTGGTGGAGGGGATGACATTAATGCTTTTCATTCAGAAATAAATGTTAGTAGCTTTTAGTCTCATCTGTAGGACCAGAGTTTGTTACGGGAACAGATGTGTTTTGAAGGGTGTGGTAGTCTACAAAATAAATGTTCAGTGGAACTTTTTCAGCTCTATTTGTTGTAAGCCTCAATGTGATCGTGAAGGACTCAATGGCCCAAGTGGGAACCTCTGTTTTTTTGCCACTAAGTCTGAAATTAGAAACACTGTTTTGTGTTTTCTATGGAATTAGGGCAAGACAGTAGATTCTACAACAATGTAAATTATAAATAATAAGCTGTGGAAGGAGGAATTGAAATGTAAAAATTTTTTTAAAAAAGCATATAGCAAGAGTGATTGGGGAATGGTTTGGTGTGGAAAGACCAATCAGAACAGATTCAAAGGCTGGAATCAGGGAAACAGCATAAAATGAGTGAGGTACAGTTAGTTACAGTGTGTCACAGAGAAGGTGTAAAAGGTACTGTCAGAGAGCCTTAGCACAGCACGCATCTACAACAGTGAAGTGCTCACACTTCAAGTAAGAGATAGTAAAAGGATCTTGATGAGGCTGTTACTGAATGTTGGGCACAGCAAACAAGCCTTTCCTCTTAAGCATCTCATATTCTGTTTGGCATAGTCATATTTTTTGTATTTATTTTGTAAAGGGAATGGTAAGAAGTGGGCTTGACTCTCTTACAGTGTTTCAGTTAGGGGGCAAAAAATACCCAAACCAGAACAGATTTGGTGAGAAACAATGTAGAAACAAAAAGAAGGGGGGAAAAAAGAAAATAGTGACTTGGTTTTGATCTTCAATGCTAATGAAACCGATACAGTAGAAAAACGTGGGGAGAAAATTTGCAAAGAAAAGGAAGGAAGCTTGCTAGATGTGTATATATAGCAAGGAACTTTAAGGAGTGGTGAAGTCATCCAATGAACGAATACTAAAAAGAAAGGAGCAAGGTAAATGAATAAGGTTATCTGTGTAATTAGGAAAAATAGAAGAAAAGAACCTTGTGGTTTTACCAAAAGTTTTTTCCTAAAGAAATCTCAAAAAAACCCCACCTGTAGGGTGCAGTAGGTTGGATGCTTGCAGGTTGTTTGGTGTGAAGTCATTTCATTGAATTGTTAACTAGCATCTGGTTTTGATAATGGAGCTTTTGTGTTTGTCCTGTTTGAGTTAGAGCAACTTAGCTCATGATAAACTTTACTGTTGATTGTTTTCCTCAGGAAGTAATTAAAACTTTTTGTCTTTACTTCTCAGGCCTGATGCGCTCCCGTGTCAGAGGGGCAGATGCAGCACAAGCAAAAGTGCTGACCTTCCTGGATAGTCACTGTGAGTGCAATGAACACTGGCTGGAACCGCTTTTGGAAAGAGTAGCTGAGGTTAGTAAAGAGTTTTAAAGTGATTTCCTGAAGAAGTAGGTTTTAAATTTTAAAGCCATCTGGTTTATACTAGATTAATTTTATGCGTTTTTCTAAGGAAGCTTTTTCTGACTTGGAGATGCTGGAGATGAGTGGAGTGTTCTGTGATTGAAGCATATTTTTTGTTCATTTAATCTGTGAACACAGGAACGTGAAATCTGAATATTTATTATCTTTGCAAAAATTCATATATATGCTTCCTTGGTTCTTTGGGGAATGCCTCAGTAAGTTGAAAATCTTTAGAGTGAAGTATACTTCTCCTCAACCAATATCATCTCAGTGTAATTCAGTTTACCTGAGTCTTTATGCCTCATTAAGATGCAGTATGATAGTAGGAGAGAGGATGAGCTGTGAAACCAAAATTCTTATGGAAATTAGCAGGAACTATGGGCTCGGCTTCTGTGAAAATGGTGCTTCGTCTGTGTCCTGGAAAAGCAATTGATGGGACTGAGAATGAAAGTATACTGTTTTCTCCAGGGGTTGGTTATATTTGTTAACTTCCTCTGGAGGAACTCAGTTGAAATGGAAAGTGAATGGACTGTGATCCCAAAAAGCACTGAGGAACACTCAAGACAACAGGGGTTTTATTCTTTCTTAATTGCATTCCCTTTCTGTAAAGCTAGTCTTCCAGGAGAGGCTTGGTTCCAAAATGCTCCTAATCAAAATGGTTTTGCTAAGCTACTCTGTTCTGTTAATGCCCAGATCTTCTCTGATCCTCCCTATTCTTCATTTTGCATTTCTCCTGCAAAAATAGGAAGTGGGAGGGGGAAGGAAGTAAACCCTATATACTCAGTATGACAATGAAGAAGCTGTCTCGAAGAATTGACTGATATTCTTTATTCTGCTTGTTCTATGATGCTCGTTAGAAACGTGGAATCATTTAGGCTGGAAAAGGTGTTTAAGATCATTGTTTTCAACCGCTATCCTAGCACTGGCAAGCCCACCACTAAATCACGTCCCAAGGTACCACATCTACATCTCCTTTTAAATACCTCCAGGGATGGTGACTCCACCATTTCCCTGGGCAGTCTGTTCCAATGCTTGACAATCCTTTCAGTAAACCAATCTAAACCTCCATGATGCAACTTGAGGCCTTTTCCTCTTGTTCTTTTGTTTTTAACTTTGAAGAAGAGACCAACCCCCACCTGGCTCTACCCTTTTTTTCCAGTAGTTGTAGAGACCAGTAAGGTGTCCCCTGAGCCTCCTTTTCTCCAGTGTAACAACCCCAGTTCCCTCAGCTGCTCCTCGGAAGATTTGTGCTCCAGACCCTTCAGCAGCTCTGTTGCCCTTCTCTGGACACGTTCCAGCACCTCAAGGTCCTTCTTGTAGTGAGAGTCCCAAAATTGGACACAGGACTCGAGATGTGTCCTCACCGGTGCAAAGTGCAGAGGGACAATCACTGCCCTGGTCCTGCTACCTACACTATTGCTGATACAGGACAGGATGTCATTGGCCTTCTTGGTCACCTGGGCACACTGCCGGCTCATGTTCAGCCACTGTCAAACAGCAGCCTCAGGTCCCTTTTCTGCCAGGCAGCTTTCCAGCATTCCCAAACCTGTAGCACTGCACAGGGTTGTTGTGACCCAGTTGCAGAACCCTGCACCTTGCCTTGCGGAACCTCCTACAATTGGTTTCAGCCTATTATACTTTCTGGGTATTCCAAAGATACTGCTAGTTGCCCAAGACACATCAGCAGTTGAAATCCTATTTTGGAGTAAAAATAATTTTAATCAGGTCAATCCTGGACACTATTAAAAGTACCTAAAACCAACGAAGCATGAGTAACATAGCACTTCCCTCTAGTTTTGTACCCATCTAAAATGTTGCCTCAGAAGGGCTAGAGGAATTTCTATTTAATTATTAACCAGGAAAATAAACTTGAAGGCATTAAATATCTTGAAGTGGAGAATGCTTGCAGCTAAAGCGCTAATGAATTCTAGGATATGGGAATAGTTTTCAGACCTTTTTGTGTAAATGGTTTGAAGCATCTATCTATTCAAGAAATCAGAAGACAAATGGTAGTTTTGGTCAGCAAAATCCTGCTTTTGCTGACAGCTATTTTGTCATTTTCTTGTTTCTCTTGTCTGTAACTTTTTCCAGGGTATACTCATCTATCTTTCTGGAACTGAGAAAGTATTGGAAAAAGTGTTATCTTTTCATCGTAACAGAATGTAAACCCTCTAATTAAATTACTGGCAATTTTGTCAAGATCCAGCACTGCACATGGTACATTTGGTTGGAGAAGTTCATGCGTATTTTGCTTTGTGCAACAGCTATTTTTTAGTAGTACGTGAATTACTAGATCCTTCAAAACTTGCTCTTCTCAGTTATCGTGATACACGGTAATCATATGTGCCATTGAATAGTTTTCAGCTTCATGTATATATTTTTCCATTCTTAAAAGTTGATATAGTGTTAAATAAATAATTGGTATAGAATTCCACTTAACTATCATCTGCCAAGATTTCCAACCAGTAGGTATGGAGATTGATAAAGTAGCTTCTAAGCTTTCTGCTTGTTCAAATACTTAAGGCATAGATAATATAGCGTATGATATATAGCATATGATAGTTTACATATAGCATTTGATGGTTCGTTATTTACTCACAGTGCAGACAGTATGTTACTTGATGTTAATTGAAGCATTTTTTTGATAGTCTCAGTGATAAGAAGCTGAGTAGATGTGAACTGCTTTCTGCTCTGGCCTCATGGGTAACTTTTTTCAGGTCAGGGCTACTGTTCATTAATACAGTGTTTTCTCATACCCTGCTGCATCTGTTATATATCTGGTGGAAAGTGTTTTGGTTTTCTTTTTTTCTTTTATTCCGGAATTGCCCGCTTGGCATTTAGTTCTGTTGGAGTTCTGGGAGATAAGTTGTGTGTGTTTTACAATATAAAAATTTATAGCTTCAGAGAAACAGTCTGAATTGAGTTAGTTCAGCAGTACTCTTATCTGATGTGCTATAACCACTTTAGAAAGCTGTGCCTCTGACATCTGAGACATTGAGCTTTCCTCTTCAGTTGGAGGATGATCTATCCCACAGTTTTCTTCCATAAGGTAGTTTTCTGGTTAGAGTACCTTTTTTTTTTTTTTCATGGGCCATGCTTGCTTAGCATTCCTAGAGGAGTCTGACTCTGCTAGGGATTTTTCTTCAGCAATTTGAGCAAAAGCTTAAAGCAGAAAGAACATACACACAAGGCGAATATTTTAGAATTCAACATGTGTACACGTATTTCTGTAACCTGGAGCTGGTATATCTTCTTTTCTCCTTCCTGGAGAATGGTTTTCTGCCTGATTTCCTAAGGCTTCCTTTTATGCCCTCTAGATTTTGTGTGTGTGTGTGTGTGTGTGTGTGTGTGTGTGTGTGTGTGTGTTAAATGATGAGACTGTGAAGGTTAACCCTTTAATTCCTCAAAAATATCAACCTGAGTAATAAATATGTACAATCCTGAAAACATCTGTAACTGTTAGTGATTTCATGGACACTTGTCTAGTTGGCTCTTTTCATTTCAGATTTCTAAACACTTTGCTTTTTTCTAATAATACAGTAATTATATAACAAAAATAAATTGAAAGATTCTGGTGGAGAACTGAACTCATCTGTTTTCATAGAATAGCTGTAAATCCTTTACCACTTTTTGGAAGATATTTTTAAACAAGAAGATCTTAAAAGGAAGGAATAACTTAGATCAAGAAATGAGATGTGGTTTTGGTTTTGTATCCATCTCAAATTTTTGTGACTTTGAATGAGTCAACTTTTTAACTGGCACAATGCTAAAAGACAAATATTTATATTTTCTTTTAAGAGTGTTGTGAAGCTTGAAATTTTTAGAGGGGGAAGAAATGTGTGCGGAATCTTGAGGATGACTTCTGATGGTTTATGGAAACAATATATAAAGTCTAACACTCTAGAGCATTCATAAATTCCTTATGAAATATTAAGATGAAAAAACTTTCTACAAATTTTCAGGCACTAGAGACTGGCAGCATTCGCAGGCTATTTCTTTTCATTATCCGCACCAAGAAGTATGTGGTTTTCCAATTGTGTCTTCCATTAGGAGACAAAAGATTTCTATGTTAAATTATCCTAAAGCAGGGTACTTATTTATCCATGGTGTGATTAGAAGGAGCAGCTGCTTTTTAGTGTTTTAAACGAGTGAACTCTCTGTAATTTGAAGACCCACAGGCTCTTTTTTAGCAGTCTCGGCATTAACAACTTAGTAATGCTCTGCAAAGCATCAACTTAAGAATGTGCAAATCTTTTCTCTGCTTTGCTACTGAGCAAATCTGTAATTTCAAGTCATAGAAGGAACAGCATGGTTCCAAGTCAACAATGTGGGGGTTATAAGTGGAACTGAATGCACACAACCTGGGTATTTGGCTGTCAGAGAAACAACTGGGAGTTGTTTAAATAATGTTAGGGGTAGCAAATAATGTTAGTGTGGTGTCTCACTGGTATTGATAGAACTAATCAGACCAGAAGTAAAAGCCTGAGGAAGTCCCAAATGTGTAGAGACAACATGCTACCTGCTTACTTGTTACAGTAGAGATAAGTTGAAGCCTAAATGAATCTTTTCCTAATGTGTCACCTGATGACTTGGGCAACTTTTTTCCATCAGATTCAACCCTGCCAAGTAGAACCATTTGAGAAACATAAACTTTTGTCAAAAAATGTTTTTAGAGGTGGGCATAGATTTATAAGCTGTCTCAGTTTCAGCTAAAGGAAGAGAGAAAGAAAGGAAGGATGCTTTCATTTCTGTATTTTATGCTCATGGGTACTGTGAATAACTGAATAGGTTGGATATGTTCTGCCTCATCAGTCTTTACTTAAAGAAGTTTATTAATTCTGTCACTGTATACAGAATGCCTAAAATAAGGGTATGGGTACAGCCAAAGCACTTCAGTGGTATAGGAAGGTTCATATATGCAGTACTTTGCAGTGAGGGCACAGGAAATTGTAATTGCCTCCCACGTACAACAGTTACCAAAACTGTGTTCTTGCTGTTGCAAACTTGGGCTTGAGACTACTGCTAACAGGAACAGGAGCTAAAGATGTGATTGATGGGGGAATAGAACAGGTTGGCCTTTTCTGTTTGTGTTTCTACTTTGCTTTAGACCAAACTAGCTAATACTTAGTAGCAGACCAGATTAGGTGTTATATTCCATCTCCATAAAAACAGATACTGGGCCTGGGTAGTATACCTGCTGTGATACTTAAAGGGAATGTAGGCATGGATACTGTGTCTTCACCTTTTAGCTTAGTCTTCAGCTTGGATTCTCTTGGGTTTGCTCAGATTCTTCTTTTGGCTGATACAGAAGTTCATGACCTTTTGCTTACTCAGGCAGAATGAGCTAGTAAATGCCATTTATAAAATGAGGGTTTATTAAAATCAGCACTGATTGAATAGTTAAGGGTCAATAAAAGAAAATGGGTGTTAAATGTCCTTATTGGACCAAGCAAAGCATTTGACTAAGATTTGCTTTTAAGCTCTTATGAGCTCAAGTTATTCTCATGCTAGTTTGGCTCAGTCTGTTCTGTATAATACTGATTAGCAAGGGAGATACACTTCTGAACCACTGGTTAGAATATATATGTTATTGTTTGAATATGTACTTAGAAAATAAGTTCTTTAAAATTCTTAAAATTGAGACATTTAGGTGATGTTTTTTTAACCTTGAGAACACTTTCTCTATAGCAGGGGTTACCAAAATATCTTCTGTTTGTTCAAAGCATTTTTATTATATTCACAGATATGGTGATACGCTGTTCTGAAGTTATCAGCTCTCTGAATGATGTTAAATTGCTCAAAACTTCTATTTTGAATTCAAGCAATAAGCCATGGAGAGAAAATGGCTTAACCATGATACTGCATTTCTAACATTAGATGAGTCTTTTTTTAGAGTACTGAGGTCTTGTGATCCTACTTGATGATGCATGTGGAGTTGTTGGAAAGATTTTTGTTCTTAAACTATTTTGGCAAAAACATCAGCTAAAGAAATTAACATGGCTCAGAATAGAATACGAGACCATGGTTGGACAGAGGAGTGTGGTTATCTGTACCACTGGAGTCTTGGCTGCTGGAAATTAACAGCATTCATTAGTTTGAGGTGATTTTTAGGTTCTCTTTCCTGTCTGAGTCTCTAGTATTGAAGTGTAATTCTTCTAGTGTGAAATGGGTTGGCATTAACCTAAGACTTTTCTGATTGCAGAAAGGCCTAAGTGTCCCTTAAAGGTTGAAATAATAGGACCATAGTAAACTGCGTGACTGGAGACTTGCTGTGGAAAATATGAATTGCCTGGATGCTTCTTTTCTTTGAGCTGGTTTTAAAAGTAAGAATAGAAGTGCTGCTTGTTCGACTGCTTTTAGAACTACAAGTTTACTCTGCCTTCTTCAAGAGCAAGTCAGAAGAGGGGACTTACTTGAATATAAGTACCTAGAATAGAAAGAGGATTTCCAGTCATATCATATGGTTTCTGCTTTCTAAAGCAATGCTGTTCACAGCAGTGACTGTTCAGAGCCGTAAGCTGAAGTGGAGGGAGAGCTGGGGGAGACATGCTAATTAAATCCTGCTGAACTGTTCAACATCACATCCTGTCTGAGTCTTTATATATTGATTTCATTATTTCAATATTACTTTCTAATATTTATTTTAGGACAAGACCAGAGTTGTGTCTCCTATTATTGATGTAATTAATATGGACAACTTCCAGTACGTGGGGGCGTCAGCTGATTTAAAAGGCGGTATGTACCTGTACTGGAATACAGATTTTAAAACAAGCATCAAGAACCAAAGCTCATAATCACTGCAGCTGTGGAATGGGCAATTAACATACCGCTCTTTCCTGTTGTAGATCTAGTTTTAAGTTCTGTAGGTCACTTGTTTCTTGGCTTGGATTTTAATTGGCCTTATTGTTCTCTGCTTTAAAACAGTTCATCTTTGTTATACTATTTCTTGTAAGTTTATGCTACCTTTTAAGTAAGTATGTATGTATGTAAGACTTTGTAAGTCTTGCTCCGATGTTTGTAGGGTTGTGTAAATGTCAGAAGAAGCTTATAGCCAGAGCTTATGATTCTCTTTTTAGGTAAGATAGACTTTAATTGCTCACTAGTTTAGAAGCCCATCAACAATGCAGTGTGTATGAGGTTTGTTTCAAGATGCTGGTTTGCTTAAAAAGTTCAGCTCTTCTGAATAAGCAGAAAGCTTTGGAATGTGTTTAAAAAAAAAAGGTGTTTGTTAGCTATGATCTGTAATTGTGAAAAGACTAACATACCATGAAAATTTGTAGTGTTTATATCTTTGCCATTAAAAAATTCCCTGTTAAAATGAGTTTAGAAATACTACAGTTTCGACATGTGTAGCTAGTATAAACTGTTGATAGCAAATAATAAAAAGACTTATAAAGCTCTAAATAAAAATAAATACACAACATTCCTCTCCTCTCCTTTTCCAAAGAGGGAGAAGGCAACTACACGCTAAAATCCGTAGTTATTACAGGTTTTTAAAACTTCTTTCACTGCTAATAAGGATCTAGTATTTAAAACAGTTGTTCTCTACCCGCTTATCCTTTTTTTTCCTATTTTTTTTAAATAAGTGTTCCCACAACCCTGGAAACTGAACTGTTTGCATAAAGATATGAGATGAGCCATGGTATAAAAATTAGAGTGCTCTTCTCACAGTGTTTCAGCTTTTTCTGAAGGACCATTCTTGAATGAGGAAGGAAAAAACCATTTTCAAGTCTATTTGTTTTGTGTTCTTGTTTCTAACTGGCCACCAAGTGTTGTTCCAGTTAACTAAAATAAAAGCAATATTTGCATAATGTTGCATATACTAGAAGTTCATCAGTGATGTGGAGGTGAGAGGTACTATATCCTTCTTATTAATGTTTTGAAATGACACCTGTATGGTGCATATATTCACATTATGTTAATGTATAGTTCTGTGCTATTATCTGTCTGCCAGCATTACTAAACCTTGAGGCCTTTACCCAATCTATTAATTAAACCTTGAGTACAGAAATCTCTGTACCATTATGTGGCTTTTACTGTTGTCTGCAGTAGGAGGAGGAATTCTTTCCTTGAAGCCATAGATAGGTTGCTGCTGGGTTCATGGCCTTTAAGTTCTTCCCAAGTGAAGTGCGAGAAGACTGAGAGATTGTTTCTCTTGTTACTGCTCTTCACACTTTATCTTTGAAACTGTGTCTCCCAATTCATTCATTTATCTCTTTCTTTTCAGTACTCATTTTCTCTCCTTGTACACAATAGAAATAGATTAGGTTTTTAATATTTTTTTTTAAGTGAATGAAGCCTATGTACTTGTGGAGTGAGGAGAGAGAAACTCGGTTGGTTTTTTTTACGAAACAATAATAGATATTTTTGCACATACCAGCCTTTCGGGCTTTTTGAGGGTCAGTCGAAATACGAACAATATATTTCTTGTCAGTTGCCAGAGTTCAGATTGCCATGTTAGAGACACTACAGCATTTGGCATCAGAGAAACACTTTCGCTGAGGCCAAGTCTAAACATGGAAACCGAACTATGCTTTCAACCTTAGATACAATGTCTGTGTGGCTGAAGCATGGAGAGCTGAAACAGCTGGGACAGCATTTGTGCCTGGTCTGTTTTAAAAGGATTTAATCACCCAAGACAAGCAACCTAGCAAATGGTACACACTTGTTTTTTTAAGTGGACGTCTGGAATAATTCCCAGGTCTGGCCAATGCTAAATCCATGCATTTTGTATTACACTTTTTTTTTCCCATTTTTTTGAGGGCGAGATTTGCAAGGTGTTTATGCCACACTGAGAAATACTGCAATTACTGGAATAAACTGTAGTTAACTGAGATCTGATAATTTAGACTATGCCTGTGATGCAGTTTACACTGGATAGAATTTCATATTAGGTATGCACTTGTGTTTAAAAATATTCCTTTTACAGAGTTACTGATACTATCTCATTGAGTGCAGATTTTTCCCAGAGTCTGTGAAAATGGAGACGGAAAACCAGTTTTTAATGGGCAGAGAATTAATACACTTGTTCAGTTTGTGAAAGTGCTGTGTTCCAAAAGAGACCCCTTGTGTTCACTGGAGCATATGGTAACTCCATCTCTCCGCTTCTGCTGGAGAACAGTAGGGTTTTCAAGTTTTCCCAGATGCAAGTAATTTTGCTGGGTATGTGATGAAATGCGACTTTTTAACCACATGGAAATATTGGAACTCATTTTACTCTTCTTGCTGGAGGCTTTGCAGTACTGTAGGTTGTAACCATTTTACTGTTTTGCTACTTGGAGTTTGGAAGTAGTTAAACGATCTTTGGTTTTTTACAGTGCAACACTTCATGAAATACTCAAACATGTAGAGAAAGGGTTGGCATGCATGTTGTAAAGACTGTTGAGGATAATTTCTGTATTGTGTGTGATAAGAATCTTGTGAGTTACAACAAAAACTACTTAATTTTCAACTTTCTACATCAGTAGGCACCTTTACAGATGCAAACAGATAGGGTTTTTTTGACTGCAATTGTTGCCTGTTTACTTCAACTTTTTCTCCACTTCCCCACAAAGTAATTTCTTTATCTTTATACTGGAGAAAGAAAAGTATTGACATCTGTGCACCAGAAATCTGGAAATCATTCATTATATGACCTCACAGGATCTAAATGTGTTTGGCGTCAGGCAGACTCTGCAAGGCTGCTTTTCTAGGTGTACTGGGAGAGGGCTATGGACCTTGTACGGTTTTTTTAATGGATGTTCACGCTTATAGGCATAACCCAGCACAAAAACTGTTATGGAAGTGTTTTCTATAAGAACTTTGTCTTATACCAGCTCTGTATCATTGCCTAAAGGAGTTAATTTAATGGTTGTTAGGCAGGAAGCTGCTGTAGGTGACCTACTGGTCGTGTCTGTTCTAGTAACCTTTATGGGCTTCTGTGCTTAACTCACGACAGGACCAGACTGGCTGTTGCTGTGTGCACACATTTTTATGTACACGCATAAGCTAAGTAATATTTGGGTGCTCTAGCACTTGCCTTAGGTTTAAAAAATTATGCGCTTAAAAAGACAGTGGGAAAGTAAGAAGCTGAATGAATGTTAAGAAGGTAAGTGGGACCTATATAACTTGTTGTGACCTTTATGATAGAGAGCTCTTACTGATAGAGTACCAAGAGTACTGCATAAAGCCTGTTCAAACATAAATATGTGATCACTTATTAAGAGTGGAAATGCAGTTGTGCAGTAAAAACTGTTGGGAGCATTTGTAAAGATTGGAAGATCTTCATATGATGTTCTATTTGATGTCAGGATGTCACTTGTTGACTGCGTTTCTTATTTTGTGTAATAGATGATGACGAGAAATCAAAGTCATTTGGTAATTGAGATTACTCTTTTTTTGTTTTCCTGTCAACTTACTTACCTTTCATTTGGTATCCTATTTGTTTTCTATCCAGAAATTTGTACAAGTTTAAATTTTTAATTCCCAGTGTTTTCAGTCAACATTGTTACTTGAAGTTGAATGGCAACCGCAGTCTTTTTAACATCCTACTTTTCTTCTTGAAGGCTTTGACTGGAACCTTGTATTCAAGTGGGATTACATGACACCAGAGCAAAGAAGAGCACGACAAGGAAATCCAGTTGCTCCCATAAAGTATGTCTGTACCACCGCTTTTTGAATAATTTTTTTTGCAACTAAGCATAGTTAGAAATCATCTTCTCTGAATCTGAAAGAGGATCTTTACTATAGCTTTCATCAATATTGAAACTTCATTCATATTTATGAAGTCTTGTGAGACTCACGGAAATTAATTGTATTTTAAAAAATAGTTTAAAACACACTGGTAAATTATTTACCCTTAAGAAAAAGTAGATGTCACTTTGTTTAAGGTTGGTATGTTTTGAGGACTAAAAATACAGCATCGGTTTTAATGTTTTATTGTTAGCACAAATTGCCACCCTTTACATAAGGAACTTGTGAACCAAAGGGAGATTTTGAAGCTGCCTCAGAAAGTGGTCATAGCACTGTATGTGCCATAGAAATGTGTGCAGACAACATTTGATGTGATAGATACAAAATGAGTTGCATTGAAGAGCATTGCCAGTTTTTTCAAGGAGATATTAACCTTGATGTGCAAATAATAGTGATCTCCCAGTTCATGGTTCTGTAAGTATTTAATTGAATTTTTCTTGTTTGTTTAGGACACCTATGATAGCTGGTGGGTTATTTGTGATGGACAAATCCTATTTTGAAGAACTAGGAAAGTATGACATGATGATGGATGTTTGGGGTGGAGAAAACTTAGGTATGTATATTATTTACCTTCTGATCAGTCTTGAAAGAAAGCAGGTTTCATCATTGCCTTTACGGTCACAGAGTCATGGTTTTCCTGATTCTGTTCCTTAACCTTTGCAATAGAGTATTGCCTGGCATCTAAACTTTGTGAGTTTTGTAGTTTTATGCCACTGCTTTAGCCCTATGAGATAATGATGGTTGAGAAGGCATTTTTCCTGTAATTCCTTATTTTCAGATGTTTAAGTGAGTGGGGTTTAGGCAAGAGGGAGGAGGGCCTGAGAGAACTTGTGCTTTAGCCACTTCTGCTTTGATCTGGTGGTTAAATCTGGCATTAGGAGTGGTTTTTTTGTCTATTTGCTTTACAGTATTGAACAAAGTTTCTCTCCAGTTAAGACTGGTATAATTGTGTGAAAACAAAAAAAGATTTGGAAGGAGCAGAATTCTAAAACTTCTCGAGACTTCCAGTCTGTCATTAGTGTAGTTTTTCCAGGTAGAGATACATCTCAAACGTTCCAAGTAGTGTGTTTTAGGAACAGTTGTAATGATAGAAGCTTCTCTACTACACGTGCCAGCTACAAAATCCTAAAATACCTTGAACTTGTAAAAACCCATGAGTATTTTGAGTTACTGAAATCTGCATATGCATTAAGCATATGCTTGGTCTACAAGGAAATTTCTGCTGTATGCAGCACACTAAGTATGGAGACACAGTAATCAAATGTTTAACACTACTGGAACACACCAAGGTTGGAAGAGGAATCCCTACAGTCCTGTCTCTGACCATCCTATGCAGTACTCGAAGAATCCTTTTGGGTATTCTGAACAATTACATTCCATGTTTCTGTATTCTCGCTATTCTGGCTGTGAATTGCTAAATTGTATTAATATAAATATGATAATTTGTCATTTTCTAAATGTCCTGCCAAGTCATTGGATAAATTTCCTACAACAATACTCCTGTTCACTCTGAAAACCACTCTTACCGCTAGAGCACTTAAATATTTGATTAGCTGCAAGCATGTACTTGAGCAACTGAATTTTTTCTGAACATTTATCAACTGCTTTTTTGCTTTGGTAATTGAGACCTTGATAGCAGGAAAGGGCACAAGCAACGGCTCCTCACTCAAGGGTGCAAAAAGCTGTTTATGTTGCTCCTGCTGCATTCTGATCCCCTTCCTCCACAGGAAGGAAGAGATGGAGACTTAAGGATTCCTGAAAAGCAGGCAGAAGGCAGCTAATTATTTTTTCCTAGCTGTCAGACTAACTGAAGACAAGTAAAAACCGCATGGCATATGATTTAATTGGCAATAAATGGCACATACACCAGATACTGGAAATCTGTGATGTGCAGTTTAAAATTTAACATGCACACTTGTCAGGCCTCCGGCCTCTCTGGATCAGTGGATCAGTGTTAATCATCAGTGGATCATGCAAATAAACTGCTAAATCGACTTGCAAAATAATTCTGCACACTTTATTCATTTTATAAAAGTTAGCTTTTTTTTTTCAAGCATGTACGGAGCAGCTTTTATATGAGGTTTTGTTCACGTTAGTGCAGTCTAAATTTGACAAATTTTAAGATGAGCCTTCAGTATTTTGCCTAATTGGCCAAATTACCATGAGGATATGTGCATTTTCAGACTGTTGCTAAATGTGACTGGTAACATGTGCCTGCTGTATGAAATGTGGATCAAGGTTAGTTCAGCTTGTCTTGAATTCATAAACTCTAATTCTTACCATCTTTATTGATGCTTTTTGTTAAGCCTAGGGGAATAGGAGTACGCTGGAGAACTGGTTGGTCCATTAGAAGGTTTGGGTCTAATTTGAGAATCTATGCTTTTCTTATTAATTAATTTTGTAATTAATTTTCATATTAATTTTTCTTAAGACATTCCCTGCCTTCTCTACTGATGACACACTAGGAGACGCAGAACAAATCTGTTAGAGAGGTGTAACATAATCTCAGAGAATTTTTTACATGCTGTTTATGCCTTTTCAATTAAAAACTACATCTGCTGAAATTGTTACAATAGTAGCATTTCTTCTCCGACTGTTGGGGTATGACAAAGATGCTTTAAGGGAGCTTCATAGAATAATGGAATGGTTTGGTTTGGAAGGGACCTTTAAGGTCATCTAGTTTCAACCCCCCTGCCATGGGATAGGGAAATCTTCCACCCGACCAGGTTGCTCAGAGCCCCATCCAGCCTGTCCTTGGGATTGTGGAGTTCTTTTGGATTTCAGATATGGGGTATATTTTAGATGTGGTACATTCTTTTTATCTTTTAAAATTCATGCAGGCTTTAGAAGCTATGTTGGTGTAAATAAGAATTAGTTTACTTCTCCTTATACTCCTTTACTGCCTTTCCCATAGAGCTATTTGTCGTAATTTTTACTTCTTTTGAGATTCTTCACAATTTAAGGTGCTGGAAAGTATACGTGTGTAGGCTGCTTACATTTCTGGGAATTTAGAGGGAGAACTAATGAAATTAATGTACACGGTAAAGGAAGCTATGAATAATGAAAAAAAATGACAAAACACTTACCTGTAAAACAAAAATACTATTTCAGTGTCTACATACATTTAATAGATGACAGTGACTTTTTGGATTAAACCTTCAGATGAATAATTTTTAAAAGTGAGCTTGAGGTATACTGCATTGACCTTTATTTTTAACCAGAATTTCAGTCCATCTCTTTCAGAGGCATGTATTTACTAATACTTAAATAAGTTTGATACTATATTTCAGGCATTTAGTCTGCACTTGCTTGTCTAATGCAAAAGCCTTTGTCTTTGATCATATCTTTGTCTTCTTTCGCTAGGTTGTTCTGAGTGCAGCATCCCCTCATGTTGGGCTAATAACTGTATGAACTTTATAGCAGAACTCCATAAATAATGCTTCAAAACAGTGCAAGAAAGCTATTACTCCTTTGCTTTCACAATTTGAGCAATATGGGGCCAAATTTGAGCTAGATGTGGAGAAGCCTAAAGTCTTCTATCCATGCGTAATTTAATCTTGTAGTAACAAAAGCACTTCTATGTTTCTAACTTCTTTAGCAGCAACCAGTCATTTACTGTGATTCTTTTTTTTCAAAATAAGAGGTGCAATACTGAAGTCAGTGCTCTGAAAAACATTCAGAGAGAATATAATTTTTCCTCTAAAAATTAGTTTTGCCTGTTCTCCCACGTAAATTCAACTAGAAAATCAAGGCTGTAAGTTACTGTCAAGGGCAATATTGTCATTCATATTTTGGAGGATCTTTCTATAGATTGGACTATGTTGACTGTCAAGCATACATGAATATGCCTAATTGGCCCCTATGCACCAGAATTTATCACTGAAGTAAAACAAATACGAAGTGATCCTTGTAAAAACAGAGACCATTAAGAATAATGGCGGTTGACTTGCACTGTCAGCAGCTGAAATCACAGCGCCTCTTTTATATATTTATTTTTTTATTTTTATTTCTCTCGGCAGACTATTTTTCTAAAATCTGTGGTAAAATAGTTATTATGAAGAGGCTTGAAACTAAGCTATCTAGTAACAGCTGCTGGACTAAAGGGGGAATCATCAAAATTGAAACAGTGCTATGGGAAGCACCCTTCTTACTGCAGAATGAATGAGGAAAAGTTCTCTCTCAGTAGTAGGAGACTTCTGCTATCAAAGGCCGAAGTTGAGAAAAGTGTATAAATATTTCTAGACCTTCTTGTCATCATTAGTTGGCTCAGATCACTGGATGGGCTTAGAAGTGTACTGTCCATAACCTTCAATTTATGGCTGTTTTGTCTTTATTTGGTCTATCTTCAAGTCGAGATTGACTCAAAATAACTCCTTCCACAGCCAATGTTTGGGAGTTTTTGCTTATGTACTATAGTAAATTAGGAGCTTGAATCTATTGATTGTTTTATTATGCCCTGATTTTTGTCCACTGTGTTATTCTATCTTCAGCTGAAAAATTTTATTATAAGCTAGATGGTTAATTTATCTGTTAAGTGTAGCTGCTGTTGTTTACCCTTCAGACAGAGCATAGTAATAGCACACATGCACTTAACTCACTCTGGCAAATCACATCATGGTTTATGGATTTGGGGAATGCTGGTAACTTCAGATAGGAGAAAACATACAGTTTTGCTTCCAAGTTAATATGGTTATTTCTCATGACCTTGCAGAACAAGAAATGCTTAGGTATGCCTTTGTTTATCCTAGAATTTATCAGAAAACTGCCTTACTGATCTTCTCAGCAAGAATCACTAAAAACCTTCTCTGTAAACAGTATGCCACAAAATTACAGTGTTTTATGATCTTGGTCTTTCATTCGTGTTTTTATTTCAGAGATCTCATTCAGAGTTTGGCAATGTGGTGGGAGCCTAGAAATCATCCCTTGCAGCAGAGTGGGTCATGTATTCCGCAAACAGCATCCTTACACATTTCCTGGTGGGAGTGGTACCGTGTTTGCAAGGTAACTGCTCAGGCTTCAGCTAAACAGTGAAGTTTTGGATTTCTTCAGGTGATCAGCAGGTGGCAGTAATTTCATTTTAGGGAGCTCATCTTTAGAAATATTTGCAATATTATCTATCATAGAAAAATATTAATTTAAAATAAATTAATGACTTTGAGGAAGCTATTATAGACTGGGAGAAGAACCTGAGAGTTGAAAGAGGAAAACTTCTGGTGGACACAGACTGAGAATCTGTAAAAGAAGGAAATGCTTAGCTTGGCATTCCATCACTATTGAACACTTTGTGTTTATCTTGTTTTAAAGAAGCCTTTATTTTCAGAACTGCATCATAAAACTTCATTTTATAGAAACAGTTTCACTGTTCATTGAGAGCCAGAATACACTAAGTTATGAACATGCTTGCTTTTTGTTAATGCATGTATGTGAGATGCAAATGGTTATGTAGACTGATTCTGGTATTTGTGCCAGTCTGTTGGCAACTTCATTCTCTCTCATTTGCCTTTCCTGTGCTATGTTTAGAGACACTTTTTCTATAGACCAAAGAAACTGCAATTTTAAGGGCTTAGATTATTATGCTGGTTAATTTTGCTGTTGGTACAATGCGCAGCAGTAGCTGAAATACTGAGCTATCTCCTCCATTTCTCTTCTTTATAGTGAGAATAGCAGTGCTGATTTATGTTCACAGTGGTTTTTAATTAATGTGGATAAAAATATTTTGGGACTGTGGTGGACATTTTGATCAAGGCTGTATCAGCTGTAGCTGAAGAATCACTGTAGGTTTTGGTTTAGAGAATGCTCAGTGCTCAGAGGGTGAAGAAGTACACCCTCTGCTAAAGGTTCTGTAGGTTAAGAGCTGGAAATAAAATTGTTTCTTTACCCCTGAAGGGACATGGAGCCCAAACTCTGTTTAACATGAAGCAACACAGAGAGTGAAGATGTTCTTAAATTCGTAAGAATGTTCTAAGCTGCTGATATTTTTGGACTCATGATTCACTTTAGACTGAGGAATCTCCTTAGGGTGTAGTTCTTCCCTTCCATGCTGATTATACCACCAAGGTGACTTTAATGAATTCAATAGTCTGCTAAAATAAAGTCCCTGTCCTCTTTCTTCCAGTAGTTATAGTTTTTTTTTTTTTTTTTTGTCGCTCCCTGTTTTTTGAGATCTGTATTTTATGCTGCAGTGAAAAATTAATAATAGTACTTATGGCAAAACAAAAGCTAGCAATGAAACATTCTCAGTACATCACATCTCTTTTCCAGCATTTATCATGTGCATCAGGAGAGCAGGAAGATCTACCAATTAAACTGCATTATGTAGGCTTAGGATAAAGCTGTTTTAGTTTCATGAGGCTTTGAAGTGGACATCATAAAAAGGAGCATGGTTAATAAAAGTGAATAAATATATAAATATAATGTGCAGCTTTCCCACTCCTGCAGCTTTTCCGTCTTCGGGGTGTTGCCAAGATGCTGCTTTCCTTGTGATGTAAATAGGTACTTAAATGTAGCTCAGTGGAAAAATAGGGGAAAGGTGAGGCTGTATGCACACAGGGATAGGGCAGACACCAGAAATGCATCACAGTGGCAGGGGTTGAAAATTCTGCATTCATACTGGGATTAAAGCTTTCTGATTTTGTTGTGAAGTCAAATCATCATCTCTCAGATGTCTTCACAATTACTGTGACAAATTTTTTAAGTCATTTGTGTTCAAAATAACTTTGCAAAGAGATCCCACTTTGCAAAGAGATCCCACTTGAGGAACAGCTAAAGCCTGCCAACTCTTACCTTTCCAGATCCCTCTCCAGTTCTGCCTTTCTTGAAAGTGGCTTATTACCTTTGTCCTTATCTGTCCAGCTGTCTCAAATTCCAAAATACCATCAAAATTCTTTGTTTCTATGGAATTATTTTGTAATTGACCTAGAAGAGTTGTATATTACTTAAAAGCAAGATTGACAGGTTGTATATTTGAAGATTTCCTCCTTACTTAGCTTTTTTGCATGTCAGACCTATAAAACAAAATGCCTTAAAATCAATTTAAGCAATAAGAGAATGACAAACCTAGGGTAAAGGGATATCCTTGGAATACAGATATTATCAGATATATGTAGGACCATGCTGCCAAGAAACTTGGTGCATGGAGTCTGTTCTGATCTTGCCCTTGGGACTTGTTGGCTTATGCCATCATCTGTCCCTTGATTATATGCAATTTGTTCTGGACTGCTCTGGGTAAGCATCCTATTTTTAGCTGGCTAGTCAGTACGCACTGCTTTTTGGCAGCCAAAACAAATTGGTAATTCTGGATGAGAGACTGGGAGTCATGTTTCATGAGAGGGGAGACCACATCCTGGCTGTGTGGTGTGGGCAGATACAGCTTGTGTCTGGCAGGATTTGCTAGACCAGTATGCACTGCTTCAATACACCACTTCAACAAGCATTGTAAGACTTGCAGACCCCAATCTGCTCCTTGCAAAGCTCCCTCATTGCTTGGTGCTTGGTTTCATTAACTTTGGCTCAGTGTTCAGTGCACTCTGTGCTCCTCAGCACCTGTGCCTTATTTGGGACCTTACTAGTTTAGGCAGTTCTCAGCATCTACACAGTGCCCGTATTCGTGTCACACTAAGCCTGAACTGTTCATCCCTGAGTGTGGGGAAGCATAATGCAGGCATGTATTGTGGCCTTGCAAGTGCCTTTGGAGTCATTAAATCCTGGCAAACCAAATAGTTCCTCTCTAACCACCAAAATCTGTTTGGCTTGTGGGCAGCCAAGCTGCTTGCTGAGCAAGCAAAAGGTGCAGGTGCTAAATGGTTGACACTGACACAGGTCTGAGAGACTGCAAGTGAAGATAAGCTGACATAGCTTCTAGTTTAAATTGACTGGGATTTTGCTTACAAAAATTTAAAGGAATCTTAGCAAGAAAAAAATCAGCCCTCAAACAAAAAAATTATTCAGGTCTTCATTGTGACATTTTTATTCCCCTCATTTTTTATTCTTTCTCAGCAACCTGCAAGGTTTCTCACTTTATCCTGACTCCTTCTGTCTTTTGAATTGGAAAACCATATTAAAGAAACTATTGGCTGACTGAGTTTACTCCAGTTGTTTTAGATGAACTTGCTGCCAAATGTAAAATAAGCTTCAGAACATGGAAGTTTCGAGTGAAATGAGACTTAATTTCCTAAAAAAAAAAATTGTGAACAATAGAAGTAAATGAGTTTTACATGGAACCAAGGGAATGGAAAAAACAATTGTCCTTTTGTAATCCAAAAGGAGATTTAAAGACATACATAAGTACAGGAACACTACCCCAATGTTTTTTGGAACTTGAATGCTGTGCTAGTAGGAATAGGATGAAGATTAGAACATGTCTTGCCTATGTTAGCGTATCTGTTTTCAAAAAGGTAAAAGATATTATTAATTATTGCTCAAAATTGTTGAGATTTCTATGTTTCCAATTAGCTTGCTTTATCCAGGTGAACACTCATTAAATATGGCTTCTGTTAAATTACTCTTATTAAAAAAAAACCAACCAAACACCAATGTAACAAATTCCAGGAAGTTTGAAGGAAGAACTCCAAAATGTGTATTAAATTCTGGATGAAAACCCAAAGCAGTGATGAGTGTGGAAAAGACATAAAATTTGTCCTGAATGAATTTATTTCAGTTATGTTAGTCTCTAATGGTTTTCTATTACTTGGGTTCTTTATAGGGACTATTCTGCCTGGCTTGAGGCAGATAACTATGTGGTACTAGGAAGGATTGAAATCAACCTGAGGATAAATTACGTGGTTTAATTGCACTTCGAGAAAATATAAACGATGTGTTTCATATGATTATTCCTAGAAATACACGCAGGGCAGCAGAAGTCTGGATGGATGAATATAAAAATTTCTATTATGCAGCAGTGCCTTCAGCCAGGAATGTACCTTATGGCAAGTAAGTCACAAGTGCTTCTTTGCCCTATTTGTTCATTCTTCATGAGACAGCGCCTTCTGAGGTGAAAGCAGTGCTGGCTCTCATGTTGTCACTTTACAGTTTATTTCAACAATTCAGCTGTTCTTGAGTTTTCTGTGTATTCCATAACATATATGAAGACAACAGCCTGACTTTGAAAACTGCTTTTTTTTTTTTTTCTCCTCTAGTATTCAAAGCCGAATGGAACTCAGAAAGAGACTTAGCTGCAAACCCTTCAAGTGGTATCTTGAAAATGTTTATCCTGAGTTACGGTGAGTTTTGGCTGACACTAGTATGCAATTCTCTTTTCTGGCTTCCCCAGAAATTATCAGTTTCTCTTTCTTCTACCTTGAATGTGAAGGATACTTTTTATTTTATCTGTGAATGCAATGCCTCATGCATGTTTATGTGCTTTTTGTTTTTATTAGTTCTGTTCCTTAAGAGTAACTTTTCCCTAGTAAGCTGCTTTTTCTTTTTCTACTTACTGCAACTACAGCTGCAGTAGCAGATATTTTAGAGAACAGTGTCCAAAGGACTTCACTTACCTAGAAGTAAGTCTCCTACACAAGCTATTTGCTCAAAACCACACTGTTCTGTATCCTGTTGTCATCCCTTTAAAGCTTGTGCCTTTGCCTAAGCACATGCCTAGTTGAGTAAGGAGACTGAATCTCAATACAGTACAAGTAACAGGAGTCAGCAGACTTGTATGTTTGGCAGACAAAGGCGAATGCCTAAGACTCCTAAGAAACTGAGTCTCTTGTCACTGGATAATCACTGACTTTTGGATGGGGGTGAGAAGAGGGAAGTGAGGGATAATATTGCTAGCAGCTTCTCTAACATGAATGCATCCTAACTGGTGAAAAATCCTTGAAGAGAAACGCTTTTTGAAAGCATAAAAAGTTTGTGGTTAAAGAACCCATTAATAAGTGTGTTGGTCGCATCTGATTCTGACCAGCTGTTAGTACTGTAATGGTAAAAGATACTGTGTGTAGCTTGTAAGAATACATGGTGTTTTTTCCCTGATGGCACTTCATGTCAGTGGAGTCAGGTAATTGCTAGTGATAGATATATAGGCTTGAGATGCAAAAGCACCAGCTATTACAGCCCCAGTGAAACATGTGCAGTGCCACACACACTAAGGAGTCTCATAAACCAGGGTGATGCTGAGGTTTCCTTTATTTTCTCTTAAAAGTGCCAGAGGATATTTGGTTTTGTTTAATTTGTCAGAAAAAATGTGTCTTGCAAGCTCTCCTGGAAAATGTGCTACCATAAATGTTACTGAAGTGTAATGTCATCTTACTCTGTGTCATACCTCATGTGCTTATTCTGCTGGATTGAATTATTATACTCATATTAGTCTGAAGTTTTTAAATGTTCTGATATACCCTTGTTTTACTGTTTGACATGAACTCATGGGCTCTACCCCTCAACTGTACTTTGCTGAATGGGCTTGCCTAGGTATTTCCATACTACGAGTATATTTTATGTGTGTTAGAAAATAGATATCAGAAAAACTTTGATTTTTTTTTCTATATTCCTAACCCCTTTTTTAACATTTCAGTAAAAATAGTCTGAGAAAAATGTAGAATGTCCTATTTCTGCCACAAGCTACCTTACCTGAAAAGACAAAAGGATCTGGTGACCTTTAATGACAGCATTAAGCTTTGAGTCACCTTAAATAATAAGTCATCTTTAACTTGATTATTATGCTGAGTTTATATGTTTATCCTCATTCTCTGGCACAAGTCGTTTCATATTGCATCCTAAACTTGCAAGTTTACTTGTGTTTGATCAGTTCATGATCGGATAATTGCCGCCTCTCAAAAGATGATTGAGATTTCCAGATGATAGTCATCACTCATCCTTAACATCTTATCTTTTACTCTGAGTAAAACCAAGGAGTTTAAAAAAAAAAATTAAAACCCAACAAAACCCCCAAGTGAATTAAGCATCTATTTCTGGTTTTGTTTTAGGGTACCTGATCATCAAGATATAGCTTTTGGGGCTTTGCAGCAGGGTACCAATTGCCTTGACACTTTGGGCCATTTCGCAGATGGTGTTGTTGGAGTTTATGAATGTCATAATGCCGGGGGAAACCAGGTCTGTATGCCATTAATTTCTGTTTTCCAAAGTAAAAGTCTTTTAAAAAAGTGAAAGTGAGCCTAAGCTTTTTAACTCAAGCAGTTACTATGTACTGGTGATAGGAAGATGAACCCAAATTAGCAGATCAGTTGTTATAACAGATGGACTAAATACCGTCTCCCAAAGATTCAGTGTGCATCACATTATCCCCTTCCTTTGTCACTATTAATACTTGCTTTTACACTAGAGGCCAGTAGCTTCCTTCCTGGGAATTTTGGACTTGTATAGAAGGCTTTCTCAGATGTCCTGATTTTCAAAGTGCTACGTAGAGCTATCCTGTGCCTGTGCCCTGAGCATATACACCATTTGCAACTTTTCTTCTCCTCTGGTGTAGTGGAACTTGCTTCATCTTATCTCCATTATAGCTAGTCTTAGTTTCTGGTCACTGGAGGAAAGTATCTGTTTCACATCAGGAAGGGCTAGGTTAAAAAAAAAAAAAAAAGAGGTGGGATTAGTAATGTAATTTATTTCTGAAACACTGATTGCTTCCAAAATAACATTTAAATGTAACCAGGCTTGGAGTCATATATCTAGGATTTTGTATTATACAACTAAATCCTCTTTAGTTGTTTGAGAGAAGCTAATTGTGCCATTTTAAGTAGTTACAAGCATGATTTGGATAATTAGTGTGGCTTTAATCAAGTGGCTGCTTTCCTCAAAGCATAGTTAGACAACTGAAGACCAGTGGGGATCTTGGAGATCAAATTTGAAGGATAAAGGCATGAGGAGAGAGTCTGAACATCAGTGCAAGATCAGGCTCTGTGTAAGAAGATGCTGAGATCAAACAAACTGGGCAACAGTTACATACAGAACAGCTTTTCTTTGCTCATTGAAGAGTTGCCTATTTAAATGCATTTAATGGAAAGTCTTTTGTACATCACACCTTGGATAGGAAGGAACATTTTCCCTCTACCTTCGAGTTTAGCCCTCTTGTGTATTGCTTTCTGGTGGTCTCTATTGTATTAAGAACTACTGTTTCCTCACTGTGGTCCATGTGCTTTGTTCAGCGTGTGAGTAGCGTGGCCAGTAATGCTGCAGGCCAAGCTTTTAGGGGTTTTATGTATGTGATTACGTCCTTTTTTAAAATATCTATACATATACATAAAGAAGATATGTGGAAGGTGTAACACACACATATGTATATATACACATAAATAAACTTAGAGCTAAATAAATATTTGGACAAATATTTCTACATCTGAAGCCCGGTGTGACTGCCTGCTGCAGCTGTGGGAAGCCAGCAGAGGGAGCAAACAGCCAGCTCAACCCTGATCTGACGTGGGGATACTGAAACAATTGGAATTACTGTGTTTGGAAAGGACGTTTTTCCTCTCCTGTCCTGTGGGAAACAATGAATTGTTCTAATGCTCACACATAGATATTTATGGGATTTTAGCCTGTGCTGTATATGCAGAGATAGCATGTGCATCTGTTAATGTACACAATTTTGTACACTGTTTTTTTCTTCCTTTTTGTAGGAATGGGCCTTAACAAAGGACAAGTCAGTGAAACACATGGATTTGTGCCTTACTGTTGTGGACAGAGCACCTGGTTCACTAATAAAACTTCAGGGCTGTAGGGAAAATGACAGCAGACAGGTCAGTATGTCGTGAGGGGAAACAAGGGCTGGGAATGAGACTGCAAGAACATGCACTGGTGATCATCTCTTCTATAGCTTCTACTCTTCACACTGTTGTTTATGTGGGTAAAGTTAAGGACGTGTGATATCTAAACAGAGCAGCAGGAATAAGCTTGTGTGTTGAGCTTGTCCTTTCATAGCCAGTGATAATTTTTGGTCACTTGTGTCATGTAGAGGTTCTGTCCCAACAGGGGCCTTATTGTAAAGGTTTTACCCAACAGCACTGATGTGTAAGTCTTCAACTGCCATGTCTGTTTTCTGAAATAGATTCTTTATTCCACAGTGTATTTTTGAAAGGTATTACTAAGTGAAGTTTGAAGATTATGTGTTCTGTGTGTCAGAATAGTGTTCTTTGGCCTTCCTTCTATTCAGTGGTTACCTGTTTATAACAGTACTAGACTCCTTAAATTCATTTTTATTTATGCAGTATTGTAACTTCATCTCTTTCCCATGCCTGAGGAAAATCACATTTGCAGAGTCATACCATCTTTTTGATCTACTCATCTAACAATTCCTCTCTTTCTGCTAAGTCATCAGTTCTGATCATCTGCCAGCTTCCTTGCTTCTGCATCTCTGTCTTTACACACAGTTAACTGAAACTCTGTCCTTGATGAGAGAAGAGTATTCTTGACACTTTTCAGAACAGAAAACTACAGAAGCAAGATTTTCCTGATAAGGTTTACAGGGCACAGTACATTAGAAATATAAGACAAAAACTTTCTATTTTTAACACATTTCTGGGATTTACTCTGTCCTTTGACATCACGTTAGGCAAAGAGCTTCTGACAGCACACAGATTGACTGGTTGTCTTCTGCATTACTGAAAGGTGTCTGACACATTTCTGGATTTCTGTGAAGTTGTTTATATTGATTGTGCTTCTTGCTTCTCTGTGCTCAGTATTGTAGTGATATGTGCACGGATTTTATGATTTTTATTTTTTTCTTCAGACCAAAGGTTTCATGCAGGTAACAGGATATTTGAGAAGTTCTGAAGTAGAGGAGAATGGCTTGGTGGTGTATTCTGCATGTCTTGCAGAGTGTTAGCTTAATGAACAGCTGTTTTGGCAAGGCTTGCCATAACTTACATACTCTTATTCAAGAATCATCTAAACTGCTACTATTGTTGCAGTTTTCAGAGCTTTTCTAGGCACAGGCCAGGGAAGCTTATGAAGACTTGAAAGGACAGGATGTAGAATTCTTCCTTTTCCCACCTTTCCAGCTCAGTAACTGTGTTTTCTCTTTCAGAAATGGGAACAAATTGAAAGCAATTCTAAACTGAGGCACGTTGGCAGCAACCTCTGCCTAGACAGCCGAAATGCCAAAAATGGTGGTCTCACCGTTGAGATCTGCAATCCTTCTTTGTCACAACAGTGGAAATTCACACTTAATCTGCAGCAGTAGAAGGACTTACAAGCAAAATGCTGTTTCAACTGAAAAACATTGGGCAAAGTTTTGATTGAATTACTGATGTATTTCTTAAAACTTTCCATGGAACTTATATACCTCAGTATTCCACCTTTATCTGAAAGTAGAGCGCTGAAGCAGACACCAGGGATCCAGGAAACTCAGAGCACTGCAAAGATGGCACTGAGCATCACTTCACACCAAGAAGGAATTGTGCTACAAACTTCAAGGTTCCTTTCTGTCTTCAGTTACTACTTGCACAGCAGATAATTAACTCTAGGAACAACTGACGTATGATAAACAAAAGGATCTGAAGAAACACCTGTGGGGAACAGGGCGTGGGAGGGAGGGTGGGAAAAATTACTAGGAGAAGGTCATTTGAAAACTCCATTTGCATAGAAGTCATGGTTTGTTATTTCCAGAAACAGAAGTGTCATTTTGAAGTTGTTTTTTTTCTCCTGTGTGTACTTGGTAATTTGAATATGAACTTTTCTATGATGGACTCTAAATATAAATATATGAAAGTATATATATTGTCAGCTCCCAATGATTTATATCAGTTTTCATCATCCTACAATTATCAACGAAGTGATTGACATATGTATAACCAGAAATTGGATCGGAGTGCTAGGAGAGAGAAACTTTATGAAGGTGCGGATTTTGTGCTGCTGGGTATGATGTCCGTGCTAACACTGGATGCTTTTGCTTTGCAAAGTGGATCTACTTCTTAACACTTCACCCTTACTGGAGAGATCATGAAACTCAGGAGGAAAAAGAAAATAGCAGAAAAAGTCAATGCCTCTGCCCAGATGATCGCTCGAATTGTTTATTCCAACTTGAAAATTCATTACATGTGCTCTGGATAATGTTAAACTTGTACTTGATATTTGTGTTGATCATTTCTGTAGTACTTTGTCTTTAAAATACTTCTTCCTTTGTTATAAAATTATATAAACAGCACAGATTTTTTTGTGCAGCCATGTTGGTTCAGCACAGTTTTATTCTGGGCCCTAATGAGAAAAATTTGTCTCAAACTCCCCTTTTGAGCTGTTTAAATAAGTTACATCACTGATGACAGCACAAGATCTGAATTTTAATTTGCAAGGGTGAGCAGCTGTGTAATATCTCTGAATTGCACTTGCTTAATCTCTAGACCTGCTACTGGGGAATTTTCTTCCATTTTGTTTCTTTAAATGGAGCTTTTGAGTGGATTCAGGCTTGGCTCTGGGAGTCAGCCTGGATGCCTGCATAGCCTTTGTGTTTTTAACCATAGAACTTGTGCATTTTGCAGCTTCAGTCCAGCTGATGTCATTTTTATAAAATAATACTGTCAAAGTTAACCCGAACTTTGACGTGTCCTTTCTTATGTTTGCATAGACTATATACTTTTTTATTAAAAGCAAATGCTTCAATGAGCTTTTAAAATGAGAAGGCAAGGTAAATAAGTACTAATAAGTGAGACAGTATTGACAAAAATTAGTGCAGACATGAAGTGCCAGGAAGTGGTTTTGGAAAGATGATGATCTTGGAAAAATGTAAAGGTTGATCTTAAGGAGATGAAGAACAGGTGCTGTACTGTAGAATGCTGGTACAGTCCTCCTCTTTCTTTGTCCTAGGAGTAGAGTAGTTCCTGATTTTCCCTTTTCCTTTGGCTGTTCCTGTGCATTAGGTGTAGAGATGGTACTCTTCTGGCTTTAGCAGTGCCAGTCAGTGAGCCCACAGACACCTTGTGTGTCTGAAGTTAAGACTTGCAAGTACCTGCATGGGGGTGTGGATTTGGATGGGGGCATTAAATCCAGTTTTACCCATCCATCATCTATCTCTTTTTATGAAAAATTAATACTTTTTTCCCTTATCATTCACAATCCACTTTCTCAAAAACTTGCCTGTTTAGAGGCCAGGCAATGGTTGAACTATTTTCAGCCTTTAGTCTCTCCCCGTAGCCTTTTAACCTAGCTGAGAACTTGAAGATGTTTTGTAAACATAGCAGTAGATTCCTTCATGATTTGGAAATACAAATGCTGAAATATGGGTTCAACAGCAAGTCAATTGTTTCAGGTTTTGAAAAATAGAATTTAAGAGGAAAAAAAAAAAAACAGCCCAGCCACTCAGCTTCAACCATGGAGGTATTTCCATTTGCAACTTTGATCAAAGTAAGGGTAGCACTAACTGACATGAGTAATTGCAACTCTAAACATTGACCTGCCTCTTGTCTCTCAATCAGAATTGCTAGCTTAAAAAGAAATAAAGTCCATATTTCATCTCTTTAGTCTTCAATGAGAACAGCAATCATAAAGCAGGAATATTTTTGCAGTAATTCCCCATGGATGCTGTGCATAGGGGTTTCAATATAGGAGCTGTGTGTCGCTTTTCTTTGAGAGAACGGCCAAGAAGAGGTATCCTTTTGTTATGTTTACATGACAGTGTGCCAAAGTTACTTACTGTGATTTTAGGGGTTTTTAATGTTGAAGAAATTCACCCATTTGAAAGATAAATTAAGAGCCCTTGAAGCAAATTGCGATGGAGTCTCCTGAGAACTTTTCTTACCGTCTTCAGAACAAGAATGGTGATACTGTTTATTTTGCAGATTTTCAAAACATAGTTTGAAAACTGTTTTTTTTTCAGTTGGTTTGAAAAGTCTGCTGTACAGAGCTTGTACTTGTTCATTTTATAGATGGAAACCATCCTTGAAAATTTGTTTAACTTAAATAAAGAAGAACGCTTTATAGATAAATGTGTGCTGGTTGCTACAACTGAGTAAAACCAGTAAAAGACTGGCTGGAGCTTGTACATTCAAGTAGTTTTTGAATGCTTCAGTTCACTTGGTTGTTTCATAAAGTTGCTGTTCTGGAAGTGTGTACATATGGGTGTATATATCTATTTATGAAAAGAGATTTTGTTTGTATGTAATATTGTAGCTTTGAGGTAATTGTCTTACTCTGGAAGCTGTGTTACATTGAGGAGTGGGTTAATGCCACTGTACAGACTCCTGAAAATATACTGTCAAGGCACTCCCCCTCCTGCCCCTTTAGGCCTAATCTTCTTGAGACTTCCACCATCCCTCTCTCTGCTGCCAGAAATCACTGTGCCAGTGATTCCACACATCTAATTTAGAGAGCTGGCAAATGATCCTGCACCAGCACAGCTGGAGAGGGAGCAAATCGTCCTCAGGAGGTGATGGGCAGCTGTGAAAGTGCAAGGTTCTCCTGCTGCCCTAAGAGTGAGCGGGGCTGCAGCCGGGGCTTGATGCTCAACCTCAGCATCACCTTGGCAAAGGTGGAAGCTGCAGGCTGTAAAGGGGATGGGGATGGTACGATGCTCAAAAAATCTGTGATCTGTCCAGCCTCAGAGATGCCTCAGGTCAGTTTTTAGGGCACATCATTCTTTTCCACTCTGTGGCATACAGGGACTAGGATCTTTGCTCCTGGTCTAACAAACTTAGCTTTACGGTTGGCCCCAAGGACATGGTCAGCTAGCATAGCCTGCAGGAGCATCTGCAGGAAAGATTTAAACACTTCCACTCTTTTAGTTGTACTGACAGGAAATTTTTACCTATCAAGCTGTGGGAAAGTAGAGGTCTTGGATACAAACTTACCCTCTCTGTGTAGCAGAAGTCAGTGACTTTCAAGATCTAAATTAAATGAAGGAAATAGGTCTTTAATATTTATGGTTGGCAAAAATAAAAAGGCCTTGTCAAGCTGTGGTAAACAAAAGAAACACCTTTGCATCTGCCGATTTTATCTGAGAATTTAAATGAGGGTTCTCCATCTTAAATGCCCTTTTACACCCAGGAGTTGACAGGTGATACTAAAAGATAATTGCAACAGGCTTCTGGCAATAGAAGCTTTTAATCTAATCCAATGTGAAATGTAGAAGTCTATCTCTAATGTCTCTGCCTGGAGTCTTACATATTTCCTGTGTCCGCTGTTCTCGCTCAGCTTAAGTATAGTAGTGGGACTGAATGAACCATCCAGCAAGTTTTGCATTACTGCTGACCAGAACTCCATTGTTTGCTTTTCACTCTGGTAAATTTCCCTGAAAAAAATTTTCCCCGTTCGTTTTCTGGAATTTCAGGTCATGCTTTCCTTAGCTGTTTTTTCTGCGTGGGTTTACTCTGCTTGCTTGTCACTGTGCATAAAAGCAGATGTGTTTATATCCCTTTTATCAGGGAGTGTTTAATCTTTACTCTTCATGGATTAAAACCCCCATATTTTAAGTCCTGAATTTTTAAGAAGATGCCTGTGTGTGTTTGGAAAGGAAGGTGAACATTGGGAGATATTAAAAGGCTGTAATCTGCTTGAGGTAAGGACTGTTGTCTTGTTTGAAGTGGATTCTGTAGAGCATTGTTCAGTTCCTTTCTGGGTTGTTACAGCCATAACCTTTTGTTTTGTTTAATTTTTGTATCTAAATTCTGTCATCTACTTTGCCTTACTTCAATTTTAAATGTAGGTTCTCTCTAAAATTTACATTGCCCTGAGTAGCACGTGTGCGTCACCTGTGTCCTCATTCATGCCTGAAACACAATGAATAATTTTATAGCAATAGCTCGTTACAGAACACTCTAGCAGGAGGCTTGTTCCTGTACAGAGTGATTTCAAATGAATAGAAGCCACTGAAAAAAAGTCTGGGATAATAAGCCATGATTACAGAATGAGCACAAATGTCAGGGTTGCATTTTTTGTTAGACTGCACATTTTATTTACAGCTTAGCACCCAGTAGCTATTTTAAGATCTGCTAGTAATCAAGCTAAAAAATTTGGAATAAAGTCAGTCCACAGATGTTCTCTCTGTAGAGCTCTCCAATAGGTTGTCTGAATGGGTGCAAAATACTCTTTTAATTTGATTTGATTTCTTGCAGCACAGCAGCATGTTGTTGCTCTGTATACAGGAAGAGGGACCTGTTGGATTTCAAGTTCCTATTTCTAGCCAGCAGGTGTTTTTAATCCAAGGATTTTTTGAGTGTGGTGTTTCTTGATGGTTTTTGTTTTGTTTTGTTTTTTAAATTTACTTAAAAAGGATCTGGAACTAGCAAATAGCTATGCTTTCTGCCAAAAATGCTCTGGTAGTGTGGTGAGCACCATTTGTGCGAAACAGTTTTCTTTTATGCCACCTGTCCAGCAGGTTGTTTTTGAAGAGAACGTGCTCAGCTGAGCCAGTCTACCTGTTGCTGCTGAGAGGGAAAGGAATGCTGATCCTGCCTCCTCCCTTGGGCTAGCATTGGTGCCAAATCCACAAGGTTATTAAGTGAATAAAGCAGCAGGCCAAGATAGACAGGAAAAAAGTCAGTCTTGGAAAGTTGAGGTGGCCTTTTTGAAGAGAGCTGGAGTTGGCACAAAGTGGCAGAGTGTCGTAATCAGAAGTAGCCAAGGTGGGGAAGACGTTCAACTTCCCTTCCCTGTAGCACCTGTGGAATGTAAAGGCCATTTGTCCATCCTGTGGAGCAATGGGATATAGCATCTGTTCAGGTATCCCTACTCCCTACTTGTCACTGTGAGGTTTTGGGTACAGTTTTGTCACTGTCATGTGCTCATCTGTGAGCTAGCAGCAGGTAAAGGAGCACTGGGAATGCCTTGTGGTGAGGCAGTGGGGGTTGTAAGGAAGGTTGGCATAAAAGCCCAATAAAGAACAACTTGGAAAGTGTTACTTTCAGTAGCTGAAAGCCCTTTGAGCTTGGCTTAACTAGACCATAAAATCAAGCCTTATGTTTTTACCACAGAACCTGAGCTGAGGGATGTTCTAGTTTACTTTTCTATTAACATCCCTTTAGTAAGAATAGTTATTATTATTACTTATACCAAAACAGCCTCACTGCTGATATCTGAGTCTAAAGCCAGCAACACCTATCCTGTCAAGAGAGGAGAAATGGGGCAAGAGACACAAAAAGTTGCATGAAGGTCTTTGTTTCAGCATCAAGCTAATGTTGAATAGGGAGTTTCCTACTAGAAGGGGATTTAACGCTTTTGTTCGGACAGTATGGAAAAAGAAAATGCTCTACCTTACATGTAGTTTGTGTGGTAGGGAGCACACCGTACTAGTGTTAGGCTCTCTGCTGGCTGGTTTCAGAATTGTATGAAGGTGTTTCTTTTGCTTTTTACTGCTGAATGAGTTATGTGAGAGAGGGTGTCATCTTTAGGTCACTGATGAGGCTCAGAGCTTCTGTCATGGCAGGAGATACAAAAGAAAATGGCACACCTACTCTTGATGTCTAGGTAGAAAAGATGGGGGGGGGAAGTGAAGTGGAAGAGAAAGAGGTGCAAAGGTGAGAGGATGTCGAGAAGCAGCTGCAGAGGTGCAGCTTAGAATGTATTTCAAAGTCAGTAAATTCATAGTTTTAGGTAAAAGGAGATCTATCTGTCCTGTGCTCTACAGCATAAGTTGTAACATCTTCAACAGTGATATCTGTGACAAGTCCTCAGCTTCTATATCCAGGTGTAAGACTGGATACAATTTAAGAAGTTTTTAGGGCATTTAGCTTTCAAAAATAAAATTTAGGAAGTTAAAATCTTAATAAACAGATGAATTTGAGAATTAGGAAATCTTACTCTTCATCTGATCTAATTCTTTCGTTAGCTCTTCCAGTAAACCTTTGTTTTCATGAATAATTGTTTCCAGGCTGAATGTCTAGCTTCAGCTCCCAGCCATTTTGTCTGCTAATTATGTTTGATTCCTTAAAATATTCTTCACAGAATCAGAGCTTCTGGAATATGATTGTCATTTCTTTACTTTTCCCCTTATAGACTGAGCCTTTTAAACTAGGTGAGAAGCAGGCTTTTCAGACCATGCATTGCTACAGCTGTTCCCTGAGCTCTGTCCTCAAGGCAGATGGAGGGATGGTGAGGTATGAAGGTCCTCCTCTCAAACCCAGTAAAAATAGGTTGAGGCCCTTATGGTTGTTACTTGTGCAAGATTCCTGCTGATGCTTGCCCCTTACATTGTAGTTGGGGCTTTCTGGCAGTGACAGCCAGGCAGTGCTCTATGATCCTGAGGAGGGATCCAGCAAGGCAAGGTAAATAATGCTGGGCTTGTAGGTGTTTTTTTTCCTGGATTAAATCAATAAAGAAAACACTGCTAGGTGTCCACGAGCAGTGCTTGCAGGTTGCTGTTCTGAACTGATGCTCTTGAGGGTCTGTCAGCTTGCTCAGGGAACATTCCAGAAATTGGTTGTCCACCTGGGAATCTCTGTTGTGATTCCTTGTTTTCAGAGCAGGATTACGTGCTGGAATATTCCAAAGTATTTGCACAGCGTGCTGGTTAAATCTTGAGAGACAGAGAAAATGGAATAATTAAGGCAAACTTAGCTCAGCTACAAGCCAGTGGCACAGAGTGGATGCCATGGCCCACTTCCTTTCCCTTTTAATTTGAAATTCTTTATCAGCAAATAGCAGGAAATGTCTTGCTACACCTGATTTGGGCTGGAAAGACATGGTGACTGACAAGAAGAGGTTAGATCATGAACAGTAAGGACTATATGGATAGGGACTTAATGTGCGGTTGCTCTTAGCAAATAGTGAAGGAGAAGGTGAAAAAAACCATATTTTCAGGTACGAGGCTGAAGACAAAAGCACTTAATATTGTTGAGAATTATGCCATGGATGTGACAGCCCTTTCAGTGTAAAACAGGACTGTAAAACATGCAAATATGTAAACATGCACCAGAGGAAGGCTCTAAGTCAGAGATTGATAGGAGCTTGAAGGGCAGGTGGGGGAAATACTACTTGGTCTTAATCCCATTCCTGTGTTTTTTCCTTAGGCAATTGGTTAAAGGGTTATCTGATCCTTTGGCCCATGCTGGCTAACTGTTTCCAGCTGAAGTATGCTGGGTAGTTCATACCAGAGGCTGGACAAACACACGGATGGATGCACAGAGCACCTTGACGGACAGCAGGCTGTGTAAGCAACGGTAAGTAATGTCCAAGCAGCTGGTATTTAACAGCTCTCATTTCGAATTGCCTTTCTTGCTACAGCTTACTTACAAAGTAGTGTCCTTTAACCTCTTGCACAAAATGTGAAAAGGTTTGTGGTTGATTTTTATGTTATAATGAAAACTGTCTGCAGAAAGTTTTTAGATTTCAGGCTTGCACAAAGAAAGGGGAAATATGGGGAAAAAAATGAGTCTAGAAAAGATTAGGAAAATAATTTTGAATTTTGTTGTGAATAGGGGATCAAATTCCATACACCATTTTAAGAATTTTATTCCTATTCAAAACTGCCACAGATATAAACCCATAAGTGTTTGCGTTCTCAATAGCTTCTTAGATAGAAGATGGCATCTGACATTCTGGTGTCTCTTCGTTGTACAAGTCCCTAAGGACAGTCTTTGAGAGCTTCTGAAGAAAACAAGTTATGTAGAGTTCTGAAAGCATGCCATGAGATTTGCAATTAGCCTGGATACAAAGATCTTCATGCTGCATCTAAATTTTGACCTTTGTTAGCGGTGCCTGTAGAATGGCTTGTATGAGCTTCTAAATATCTTCAGCTGGCACAAAGGGGGTCTTGGTTCGAAATGGGGCACCCTGGGCTCCATCTCTAGACACATTATGACAAAAAGGGCAAGTGGCTTTTGCCCCGAGAAACCCTGCACTGTGGTATTACTGGGAACCAGCCCCATTGGTCTGGTAGTGCCAGTGCTACTGTATTTCTGTGATCCATTTTGTATGGATTAAAATATTTTCTGGTAATGAGGCTGAAGACATGCCCAGCCTGTGGGGAGCAGAGCTGAGCCTGGCAGAAGTGAGTGATATCCTTCTAGTGAGCACCATCAAATGGCTTTCCAGAAAGATTAACAATAAAGGAAACCATTCACTTATTTAGATCTGGCCAACTAAAAGGTCGTTTCATGGGGGACACAAAGGATGGGCCCAAATCCCTTTTGCTTGCTCCATTCAGGCTTTGCCTGAATATTTGCTTCAGAGATGGCACTAACATCAGCCTTGCTCCCTGTGCCCGTACAGGCTGGAGCAAGAGTAGCCCCAAATGTGTATTACGTGTGTTGTTGAGCTGGGGGTGTAATGTATGAAGAGCTCTGTTAGTGTGATGATGCTTTCTGGTTTGTCAGGGGCGGCCCTTTAGGGCAGGGGAGGTTTGCTTGCCCCTTGCAGGGATGATTTGGGAGGGGCTGTACGTACAAAAGAGGCTCTCTGAGCATAAGGCATTCCCAGAGAAAATACTTGTCTGGACCGTATGGTTATTTCTGTGTTCACCTATAAATACCACTCCACTGCTTTTTCATCTGTGAGAAATGTCATTTTCTTTTCCAGCATATAAGCTTGGCTTCCCTCGTGGGGAGGAGAATTGGAGTCGTGCATCCTGTTGGCAGCTCTGTTTTCTGTGACTGGGTGCCCTGGAGCACAAGTTTCTTTAGGAAAGCCAGAGATGGCAGCAAGACAAGTTTCCTGCTGGTTCCCTTGTTCCAGTTTCCTCTTTGTGGCAGAACAGAATTTGATTTTCTCTCTCGCTATTATTATGGGCTGCAAAGAACAGCTCTTAAATTAGCCCTGAGGAGGTGGAAAGGTAGAGGAAGCTCGCTGCGGGGAGTTTGGTCTGACGCATGTAATAAGCACAAGCTCTACCTGATTCGACTGATGAACTCTGTCATATGCACAGCCCTCTCCTCAGTTTGTTTTTGTTGTTTTAATTAACTTTTGGCAGCCATGCCAAACACAACTCCTGCATCTTTTTCCAACCACTGCTGCAGTGTTACAGCAAAGTTCTTTGGCTATAGCTTGATTTGGGAGGCTCGGGTCCATCCAAGGAGCGTCCCATGAAACTCAAGGCCTGTGTGAAGCTGTCAAAGGTCTAAAACGTCCCACAGTAGTGATGATTTATCACCTTTTCCTAAAACACTCCTGCTCTATCTTCTCCCCACTGCTTTGAGCAGCTCAGAGACCTACAGATTTGCTGTTCTTGCTGCTTCTTTGGGACACTCAGAATGACAGAATGTGCTGACTTAGAAGGGACCCATAAGGATCACTGAGTCCAGCCCTCAGCCCTGTACAGGACCATCCCCAAGAGTCACACCATGTGCCTGACAGTATCACCCCCAGGACACGATTGGCCCTCCTGGCTGCCAGGGCACTGCTGACTCATATTCAACTTGCCATTGACCAGGACCCCCAGGTCCCTTTCCTGGCACTGTGGGGGACAATGAGAAGGGGAGAGTTGGGCCCTTCAGCCATGCTGTGTGGACATGACCCATGTTACCATGTTACATCTGGCCATGTTACCGGTGCCTCTGCAGGCTGTCCCTCTCTGGGGGAGATTTCTCCTCAGCCCTGGGGACTGTGGAATAGTTGCATTACTCCAGATTGAGAGGATGGCCTGCCTGGGGGTGAAAGCATCCTGGAGCACCTAACTCTTGGGGAGGGGAGGCAGCACACAGACCCCCTCAGTGCCCTGCAGCATCATTGGGCAAAGCGGGATTTAGGTCACCTGCCTATGGAGCAGTTTGCTCTCTGCTAACTGCCTCAGTCACACAGTCCTGAGGTGCTGACAGGAGGGAAGGGCAGCTTTTGAACCTAATTGTAAATCCCCCAGACTCCGGATAAGGTGTTATGCTTTGTTTTCAGTGAGGGAAGAGAGCTTTGCAACCACCCGTTTTTGAGTAAATCTGTCCTAAGTAGATAGAGATGCTCATGTGTTCCTGGGTGCTTCGACCTTTGCGTAGGATTCTGAAGAACAGCAGCCACATTAAATCTCATCCACTGCTGATTTTCATTATCCACATGAGAAACTGGGTTAAGCTACCTCAGGCAATAAAATCCTGCAGGCTACTGCGAGGCTGTCATTGCTAGAGAGGCTCTGTCAGCTGGGAAAGGGCACTGCTGTCGCGCAACAATGATCCTAACCATGTTATAAATAGCTCCTCGTTGTTCGAAAAGAAACAGTAAGAGGAAGTTCTTTCTTAGTCTCTTTTCTGTTCCAGTTTTCTCCCTCTTGGGTAGCATAAGAGTGATTTGGTTATTTGCAGCACAAAAGCAGAGCTGCTTGGGACCAGTGGACATAAAACCAAGGAGACAACAGGTAGGGAAAGCACATGGGGGGAAGAGTACAGTCTGGCTGATCTAGCCTATCTCTGGTGGTTAAACCTGATGCACAGGCGTGAGGCTGGGTCCCCACCTACACAGCACAGGACAGGGTTGCCAGCACCACCAGGGTTTGGGCTGTAGCAGGGCAGCTCCCTTGCAGCCCAGTTTTGTTTGGAACCTGGTCTCCCTTGCTCAGTGGGTGCCTGGTCATCCCCTGCTGCAGGCTGCTCTTTTGGGAAGCAATCAGTGCACTGCAAAGCAATCAAAGCACTCCATCCTAGTGCTTTGCAAGCTGTTCATGATATGTGATTTACCACTTGCCTGCTGAACCACTGCTCTATAGATGTTTCCATTGCAATTTGGTGGTGACGTTATTGGACACATCACGAGAAATGGATCATGTGTAGTGGCCACTGGAAAAAAGTTCCTGGGTTTCTTTTGCTTATTACATGAGCAATGGAAAGGTCTTGCTGGCACACACTGAGTCCACTTGAGTGTCTGTGCTTGCTGTGTGTGTACTCACTCCAGGCCAGGAGGAAGGCAGATATATTTTATTCAATGTAAAAGCAGCTTCTAAAATCACTTTAGCGCACCATGCCTTGAAATTGGCTGCTGTCATCCCAGGCAAGAGAATGCTGCTGGATATGGATGATTATGTATAATAATTATCTACATATAATTGTCTAGTATAGTCAGTTTATTGCACTAGCCAAGACCCCTATAAGGGCTACAGATGTTTAGCAGCTGTCTGAGTCCTACTGAAGTATCAGATACTTCAGTATCTTTCAGATACTTCAGTACTTCTCTAGTCCAGGATCACACAGACCAAGCCCCTGGCTGCAGTAGCAGGTTTTCTTCATTAAAAGTGCAAGTATTTATCCTATTTTAGTAAGTTTATTAACCCCAACCTGCAGTATTTAATAGCACTGATTGCTCAGTCTGGCTGCAAACTGTGGGTGATCATCCGTGTTCGGTTTAGTAAATACCTGACATTATCTGGTGTCTGAAAAGACAAACCGTGGAACTCTGCAGTGGCACTTTTGAAATTGCTTTTTTGAACAGAGCAGTGCTCTATCTGCTTGATATTAATCATGGGATAGGAGCCAGAAAAAAAGGTGATTATTTGAACACAAAAATGCTATGTTGATTTTATGCTGAGCTACTTGGTGAGATGTGTCTCCTCCATCCGATCTCAGAAGTAGCTCTGAGCCAGGTGATAGTGGGTTGTTGGGCAGAGTCATGGAGAGGACTGAAAAAGAGATGAATTGGAGGGTCAGTGTGAAGAAGAACAGCAGACACACAGTGGAGGGACACTGACAGGTACAGAACAACATTTTAATTTGTGAGTGTTGGATGGGGATGCTCTTCTGTAGCTGTGTGGAGATACAGTTACTTATGTTTGGAGACCAGCTTTTTCAGCCCAAATGTTTGAGATGACTATGTACAGTAATTCATGTATTTGCCTGTCTCCAACAGTTTCAATGTTAAAAGGCTTTGAGATACAGACAGACTAGTCGGCAGTGAACTTCTCCAGTTCCTGAGGGTGATTTGCAATTTATTCTGGTATGTCTGCCTGCAGATGCTAATCCTATTCACAGCAAATAAATCTCTTCTCTCCCCCACTTTCCTTCATAACATTACATTTTTGGGGAATACTATTTGGCATCGTTGCCTCTGGCTGTTTTTAAATTTTGTGTCTGTTCAGGAGAGATTGAAGAGGTTTACTTTGCCATTTCCCCAAAGTGTGCCATCTTAAATCCTGCCTTGTCGTTCTTAGGGGGTGTGAATCTGGCAGAAGGAGCATCTAACCCTTCTTTTACAGAGTCACAGAATATTCTGAGTTGGAAAGGACCCACAAGGGTCATCGAGTCTTAACTCTTAAGTGGATGGCCCATACAGGGATTGAACCTTTGACCTTGGCGCTATTAGCACCAAGTTTTAAGCAACTGAGCTGCTCTCAGGGTGAGGTTGCAATCCAGTCCTGAGTCATGGAATAAAAAAAAAGGGCATATTTTGGCTTGTTGCACCTCTGTGTGTTCACATCACAGTTGGTACCAGCCACCTGCAGGCCAGTGTGGGACAAGGACTGCACTGCAGGAGGTGAGCCTCTCTGCTCAGGGGAGGTGATTCCCACCCAAGTTTGTGCATTGCCCATTCCCAGGAGTCTGAAAACCTGCTTTGCTGCTGCTCTTGCTTCTTGCAGGAAGGAAGGACTGCAGGTTCCCAGGTAAAACCTGTAACAGGAAACATATTCTACAAAAAAAAAACCCTGGAAAAGTTCATGAATCCCATGCCAGTATCTCTGGTGCAAGTGTCCCTGAAGGATCCTGCCCAAGCCCTCACCTGGGGAACTGTGAACATTGGAGGAGGGAGAGAGGTTTCTGGCCCCTCAATTCTCATCACCTTTTGCATTTTGATTTCTTAAACTCTCATTACTAAAGACAAAACTGTGGCTGTGCTGTAATCTAAGGAAACTGGAGACAGTCTCTGAAGAGAGTGGAGATGGCTTTGCTTTGCAGGGGTCTGATGAGATGCCATTCATTACTGCCTGTAAAGTGCTTTATCAAGGCTTGAGTGAAGGTGCTTTAAGAGAGCCCGTGCTTTGACTTAGTAACAGCTGGGGATGTCCTCCTCTGCAGTGTCTGCAACTTGGCATTTTTTTTCTCTTTGTTCCTCTCTAGGGATGGAGGTACAAGTGGAACAGGATATTAGAAAACACTGCAAAAGGAAATGTTAAGTTTGGCTTAATTAAGAAAGGCCACGTTGTTGGAGTTATTAATTGCAAATTCGCTTGAGAATAATTTCGTGGGAGATTGAGTTACTGCAGGCCCTGGCCTGATCTGAATGGATGGCAGTGTTTTCAATGACAGCGTTGAGGTTATGCGTCTGTGTGTGTGTGTCTCTGTGTCAGTCAGATCCTGGATTCCATGATTTCACAAATTAAATTCCTTCTTTTATTCAATTAGTGTGTTAAAGATGATTGGCATTGCTTATTGCAACTCTGATCATCTGGCCTGATTACATGCAGCATTAGCTCTGGTCACGGGCACGTCCAGGGAGCAAAGCGCTGTGCTACGGGGGGCAACTCCAACCATGACAGAGAACTCAGAGAAATTCTCGCTCGGTTTGTGGCACAGCTGAACATCCCGACTGGTGTGTGGTTGGTCTCACTGCAGGGGCTTGTAATCATCTCAGGTCCCTCCTGCTGTGCAAGCCTATGGATTGATGTGTGGAGCCACCTGCAGTGCAGGTGCTGTGCCATTTGTGGCTGTTCACATCCCGGGGAGCCCTGACACCCTCCCTGGGCATGTTCATGCCAATGCATCACCCTGGTGACGCACATCCATGTTCCCAGCCTCTGCACTCGTTTGGGATGAGCAACCTCCACTCTGTGCTGCAGGCAAGCACTGTGGTTTGATCACTTCTTGATCTTGGATGTGACGTCTCAAAGCAGAAACCTGTGGGTCTCTCCCCTGCTACTCAGTATGGACTGTGCGAAAAATCCACAGAAAAGGAGAAAAGGAACCTGTTTGTTGAAGGAGCTGATTGTATGAAGGGTCCAGATTGTCTTTCAGACCAGCATATTAAGAGTTGTCAATGCAGCTGCTTACACATTGAAAAGATTTCTGAGATGTTGGCTGTGTTGAACAGCTTGCCCTCCCCTTTTTTGATACTGAGCAACTTCAGAAGAATAGTCCCCTCCTGGGGACTGGGTCCATAGAGATGTCAAATAGCTCAAGGAGCTTGCTACTGGTTGCTTCTTTTGATGTTTTGTTTTCCCTGAAAATCTGGCTTTTTCTTAGGACAACTTAGGCACAAAACTAAATTTCTTCATGTGGAAAACACAAGATGATATGAAGAAACACCCTGAGCAAATCAGACATGGCAGCTGCCCGACAGACCAAGGCAAGAGGTCAGTGTTGAGCCACACTTGTACACACCTGGAGGTGCCGGGCAGCCTGGTCCCCATCAGAGGCTTTGCAGCCACAGGGAAATGAGGGACACAGGCCCAAGGTGGGGAGGGCATCTTTATTGTGGTTGTTGACGGAGACCCACTGTGTACCCCCATTTACGTGTTCTCCTGCGAGACTTCTGCTCCCTAAGTGATTAAGGTTTAAACCAGGTCCTGCTGACTTGGAGCTGTGAAACAGTGGCCATCCACGGATCACATGTCTGGTTTTGCCTGCAAATGCCACCTATTTGGCGTGCAGGTCATGGTTTCGGTGAGTACCACTAGTGGTAGAGACAAACCTTGCCAGGAAGGGCCGGAGCAGTAAGCACAAAGGGCTGGTCCTGTTCAGCAGAGATATCAGAAAGCTGGGACAGCCACCCGTGTCCTTGTGTCCGCCCTGCCCTGAGGTGGCTGGGTAGCATTGCTTGTGGGTGTTGGGGGGCATGGTGGGGACAGTGGCTCCCTTTCCTACGCCTGTGTGCAGACTACGTTGAAGGGCTTTCGAAGTTCAGATCTTTCTAAAGAAAATGCCTCAATACTCAACGGCTGTATAAAGATTTTCTAGGCTTTTGCCTCTAATGGTCTTAGAGTGTGAACCTGTAACTTATCTTGCAGTATCTTCTCTACACGCCTTCACCTACACACCTAGAGCACAACCAAACATCTCCCCCATCTATTTCAGAAAAGAACAAGACAGAAAAGCAACCGATAATATATCTGACTGTATTTCAAAGTTGTTGATTGTAAACAAACTTTGTCGAAGAAATAAAATCACATGACAAGATATCAGAGTGATACTATAAATCCATTTTGTTATTGTTGCCACACTTCACATTTTTGGAACTCAGAATTTAGCTCATGGTGTACAAAACTTGTAAAAATTTATTGCAAGCGTGCCTTTGTGTAGAACAAAACCGGTGTCACAAAAGTAGTTCCCTGTCCCGTGCAGAAATACAGTTGTGTATCTCTTACTGGAAAGAGGTCACACACCTGCATTTCCTTAAAGACTTGGCTGTTATAAAATTGCTCTGAGAAGGTTTTAAAAAAGAAAAAAAAGGAAAAAAGAAAAAGCAATTTGCAGTGTATGGTTTACCTCTGGAATTTATGCTTTCAACAGGAATCTCTAGAATTATAAAGAATATGGAGCTTTGCAACAGAACTGCAGTTGCTGATGGTGTGAGCACAGCCCAGTGGTCTTGAAAGCCCTTGGCCAGCTAAGGCCCATCCTCACGTCTGGTACTGTCACTGCACTTGATGGAATGTAAGTTGCACACATTGAAAATAAATGAAAACAAAATATTGAAGGGGAGATTCCTTCTCCAGAATCCCCATTGTTCCTGTTTCTACTGTGGTACTTCCACAGTCTGTTGCTTCCATGCTGTGCTGACATGCAGCAGCGCTGTGACTCCAAGGCTGATGACTACTGATCATGGATAGTATAAGGAAAGGCATAGAGTGAGGCCAGGGATGTAGCTGAAGCAGGGTTTATGTTGCTAAAGCAGCTGTGCAGGACTGTTTGTGTTGAACATCAGCCTTTTCTTTTTAATTCAAAGGTGGCAGGGGAGGGGGGTACACATGCTGGAATGATGAGAGTTAAAGGGATCACCTGGCTCCTCTCCCTCCACATACCCAGCCTCTGAAGTTTCCTCTGCTTCCTCAAACTCACTGTTCCTCTTGAATGCCTCCTTATGTCAGACCATGCTGACTGGCCTCACCTTTACAGGATCAGATTAATCTCTGGATTAAACCTGAGTTTTGTTATCTCTAATCTCACACCCTGACCACGGGGTCAAGCTATTTTTCTATTTCGGGACTAAAACGCCAGGCAAAGATTTGGTTAATAACTAGAAGAAAAATCCGGGTTGCAAAAGTAAGTCCAAGGCACCTGCAAACTGTTTTCCATCAAACGAGTAACTCCATTTCACAGAGACGTGCATATTGTTCAGCAGTCATGTTTTGCATACACCTTGACACAGATTGAGAACAAGACCATAAATTTACTTTGACACCAGCAGGTTGAGGTTCTGGACAGCTGAACCTAGTGTACTGTGCTTTGCTTTTCAGTTTCTAGGCTTTTTTTGGGAACTACTGGAAATAGGCCAAAATACTCTGAAGTACAGAGCACACTGTAAAATACTTGAAGGGTGAAAGTATTTGCCAGATTCTTTATTTTTGAAACAGAGTTGCCAGGGCTGGGAGCAAACTGCATAGACCTGGCATCTTGCCTTCCTTAGAAAAACTTCTGAGACTATCTTGACTATGAAATCTGTTTGTCCAAGGAGCTTGGATCCCAAATTAAACTTATCTCTTCCCCCGTTTGTGTATCTGGTCAGGTTGTACACATTGTGGTCCTACAGCACGGCATGATGGTCCTCTCCCACTAGGTGCTTGATCCAGGTCACCCAGGCATTCAGGGTTGTTCAGTTAGAGCAAATGATGCTTTCATGGGTAGGATTTTTGCACTACAGATCATGTGGACCACCTTGACATCTCATACAAGTAATTATTACTTAATAAAAGTGATACAAAAGGGGTTTACCACTTAAGGCCTTTTTGTGATGCCTAAAAGCTGTCCATCAGACCCATCAGAGTGGAAGGGTTTAAAAACAAAACAAAACACAAAAAGGCTCCCCAGACCCTGTCAAGGCCCCTCTCTGACAATGATCCAGAGCTGAGGAGTGTTACAGCCATTCCAGCTGGAGCAGCGGGTGTGATGGTGCTGATAACTGGTTTGTGTCCACACGGATGGGGCAGCACTAATGGGGCAAAGCAGGCAACACCCTCACAGTGATTGCAATCAGTACAGGCTTCAGAAACAATACCCTGTTTCATCTGAAATTTTTCAAAATAGCAAAAAAGGACCAGCAAAGAAATGCTATAAATGTAAACTGAAGGGCCAACTCTGTGTTGTCAACTCTTCCAGACTGACCAAGAACCTGCAGGATGACTTGGATGTGCTTTAAATGCATGGAATGAGGGAAGCAAAGGAAAGCACAGCGCAGGAAACTTCTCCAGGGCTACATTTCTGAAGAGACAGAGCTTTTGCTCAAAAGAAGAGGAAGATACCCTTTCTGAACAAAGCACAGTTGTCCCTAACTGAGGAAGTGAGATGATGATGATGATTATGATACAGGGGTGCTTCCAGTTCATAATGCTTCTGGAAACAAAGGTAGCTTAGGGAAGAATTGTTACAAGAATGAATATATATCAAGTAACCCAGGTGACAGGCTTGCATTTGAGGAGATGATGTGATCTGTCAGTGCGAATATCCTAGTTAATAGCTGGCCAAATATATACCTGTTTTGAGCTTAAGAGTTCCTTGCCTCTGTGAAACAACAGCCCTTCAAGACTTGAATGTTTTTCTCAACTAATCTTACACCAATCCTACCAAGAAGAAAGTGCCATGGCAAACTCCACAACAGAGATGGACGGAAGACTTCATATTCCATCTAAGCCTCACTGACTTTTCTCAACTCAGTAATTCTTTGTCTGAATTTCATACTGATGACTGGACTATTGTAGAGCTTCAGATTTTCCATTTATCTCCTTTAAGTTCCTCTGGACTGGTTGCCCTCCTATGTTTTATCACATTTCTTCTTACCTGCAGTGCAACTTGGTTTTGACTCATACATGTTGGCCTGTATGAAGGAACCTGTGCTAAGTCCTCCAGCCCTTACTTCAGGGGGAGAATGAATTTGGCATGCTTTCATTTCTAGTTTGGAAAAGTGCATTTGAACAAGAACCAAGTCGCTGAAAACATAGAACATGACCTGAATCATGGAAGTGCAAACTCAACTTTACAATTTCATCACCCCCCCCTTATCTGTGCTGTGCCTTGGTGTCTGATTAAGAAAGGGGAAGCTCCTGTTTGAGAAGCTAATGATGTCTCATGAGTGCTGAGGTTGTTACAGCACTTTGCAATCCTTGCTTGGAAAGTACCACAGATGCGCAGAATTATCAGTGCAGCATAATCCCTAAAATCAGCTCTAGGACTAGGGGACTAAGGCATGTAAGAATAAGATATTGGAGGCTTCTTTCACTACTCACCAGTTAAAGACAGACTCCTAAATAAATATTAGAAGGAAAGTAAAAAGTAACCTCTCTAGACAAAAAACAAATAACCCCAAAAAAGGCCACAGAAATACAGCTGGAGGTAAAGAATGAGAATGCTCTTTTTGAGTTGCTGTCCTTAATGTCAGTCTGGAAACAGCTGAATTCATTTTTCTCTTGGAATTACCCGAAGAAAACAGTTGTACTTCTACAAATAAGAATTCTTGGACTACTTGTAAATGTAGAAGGGTTTCTATAGAATAGAAACAGAAAATGGAGATGAGATTTCTTTATATTGTGCCCTAGAGTCAAGTGCACAGATGGGCTGAAGTTAAAAGTGGCAGAGTTTCTGCAAGCCCTTGAAGCATTTTTCAACTGAGACAACAGTGAAAACCACTTCACAGTGGCTTCCAAGCTCTAGTGAGTGTTATATTAAACACTGGGAAAAGAAATGTTTTCCAAGAATGGATCGTGGCATGACAGACATTTCTTGAAAGCACTGTGCACAGAAGGTGATCAGTATGTCTTACCGATGGTCTCAGTTCTTTGAAACAAAGTTTGCATACCATAAATAAGTCATTATCAGTTTTCAGAAGTACCTGTGAATGAAAATTCAATTCAGCAGGAGAGAAACGAGCCATGCTATGCTCTCTTGGCTCCTTCAGCAACAAACCTTTTTTTTTTTTTTGAGAAAGTTTAGTGGCATTCCTCTGTGACCTGGCTGGCATTTCCACTGCATTTCATCTACTGCTGAGTTTTACCATCTTACCCAGATTGTCTTAAGGCTACAAAAATGCCCCCCAAACAAACCAAACTATCATTTCACAAGTCACTGCACAATTAGACACACACACTATAACTAGCATCCTTGCACTACTTTGAGACTAACTTCCCCTCCCTCCCCCCGCCCTTTAACTAGGGAGAAGCTTTAATATTATGAGCAGGTGGGGAACCAAATCTGAGAAAGCCAGTTTGCAGTAAAGGAAATGCTACAGAGGCTGAGCTGCAGTTAACAAACATTAGCCTTCTAAAAATTATTCAGTTTCTTCCTTAATTACTTTGCCTTTGTTGTAGTAACAGAGAAAGTGCAAGATGCTTTTTCAACAAGCAGAAATCCTAACTTTCCCCAACCCTCTCCACTTCCAGTCAACAAAAGGAAAAGATGAGGGGGAAGAGTCATCTGTGGATCTACGCTATGCTTTGGTGGCTTTTGCTTGTTGGCTTCAAGAGCCAAAATTCAGGCATTTTGTACATATAAATATATATAAATATTTTTGCTTACTTATGGAATGTTTGTGCATGTTTAGGACACCAGTTCAAAATGATAAGGGATGATTAAGGCTAAGAAAATGAAATTCATTGCAAAGCTATAATTTTGTTTTCATTTTTCTCCTTTACAAAGGAGCCTAAGCATCTTCCCTGTAATAGTCAGCCGCTGCGTAATCCCCCGTCAACACCAATTCTAGGGAAAACTACTCAGGACCCAGTCCCTGAGGCAAAAAGCTAGGACCTCATGATTTGAGCTCAAGTGATCCACATAATTAACAGCATACATTAGTGAAAAATTAAATATTCCAAGGCCTCAGGCCTACTTTCACCTGAAAAAGAAAAGGCATTTTCTGTATGGGATGGCCTAGATCCAGGCCTTTAAGCATACATAGTAATTTAATTGGTCAAAGGCTCCAGATTTATCCCAGGGGCCCACAATACAGCTGGAGAGTGCTCTGCCTACTCCTCAGAAATGCCAAGTGGCTCCGAGGCGGCCTTGCAAACCGCCCCATCTCTGCTGCAGGTACAGGTACCCTGCAAAAGCTCCAGTATGGCAGGGGAATGCAAGGAAGCAGATACTGTTCATTCAAGCCATCCCATCAGCAATGTTGCAGTCAGAGACCTTTCCCTACAGCCCTAGTTTTGACTACCATATAAATTTATGGGATATAATGAACTATTTGCTGCTTTTCCTCATCCAATATCAGCTGGCATTGTCTGATGCAGAGAGCAATAAGAACACCATTTGCCTTTTGGTACCTCTGTGAAATTTCCTGAACAAAGGAAACTGTGGGCTTACATTGCTGAACATTTGTTTTTCATGCTTCGGGCTAGCTCCTCTCTCTGTTTGAATACTTACAAGACTGACAAGAACCAGCTATCACACACAGTCTAAAGAGGGGAGGTCTCAGTTCTCTTTGGGGCTAAGAAGTTTTGAACTCATCCCTGGGTTCCTATGCAGCTTGGCATTGCCAAGGACTAGAGTGGTACAAACCTTCTCCCTCCTTTTGAGGCTAGGAGGCCTCAGTGCACAAGGTTTTGTCCTTTCTCCCGTGTTTCCTGGGAGTAGACCTTGTGGACTGAGAAGCGAAAAGGGATCCTTAGGAATCCCGCTCTCGTACACTGTGCAGCTGGAAGGCAGAGCAGGACGTGTGGGACAGGCTCCAGGCTTTATCACAAGCAAAACCACTGAGGAGCTGGCCATTCCCTTACTCTTCCTGCAACCAGGTGAGATCTGCCTCTAAGTCTACTCCAAAAAATAAGACTTTGGTGGAAACAGAAAGGTATCAGTGCAAGGATACTCTATGGGCTAGTCGTTAATTTACTAACTAACCCCTGCTGGATTCTCTCTCTGTTATTATTTACATGCTATGCATTTGCACATCGCATAATGATGAAATCTGAGGAGTTTTCAAATTCATGTTGGTTACCCTCTATTGCCTCTTGCCAGATAGATACATATAACCCGGTGAGATTTACAATCATAAATCAGTAAATCAATTGATCACTCCATTCCTCTTGAATCAACTCAAGTCATTCTTCAGTAAAACTTTTCAGGCTTGGGGACCTAAAACCAGTTGGTCCTCTAAGCAACATGGTTTCTGCCCCATAAGTTAATGCAATTCTGTTTGTGTTCATCTGTTTGTGTTCATCTGCTAACCTTTAGAACATGGAGTTTTTTGCTGATTGAGTTGTGGACTGAAATCAATGAAGTGTGGAGGGCAGGGTAGCATTTCACTTCAGTATCGATTCTCCCTTGTTTCAATCACACCCCTCTCTCTTGGTATTGTTTTCTGAAGCTCCAGTGGCCTTCAGATTCCACCAGCACCAAAACGTGGCATTTCAGCCTTGGCCACCAGCTCACGACGATGCTTGTCCTCTACAGTGTTACAAAGAACAGAAGAACTCTTTGGGCTTGCTCTGTTTTAGTGAGGTTTAAGGTCTGGTTGCAACTGGACTTCTTTTTGTAAAACACAATGCTATGTTATGTTATTTTGCTAAACATGTAATCTGCTCAATTAAGCTACCATAACAACCCCTGAATTCTAATAGAAAGAATTCCTACAGAACACACCACAGTGATAATGGGAAACACACAGCTATTAGTGACTTATTTTTTCCTGCCAACTGTGTGTCAAATGGAGTTCTAAAGTTGACCAAAAAAGTCTTGAAAGTTAAAAAGGAAAAAGCAAGAAATTGTTGTTCCTAAAACCTTAACAGTCCATTACATTATCTTTTTAAGCAACATTTAAGATAGAGTTGAAATCAAGAAACAAATATAGATGTTGTACTCTGATTTCTCACCTGTACACTGACCGTGGCAGTTAAGATGTGAGGCAGTATTACTTAATGCTTTACTCCCTGTAAATACTTACAGTATTAATCACTGTGTGTTTGTGTATAAAATGTTTTGTCCTGGTTAAAAAAGAAAACCAATATAATGTGTTTTCATTTTAAATTCACTAATGTATTTGGTTTCTCCTAACTTTTCTGTGTACTAATTGGGATCAAATTGCCTGACATAACATTAATAGAAACAGGAAAAAAAAAAAAACAAAACACAGAAAGAAAAAAATCTCGACTGGTCCTCGGTTCCTGGCTGTCTGCCTGTGAAGGTTTTGTTTGTCAATATGCTTGCTTCAGTGATCATGTATCTGAACTGCTCTGTTTATCACACTGGGAAGACGGCAGCGACGCCCTGGGATGGCCGGCACTCCCAGCCACAGCCCACGGTGCAGACTTACATCGCTTGCCCCAGAATTTAGTAACTCCAAGTACGGTATAGAGTTTTCCATAATACCGGTCTAGGACTGCTGAGCTATGCCAGCTTATGACAAGCTCTTGGCCCAAGAGTAACTTTACAAGATGACCCCGTTCAACAAATAGTACTGAGATGACAACTAGTTTAAGTCGGTTTTGGGTGTACAGATTCCCACAGGGCATTCACATATGCAATTTTGTGTCAGCTTTTCCAGTGGCACTTTCTGCATGACATGTTTACATCCAGCTGCTACTGGGAAACAAAATTTCCACCTCTCTAGTGGCATCACTTGGCATTTTCGGATGACAGCACTGGTGGTGTCACAAGTTCCTTGCTTTGCTGCTCCAGGTGTGGTTTCTTCTGCTTACCCTTCAGCCCCTGCCTACGCCACCAGGAACAATGCATCAATGGGAGGGTGAGGTGTCTTCCAAGCCCAGAAGCTCCTTTACAAGTCTCTCACCAAACTGTGCGCGGCTGTACCTTGTCACATGGTAGGCCTCTGACATTTTGTAGAGGATGTAGGCATTATTTATGGCGATGCTGATGGCAAACCAGAATACTTGTTGCCAGGTCTTGTTTGGTTTGTGAGAAATGAAATACCTAAAAAGCCAAGAGAGGAGGGAAAAGCACTGTTCAGCCAAACGATTGCAGCTGGGATGCAAGAAATAACCTAAGACAAACATCCTGCAGTCAGAAAGGAGAAGCAGACCTGGGACTTCATACTTAGTTCAAGTATCTTTTTAAGAAATTTTGTACAATGTACTCGGCAGTCATTTACAGCTAATTTTCACAATTTTGGAAATTTCTAGTAGTGTCTAAAAGAACAGACTTCCTTGCTCTCAGAAGCTCTTCTGAGCTTGAAGGAGTTGCAAGTAGCTTGCTTCAGCAACACTCTCACCTCTCTACCACTCCATTTAAATAAGAGTACTGATAAAGATTCCTAGAGCTTACCCATGACAAACATCCATGTGAATGGAGCTGTGGGTCTGAATCCCTCCAATTTGCAACTAAAAAAACGCTTCAGGTACATTATGTTACAGTTTTTGGAAGCTTGCTGATGCTTCTCTTCATGTTTATTGTGAGCAAAGAATGATTTCTGCTGCTGTCAACAGTAGGTGGGAGGATGTGGGGGTAGAGCCAGAGCGTACAGTGGTGGTATGTGCAGCACTGCTCTATAAGGCAGAACTAGAAAGGACTGACATCCTTATATTTAGGTTCTGACTCATTCTAAGACTGCCAGAATATTCACTCTTCAGTCATAAGATTTCCCACTTTCCTACTTTAATTTTTTTAGTATCCATTTAAATCTACTACCTCAGCTCTTTTCCATATCGATTTCCTCAGATCAGATCCCAGTACCGTTCTCCAGCAACCACCTCCTCCTCTTTCATACATTCTACTGAATTCTTGCAGCCTTGCCCAGAACTGGCATTAAAAATCTGTGCTGCTTTTTCTCTCTCCTCAGTTTTTAGTTCTGGAAATCTTCTGCACCTCATCGCTATTCCCACAACCAAGCCTTACCACTGCTATTCTTACTCATTTCTGTTTCTCCTTGCTACATTAAGAGCTAACACTGAAGACCCCAACTGGAATTCAGAAGACAAAAGTTCTACATTCTGACCTCTCAGATCATGTAGATCAGGTTTACAGACACAACTGAATGTCTTTTTTTGTCTGGCTCCAGGTGACACTAATATCACCAGGATGGATAATCAAGTAAACACCATCTATTGCTAGAGGTGGAGAGCTGAGCTAGCCTGAGAGACTTGTGGGGCTGGTAGGCTCTTGCTGAATTCTTTATTTAGCCTTCAATTTGACGTGGCCAAGAGCATCAGCTTGCTAGCTTATCCTCCCAACACTTCTCAGAAGTCATTTACGAGATGCTACGGACCTATTTCTCAACATCTCTTTTTGACTGGTGGATGTGGAGATGATGATAGAGTCAAAACAACAGCCTTGTACAGAGCCAGCTTCTGATCTCTGAATTAAACTGAAGTTTTGTCCAAGACTTGGTGAAAGCAGGGTTGGGCCCTAGCTGCAGCTCAACATGGAGGACTCAAACATTGCAGCAACAGAGAAGCTGTGAAAGGAACACACACACGCATGCACGTATTCTTACTTACTTGCTGTATTTGTCATCATATTTGCAGATATAGCTGAGGTGAGCAGCAAAGGCTTCAACTGCCAATGGGCATGGAATTTCTCCACTTTTTCTCTTAATTATAACTCCTGCATCAATTAGAAACATTACAAATTAACATCATAAGTCTAGCAATTAAACGATATGGTTTCTATATACAGTTTTGTATAAAATAAACCTTATTGACAGTTTTTGCCCTAATACTGAGAAGTTAGTTATCTGTAACAGAGATGCTCACTTGATTTTTTTTTTCCCCATTGGTAGTACCTTGAGCAAGTGGAAGGGGAAGAAGAGGGATCATTTTTCAGCTGGAAATAAAGAGATGTTAGACACAAACATCTCTGCCATACATTCAGAAAAAAGCATGCATTGCTCTAGTCCCACAGTAGCCCGTTATAGACAGTATTAGTCTCTCCTTTTTTGGTTCACAATAAGTTTTGGACACCTCTAGAGTGGTGACTTGCTGTTATGTGCTTTGGATTCTGAAGTCCCAAATGAGTACCTTGAAATTAAATCCCCCCCACGGGGGCCAAGAGCAATATTACCTCCACTTTTCTAGGGGCTAATTGACACAGAAGAGAAAATACAATAAGAAGGAGCCAACTGGATAAACTCAGTCAAGACAGAGGTGATGCTGTGTGTGAGTTGAATGAGCCAGGCGGTATCTCTGAAATGGAAAGCAGTCTAAATCCTGCTGTGGGCAGCCAGAGCTCAGATGTACACTTAGGTTGCTTGGTGGAGCTAAGCACAGATTTCTCTGCCTGTGAGTGATGCTCCCTGCCCTGCCTGGTCAGCTGGCTTGGTAATTCAGCTCATCATGGGGGACAACTATGCTGCCTACTGCAGAAGTCAACGAACCACTCTCTGCATTGACAAAAATGTGATGCCTAGAGCAGATTACTCCAAAAACAGGCCCCTTTCGCTCACATGATCTATCTTTGACCTGGCCTTATTCAACACTACAGCAGTATTTGTAAGTCCAGTGCTCTCCTAAGAAACTCTCCTAACTATTTTCTGATTTATTGCTCCTGTTCTCCTTCCCCACTCCTGGGGGACGCTCCTTGTAGGAGGGAAGGGTGATTAAAACGAACTTACAGTATAGGAGTCTCCTCCTTAACTTTTGACTTTATGTCTCCACAGGGTTCAGTGGTCAGCTCTCCAAGGTATGGACCACCCTCGCTCCATCTCTGTGGCACTGTCTAGCGAGGATCCCTACTCTCTCCCTATATATACCAGGACAACACTATTTTCTCCAGGTCTAGAGAAGCATAGGCTTCATTGCATCCTTTCTCAGCATTGTTTTAGTACAGGTACAATTCTGGGCTTTCTCTTAACTCAAGCCTTCAAAAAAAACTTCCATTGCCTTCTTTCTATCAACTCTTTTACAGTCATCCCTAAAATGCTACTCACGTTTTGATTACAGACTTCACCATTTCATTCCTTCAGCTGGAAGTCTCATTCCATCCATTATCTCTGCCAAGCCCCCTGTGCTGTCCTAGTTGGCAGACTCTATTTTGAAGCAAGACTTGTGACACATACTAAATGTCATGCTACAGCTGAGCCATGCAGCAACTTATTTGGGGTCTTTAAAGTCTCATTTTTCAAGAGTCCAAAATGTTATCACCTCTAAATTTTTCAGTGCACTCTCCTATCTCCTCCGCCTCACCCAAGCTGGGTGTAAATGTAGCCCATGTTGGGGGGGAGGAAGGAGGAAGGAACAATCACATAAATAAATCCTTCATTACATTCACATAATTATTATAGTGTGTTTTTGATCCTTTTAATGAGTACTACAAAATCTGACCAGCACGAGGTAAAGAGGACTGATATATCACCAGCCTGCTGCATCAGTACTGCAAAATCTCTTGCCATCCCACCAGGGCAGTTCAGGAAAGGATAAGTATGTTCTGATACCAGTGTTTAAAAAAAAAAAAAAAATTCCCTTCTTTCTTCTGTTGCTCTCCTCTCTTTCTCCCCTTTCTCTTTCCTTTGTAATTTGCTTAGTATTTATTATCCTTAAAAGAATGCACTGCAGTAGCATATATTCCCTCTCACTTTCTATTATATTCCACATAATATTTCTTTGTTTTGAGAATATAAATAGCTTTATAGGCACACTATTTTTTGGCCTTTCCTAGCCTTGTTTTGTAGCCATAGGCCACCTCCCCACAGAAAACAACTGCTGGAGCTGGGTCATTCCTGGCTGCAGGTCTCTATGGCAAGCAGTCCAAAGCCAGTCCCAAGCCAGCTGACTCACCAGCACATCTGATGAGCTGTTTCCCCTCCTGGTCCTCCCCCAGCATCGCTATGTTCCCATCCCTGGAAGCACTCCAGGGAATGCACCGCCTGCACTGCAGCTACAGCCTGCCTTTGCCTCCATGCTGGAAGGACTGCCAGCTTCCGGCTTCCATGCTGTCACCTTAGGAAGGCAACAGCTTTGGGGTTTTTTTTAAACCTTTTTTCTTTCTTATTTAAAATTTTAAACTGTATGCTCATCGAGCAAAGCTTGAGAAATACCAACCCAAATGAAACAAGCAGAAAGACAAAGGTTTGCTGAGACATATGTTTGTTTCCTCAAAACACTTCTAAGCCTATCTGTGATTTTACAAGCTAGAACCATGGGTTGTTTTTTTTTTTAAATGTGAGTCTCATTAATACCAGCACTTGCATCCAACTTGGCAAACACTGAGATTTCATAACAATATAACACTGCATAATCCAAGTGCTATATGGCTTTTTATCAGGACTTTGATTTGTTACAGTTCTCGATCAGAATTGCAGACAGTCAGCATTGTACAATGTCTGATTGTTCAAGGTCTTCCCATCAGGGTCCTCTGGCCCCATCCCCATTCTCAGCATACTTGGGCACAAGCTGTAGGCTCACAAAGGCCACATGGAAATGTAAAGTTGAAACACTAAGCTCATCCATCCTGAAACATTACCTTTTAACATTACACTTCTTTCCCCAGACTTCCCAATTCTGGGCCAATCTTACAGGCTGATTTTTTCAGGAAACTAAACTGTCACCAGACACCCGTCACTCCAAGTTCTCCTGGGCTAAGAACCACACAGGGACTTAAAAAACTGCTTCATACAACTGTGATGGCTCCACAGCATCTCCCATCTTCTCACAGGTCACTTGTGAGATGCCAACACTCCATTTGCAGCTCTTTAGTCCTTGCATATGTGGCCCAAGCTTTGTTTTCTACCCTCAGTTATTGTCTGTTTAGCTTTTAAGTAGAGCTAGTTGGTGAAGAGCACCTGTGAAAGTTCTCAGAAAGAAGATACTTGTTATTTCGGTCATCCTGCTGTGCAGCGAGGCTGCTGCCTGCTCCATCCTGCTACATATGAAAAATAGAAAATATTGTAGACATTTCTAGAAGATACTAATGGAGATGCTAGGGAAGTGGGCACAAGATTTGGAGTGAAAAAACAAAAATGCAGCCTTGTCCCACAGATGGGGAGGTTTGGGCCAGCACATACATCACCAGTTTTAGAATAAGGGTAATTTTTTATTCTCTGGGAGTCCCAATCTCTTTTGACTTCTCAGTGTTTCTACAATACAAGCACAACTCAAAATTAAACTCAAGTTAAAGCTTAAGGGAAATTAACAACCCAACCAGACTTTGTCCTAAGCAGAAACTGCATACCTGATAGCAGAGAAAGGAGGACATTTTTGTAAGACTAAAGAGACTCATCCTTTAGTATCTGAGATAATGCATTATGACATGTGGGTTTAAAACATCCATAATAAATAACCTGCTGCATCTAAGAATAGTATTCCTAGATCAGCTCTGACAAGTGTACTGCCCTCCTGATGGCTTTGGTTAGGGTGGGATTTGCACTCCTAATACAGGCAAGTACCTTCTTGCTTTTCCTCTAAATTGCAATAAATAGCTAATTATTAGCTATGTCCATCTCTTTTCTTATCCTAAGTGTTCTTTTGACCATCTCTCACCTTCTGTTTTTAAGGTTTTCTCCTCATGGACTCCTGCAGCCTGTAAACATTTACGCTCAACCAAGTGCAAACACACACCATGCATCACCAGGCAATCCCACTGGCACCACTCTCGGTTCAAGTACCCTGCATGGGTTTTAATCCCCTTTGTCCCTACCTCCTCTCCCATCTGAGCACACGTGTGCTCAGCAGGTCTATGCTAGAGGCTTGCCTCAAGGAGCACACACTCCTCCTCTTCCTCCTCTATATTTACACGCTTTAGAGGAGACTTTGGTGGTCCAGCTTCAAGTTGGCTTAAACTAGCTCTGCTGCACTGACTTTAGAGATGCCAAATCAGAGGCAGGCAATCTGGTCTCTTGCCTTCCCACTGAGTCTCCATCTGTTCCCAGGTCTTCACTAGAGACTCTCTTTCCCCAGCATCACTCTTTAAAAAGCCAGTCTCTGTTTTCTGCTCTGATTCACCGTGAACTGTGTCAGCTGTCCCAGCCAGCATTTGGTGAGCAATGTGTTGGGCAGGCCTTGGCCTTCACACACAGAGGTCCTAATTGGTGGATGTTAAAGTACCTCACACACACTACCTAAATCCCATCCATGCCAAAACAGACCCGAGGTCAGTCACAAGCACAACAGCTCACACCTCCATGTGCTCCTTCTAAGGACAGCCTGCTTTTGCTCCCCCTTTTAATGGGGCAGTTAACATCGATGTTTACAGAGTATTTCTCTAATAATATTTGCAAATTATAACCAAATGCTCCATGGTTGTCTATAAAAAACATGTAGTGATAACTCTTGTCCAGTTAGTGCAGCTGAATAATCTAAATCCAGCAAAGTGCACAAGGAAAACAGCACAAATCCTGATGGTGAATGCCCCTCATGGGAAGCAACACTGTTCCAGGGACTGACTTTAACAGGGTCTTTAAAGTGTAGTATTTCCTTCTCATATTTTCAGCATTTGTGCTCAGACAGCAGCCCATCTGAGTCACCAAGTTGTCACTCCACTGGGGTGCCCAGCAGAATTCCTCTGGATGAACCACTCTTTGCTAAGGAAATAAGCCTTCTGGCAAGGCATTGAACAACACACTAAGTCAGCTTCTCAGCTTACCATACAGTAATTTTTGGCATTAACTTTGCTTACGTAGTCTGTACACGCATGTGAGAGTTGCTTGGGACTCAGAAAATGAGTGTAGAAGGTGTCTTTGAATTGGTGGCTTTACAGTTAAAGGTTTAGGTTATTCTTATTTGTTTCTGGCAGTTATACATAGATCTGAATAACAGAAATTATAAGAAACTGAAACAATATTTTCACTGAAAAACCATTTTCAAGGAGTTAGCTAGTCATATTGCATTTAACAGAAGTTTCCAAACGTTCTTAATACCATCTGTATACTTTCAAAAAGGAAAAGATTTCACTAGCAAGAAGTTCTCTTGCCATTATTTGAACTATCCAAATTATCTGTTTTGGTTTCTTTTCATCAACTGCTAAAATCAATTTAACATAGAACAGGAAACCTTAATCATATTTGCTTCTGGCAAAAAGACATTAGTTTGTGACTAAGTTTTTACTGGGTAAGATAAATTAATTGTAGGCTCTGCTCAGAGTTCTAAATACATCATCATATTTATTAATTTTTCTTTAGCAGCAATCCTACAAGATGCTTTGCAAATGGGGCTAGTATAGTCTTATACAATAATCATCTTCCCTTCTCTGACCATCAGGAAAGATATAATCTTTATACCTAAAAGGATACTGCCTCCACCAGCTCAGGCAAAGGAGGCTGCATTAAAGAACAGCTGTAGGAAGACACAAAGGAGAATCACTACTGTTACTGTTTATCCAGAATGTTACGATCAACTACGATCAAGCTCCTTGTTCAGGCTTATTATCAAACTCAGTGACTCACTTTGCCTTGTGACATAAAGTATGTGCACTTTTGAGATGAGAAGTTGGAATATTGCTTACCTTGTTGAACCGGTGAATAGGCGTTGGTCAGAAAACGAAAGTGCCCTTTATTGTACCAGCAGATCAAGGACATGTTTCCCTTCATTCTTATTCTGTACTGCCCTCTGGACTGTGGAGTTTCGGAATTGTTCAGCATGGATGGAGGTAGGCCTGTGCAGTCACTCTTCCTGGTGCTCAGCAACCCACAGCAGTAAATCTCTGCATATGAACAAACATATTCCCTATCAGCAACCCATTGCATGGACCCAGAGAGCAAAAACAGAAGAGCAAGTCTGAGTGACCTGAGTAGAGAAAGAACTTGCCCTGCAACCTCCTAGTCCAACAGATATGTCAGCCAACTGGTTTTCCTCTGTAATACCAAAGATTTGTGTCCTATAGTAATGTCTCTGGAAACAGAGACAAGTGCAGAAGGTCTGCTCTCTTGATTAAATGTATTCACGCCTCCTGCACAGTTATGATGAAATGACAAGAAAAACAATTCTGGGTATCTTCCTAGCAATAACATCTTCAATCTGTGTAATAGTCTTCACAACATGTTTAAAATTGGCCTGAAAAAAAACCCCAACAGTAATACGCATTATGGGGCAAATCAGAATTTATTATCCCAGCCAGTCTTTGATGTTTAGCTAAGAGAATAAATTGTGGAGGGAGCAGAGAAGTAGGGAAAGCTATAGCATCTTACATGATAACTGAAATAAATTCTCCTACATGACTCCCATTATGCTTCTAATCACAATATACATAGGTGACAAACTCTGGTTTAATCTACTGCTTCCATTGTGCTGCCAAGTTCCTCATTTTCAGTTCACTACTTCTTGTGCCTGCATCATCTGGTTTACTAAGGAAATTCTGCTTAAGCAGTTAAAAAACAGTGAAACCTCTGGCTGATTTAAAAATTGCATATGCCAGAAGGGTGGAGAAGATGGAAATACAAGTTCAGTGAAAACTGATTTTAGGCAAAGGAGATAAACCACACAGTGTGCCTTAGTTGAGCGCAGACTGATCTTGTCCTGCACAGACATCAGAGGCCCTGCAGGCGACACAGTCTGCTGCTCACAGCTTCTTGGCCTGGGAAACAGGCAATGAATAAAATCTAACACCACAAAACACACCTCAGTGGTGGGCACAAACAAGATTTGGAAACAACATTAATAACAATGCTTGAATTTGTCATTAGGCTGTGAAATAATAACCACCTCTTTCTGTTTGTCCAAGAGAAACAGATCTTCTTGATCCAATTTTTCCAAGGAAATCTTGGATGGAAATTTCCATGGTCTCCCTCGGTTTTATGTTAACCCACTTGAGTGGAAAAAAACAATGGGCATGGAAGCAGGTGACATCTGTGCACATCTTGTGGTGGTTTAAAGCTCATCTGTCAGCTAAGTCTGATCAAATTTTCCATCATGCCAAATTTTGCACGGTATCCTTACAGAGGAAATGCAGAAAGTCAGAATACAATGTCTGGCTTCCCCTAAACATATTACCTCTGTTCTTGGGTTTCCTTTTATGTGGCTCTTCTGCCTCTGTCTTTCTGGAATAACCTAAGCTCTTGAGTGCAGGTGAAGCCTTTGTCCTTGGTTCATACACTGACTGGCATGCTGAGCATTCCCTCAACAGCTCACAGTTACTACAGGAATACTAATAAAATAATTGAAAATACTCATTAATTAGTCCAGTTGCTGTGGGCATATCTACAAGGAGCTACAGCTCTTCCATCAGAAATTTAAGCCATTTAAGTCAGAAGGTGGTAGCTAACACGGCAATGGGGAAACTTCATCCTCAAGGAGGAAACCTGCCCTCCGTTGGTTCTTTCTAATGAACGAATCAGTCCCTGGAAATCAGTAAGTTACTTCCACAGAAGACAGTGAGAAAAGCTTGATGACAACAGGCTTACAATCAATATAGAGGTTTGGGGGTTTTTTAATGTCTTCTGTTGCTGAGGTACCCAAACAGCAGGGCACGTACCTGCAAACTTTGCCATTAACGTAGCTAACTTTTAGAAAGCTTTCTTCTAGCCAATATTAAGATCTCCCTGCTCTGATAACAAGTGAGCCTGAGAATAATTTCTTTAGCTGCCTAAAGTTTATGATTCACTAAAATGTGATACTTTCTCCAGCATACTGCAATGGTATAAAACCAAGCTAATAACTACAAAATTATTGTGCTAGATTTTCAAAATAGCAACAGCCACCTCTGAGAGCCCATAATAATTAATTGTAGCCTTTCCTTTTATTGTCGCAATAAGCCTGCAGAAAGCCTCCAGCAGATGTTTCACTCCTCATACAGAGTAATGGGAACTACTTTCTCTCTCAGGAACACATCCTGTAACCTTCCTGCTGTATAGCCTAGAAAAGTGCAGCACTTCTACAGATTTACTAGCGTCTCTCATCATGGATGACACCCTTAATCTGTAGAGTTTTTTAAAACTACCCAGTTACTATGGCAATAGAAGCAATAAAAATTATGCCCATCTGGCTCAATGAAGTTTTTGTGTGTAATTAAATCAGAATAACAACAGGTGTTTGCCACACACATGGGAGTCAGTGGAGACAGCTCGTCCTTCTCTGGACCTCTAAACTGTAGAAGTGCAATATAAATGAATAAACCTAAGACAGTTTAGCAAAGAAGAAGAAATGTAGGTGTAGTCAGCAAAACTCATTCCCAGAGTCACCAGTCCCCAGAGCTTGTTCTGAAGCCTGTTTCACCACACCTTCACTAGTACCATTCCCAAAGGCCACCAGGCTCAAGCTAATTCTGGCAAAAATAAACATTCTGCAATCATTTATTCTGCATGAAACACTGCATCAAGTCAGAAACTGGGGAGGGGGCTGTTGAGGAGTGGAGAAATGAGCTTGCTTTAGTCCATGTGCTGGAGTTGGAGGATCCTGCAAAGCTTGTGGGAATGCCATGGTCACTCAGGACAGCAGCACTTGCAGCTTTGCCAACACCAGCCCCTCTGCAGGATAAAGCCAGCTGTTTCTCCCGGTTCGGAATGTGAAAAAGGGACTTCCGGGAATCATATGTTTAAGGGAAACATGGGACACAGGGCTTTAGGAGGTTCTGTCCTCTACAAAGGACACCACCAATGGTTAGAGAGGGAAAAAGGTACATGCACTATGAATGAATGTCACAGCAAATAGCAATGACAGCTCTCTGCTTGCAGAACAGACAATCTGGGGCATTTCAGTGCAGGTTTCCAGTTCTATTCAGCAGCCAGAGAAAGAAATTAATTCTTTGTGCATCCCTTGAAAAACAAAAAAGAGGTCTATTCAGGTTTTTGATTTGGAAGAAGATCAAAGTGTTCTGTCTTATTTTCTGAAGTTTTCCCAGTTCTTGGTATCTTTATAGATCTTATGTTCACCAACATCTCTTTATATTACTAGGCACATTATTGTCTAGTGTGGTACAGTGAAGATGCTACACAGCAGGCTCTCAATAAAGAACACAGTGGTTTTAGCATGTAGGAGCTAGGGTTAGGGAAAGTGAATGATAGTTAAGATTCTACAAAAGCTTTTACAGGATCACAGAATCCAGTCGATTAAAGCACAATTCAGGTTGAAAAGCAACTTGGGAGGTCTCTAATCCCATCCCCTGTCAGAGCAGGATCAGCTCTGAGGCCAGACAGCGCTGCTCAGGGCTTCATGTTGTCTGGGCTTGAAAACTTCCAAGGACAGAGATTGTACAACCTGTCTGGACATCCTGTTTCACTGTCCTCAGGAAAAAACCTTGCATCTAGCCTGAACATCTTTTGTTTTAGCCTATGTTTGTTGGTTTTTTGTCCTTCCACAATGCACCACTGTGAAGAGACAGCTCTGTTCTCTCAATTGGGTAGCATAAGGCTGCTGTTGCATCCCCACAAAGCCTCTTCCCAAGCAGAACAAGAACAGCTCCCTCCCCACAGCAGAGCCTGTAGCACAGCCCCTGGTCAGGTGGGTGTCTCTGTGCTGAACTTACTCCAGTTTATCAATGCCTGTCTTGTACTGGGGGGCATGTTGTCTAAAACTGTAGGAGACAATAATCAGCTCCCTTGGTCTACAGGCTATACTCCTGTTAACACGGCCCGGGACAGTGTTGAACAACTTTGCTGTCAGGGCACACTGATGACTCATGTTCAGCTCACTTGCTACCAAGACCCCAGGTTCTTTTTCACCAAGAATTTTGAGAGGAACTAACAGAGTTTTAGTGGGTGATTCTTTCTAGATTTTCCAGAATTCCCTTTTTTTCCTTAAACTTTTATGTTCCCAGAAAGTTTATAGCTTCCAAGCATGAGTTTATTTAAATCTTTCCCTATTTCTCTGTTGATAGTCACAAGAAAAAGCCACAAAACCCCCACACAATAAAGCAGTTAATACCTATTTTTTTTCAGTTCCCCATGAGATCTATCTACTGCTGATTGTGCTTTAGCTCAGAAACTAAATTTTCTTTAACAAAAAAAGTAAATTGATCAGTTTAAGAATGGGTCGTGAACTGTCATGAGCACCTGAGCATAGTTGCTTTTCAGCAGGCTCTCATGACACCTCTTGGTCACGGTGTGGCACTTTTCAGATTGAGCTGGCTAAGCCACCTACCAGAAAATCCCAACATTGACTTACTCTGATAGATCAGGAGAGATTTCTCTGTCAAGTCCAGGCTTCTTTGCTCACCTCTTCCCAAGTGTCCTGCCAATGCAGTAGGATCCCAGCAGGTGCTGGCAATACACCATCTGCTTTGCAGCAGAGTCAGTAAACACCATCTCCTCCAAGGCTCTTACTGACTTCAGCCCAGCTTGGCACCTCAAGCATCTCACCTCTCCCAGTGTCTCACAGTCTTTCCAGTTCAACATCCCCCTGCAAAACCTCTGAGCTAGCCCCTTGTAACTCCTGGCAGATGCAGACAATCTCATCACCTTATTAAACAAAATGCTTTGTTCCCCGTGATCTTCTTGATATAGGAGTGCCATGCTATTTTGCAAAGTCAATAAACCTGCTATCTTACTGTTCACCCCCCACCCACCTCCTTGCTTCACCCCTAGGAAGGCAATAGTGTGTACCAGATCTGAAATTTAATTTTGGAGGCAGGTGGCAAGGATCATAAAGTCTCATGAAGCTATATAACAAATCATGAACCAAACTAAAAATCTCAGTATTGCATTAGCATAGTTGATCAGATAGTAAGTAAAAATTACATGCTTTAAAAGGACATTACTGAATTCGTTACCTGCTAGAAACCATTAATTTGAACGATCTGGGCAGTGTATAGCCCATGAATAATTCAACCCTGTGAACAATTTGAATTATCTGCAAGTAATAAACACTCAGCTGGTTTAGTAGCCATGCATCGTTTTCACCAGGGTTACAGATCAGCTAGATCACACCAGATTGTCTTTATTCTTTCCTAGCTGAGCATAAAGGGCGCAACTCAACAGTCCAGTTTTTGTCTGTCAGTCTTTGTATTTAAACCCTAAAATTTAATCTCAGGTACTATGAGTATGTACGTTATCCTCTCTGTTTTTTAAACCCACATTTTGCATCACTGATTTAGTAGTTTTAAAAATGTAATGCTTATAATCAGCTGTAAAAGACTATTTATTAAAGATCAGTCTCTGCTCAGAGGAAAAACTGCAGTGCACTACAAATATGCTTGACTTCTTTCCCATTTGGCTGTTTGCAGCCTTTGGGAAACCATGGCTCTTTTACAAGAAAATGCAGGTATTCCACTGTACTTAGTGAGCTTTCAGCTTACCTAAAACAACGTAGGAGCTAAGTCCTGCATGGAACTCAACACAGAGAACCCTCAGTGCCAGCACAGTCTGAAGCACTCAACTACAGCAGTGGTGCAGCTCACTGGTGTTCTCATTTTAAATAAGAATCAACATACTGTCTCAATTCCCAGACCTTCCCCTGGCTTTGGGCCATGTTTCATTAATATAATGGTTTGCGTGGGTTTAATTTTCTGCAATGCCAAAAGCAAAACTTGGACATCAGTGGTGTGCTGAAACAGGAAATGGCCTTGCCGTGATGCATACTGGCAGCCTCCAGAAAAAGAAGAAAAAAAAAAAGGCAAACATTTCTAGGGCTTTTGCAGTGGTACAGAATATCAGTATATCATCTGGAGAAGTCACATCTTCAACAGATATTAAAGCAACAAAGACTTCTAAGGTACATTCCTAAGGATTCATCCCACCCATAGTCTTTCAACATGGGAACAGAAAAATCACAAGCAGATAGGAAATCCCCGGAAAAGTCCCCCAGGCCATATAGATTTGACTTCCCATTTCTAAGGCAAAGGACAAAAGCAAGGGCTTTAAATAACCTTATTTAAAATGTGTTTTACATCCCCATTTTGAAGATTTAAAGCATAAGACTTCAAGACCAACTTAGGAAGTTCTCTGTATAGTACCTTCTCATGAATGAGAACATTTCTCAGAGATCAACAACTTATCTATTAAAGGAATCGAAATATCAGTGAAGACTTTTGGAATTTTTTTTTAATTCAGTGGCAGGAGATACCTAGGTCTGTCACCATCAAAACCCAGTCAGTCACCCAATACACACCTTGCTTCTCGAATTCTTCAAAGAGATTCAGGCTGGTAATGCTTGGGCCTGTGAAGATGATGTAGTTCTTCCCAGAGGCATTCTGACAAAGGCTTTTAGCCACCATACTGTGAAGCTGCGGTTTGTTCTTTAAAGCATCCAGCCCATCTGCACCACTCCCTTCTTTGAGATGGACATAAATCTTAAATAAGAAATTGTAAGAAAAGTCAGAAGGTTATAATGAATCCAGAGAGAGCACATGCAACTCTCAACACACTTATACAGCTCTATGTTGAGACAAGCTGAAAATCAAGGCAGCAGACACTTTTTATAAAATGCTGATTGAAGTCCCTTTTAAAGGGCTGTTGCTTTAAAACCACCTCAGATTAGCTGGCACAGTTACCAATAAATGCACCATCCTTCACCTCATCTTAAGGACTTCCTAAGGCTCCGCTCACTGTTGCGCAGTTTGAAAATTGTTTGCTTGGCAGAAAAAGACTCCAGTCATAACTGAGATTATGTGTTGTACTGAATCTGTGTAGGCTTCAATGCTGACAGCAAAAGGAGAGCATGGGAACTTCAGTTTCAAGAAAGGCCAGTACAAGATGACCAGAAGGAAATGGCCCATTACCTTCACTGCATTAATATTCAGATTTATTTCCCATTGGCAGCAACTGTCAGGCTGTGATGAAAGTGTGCCTGCATCCCCATAAATGAGAGGAGCCAGCTAAACGCATACCCAACCAGCCACAACATCCTCATCAAACTCTCCAGGCATAGTGCTGGTTCTTAGATCCTTTACTTAGATCACGATTTGGAGACAACCCACCAAACCAGACTGAACCAGAAGCTGGGTACAGCACCACACGCTGTGGTTAGTAGGGAAATGCCGGTCTCACTTGCAGCAGGCTGCAGGAGCTTTAGCACATACCCTGCTACAGTCAGTCTGCGGGGCTATGCATTTCAAGACAACTGTCACCATCCTCTGTAGGTGGACACACGTGTTTGTGTTGGAGTGCAGGAACACTAACCCCTCAGTAATGTGACTATAATTAACCAAACACAGTCCCAACAACTGAAAGAGCACTGAAGTCAAGCTATTGCTTCATTACTACCAGAGACCCCTCCAGGGTAGGAGTCTCCTACATTTGTATACAAATTTGTACACATTTGTACTCTCATTTTATTTCATTGACAGTATTTTACAAGCATAACTTTCACCGAAGTTCAACACCCAATAAAGTCAACTAGGCATCCAACCTTCATCTTGTTCTAAGAATCAGCAGAAATAACCTGCGGGAAAGAAAAATTAGATGAAGCAGACACTGCTCTGTCGTTCAAACAGTACTCTAACACCATGGAACTTAGAAAGATTTAAGAGCACACGTAAATGCAAATTTTGGGAGAAAAAATGGCTTAGGTGTGCCTCTGTGACTTTGGCTCTGAAATACTCAAGTTTTATGAATTCCCGAAAATTTTACTTGTCAGAGAAAAAGCTGAAACTTATTCAGTATTCACGGGCAGGAAAAAGGAATTTTGCCTTGTTCTTTGGAGTGTTGTATCCACAACAACTTTGCTAAATTTGTTTGAGACTTCAACAATGCAAAGCATGCAGCATTACTTTCCTGTATAGCATATTTCTCTTACACACACCTTGTTACAAATGAAAGTTCACTGCAATGCTCAGAGAACAAAAATGCTCGTCTTTGCAGTAGAGCTCCCAAGAATTTGTAACTCAATGATCTTAGAGAGGAACAAAATTCAATTGAACAGCATCTCCCTATTTTAGGTGGTGCCTCTGCCAGCACTGATACTCTCTATATATTTTATGTTAAATTCCCTAGCAATTCATGCATTGTGGAATAGACTTCATCAGAGTGTGTTATGTATGAAATCTCTGAGAAATGAGACATAATTTGTAGTTTGAAGGTACTGACATGCTAAAGAACAAAGTTGGTGCAAGGACAAGTGCACACAAATTCCAAAAAGAAATACAGTATGTATTAAAAAGAAGTCTTAAATCTACGTTGCTTTAAAAAGGAAAAAAAAATTAAACCCCTTTTTGATAGAAACAGCTTCCAGATGAGGACAAAGGCAGCAATGTTTGTAGACTCTCTGATCCTGCTCTACTTACTTTGAAAGCTGTCAAATTTGTATGTTCCCCAATTCTAAGGCTGAGGAGTAGCTAATTATGATAAATCATTTAGGTTATTAATCAGGAATTCAGAGAGCAGCTTAACAGTGGAATGCATTCAAATAGCAGATTGTTCCAAATTTACAGCAAAGTTATTTCATGATTATTGGCAACTAAATTAAGATTAGGGTACTATATCAGCACAGAGACCACACATCAAACTTTCAAAATCTACAGACAAGGTAGTGGAGACAGAAGATGTGGGCAGATTAGCTTTGACCTTGGATTAGCAGTTGAGCTGACAACAAAGCAGGAATCTCTCCAAGTCTATAAAAGTGCCCTACACCTTAACTCCCTTAATCCAGTAAATCTTAGCCAACCAGGAATCTGCTGCACCATTTTCACTCCATGTTCCTTACAGAGTGCTGTCCCTCTAAGGCATGAGACAGACTTCTGGCACTGCTGGTGTGCCAACTGGTCCCTCGCTGTGGGCTGGTATGTGTCTGCAAGCAGCTACTTTAAAGAGCATGCCCACCATGCAACTGTCTGCTGATGTAACCCTATTTTCATATTAGGATGCTACATACTCCATAGGTTTTGTTAGCAAAATTCCCTGTGCACCTGGCTGTGATTCTTATCTCTGTTCTGTTCACCTCCCCAGTGCCCTTTACTCAAACATCCACACCCACTGCTAAACCTTCCCTCCTTCTTCAATGTTAAATATACTCCTTTTTTTTTCTCCTTGGGCACTTTTTTGCCTATCCAACAACAGCCTTTGTTCTTGGCACAGTATTTCTTGCTTTGGAGAAGCATCATTCAAAGCTTTCTCATGTCCAGCTCTATTGGGAAGATGGATGACAGCAGCACAATGTTGGAAGGCATAAAGGCTGCTGTGAAACAGTGGTTAGGTACAGACAACTGACAAAGGCATAACTTCAAATATCTTTGCAAATGCCTAAGATCCCACATGGCCTTTACTTTCCCCGCTGCCTGTCCTCTCAGGGATTAATCTCCAGATTATTTCATTCTACCTCAAATCATTAAGATCCTGCCTACAGAAGCCCATAGCTTTCCCTTTTCTGTGATGCATTAGTAGTATTTAAGAGTCAGTAGCCTGCAGAAAAAGCACGAATTGCCAGAAATTGGCTACAAGACCTTCACAGTCACAGTTGGAAGCTGTCCCCCAAAAATGTTTGTTAAACCACTCACTAGACTTTCTGGTTTGCCCTGGGACAGTGTTAGAGCTTTGTGCCCTTTCCATGTGCACCAACAGCACAATATCATCAGGAGTGCAGGCTGAACAACTCTTGCTGGATAACAGATGGAGATTCTGGCAGCCAATACCTTCTGCTTCTGCAGGTGACAGTCAAAGCAATACTTCTTGAATATCTGCAGAGATCTCTTTCACTGTATATCTTTTTGTAGTGGCTACCGATCCATTTAATCTACAACACCAAATAGAATAACTTCTATAGATACGACATGGTATGTCTTAGGAGGCAACTACAGGCTGAAGATCTTTAACCCTCAGTACTGGGAGAGAAACGGAGCTTTATCTAGTCATCCCTCAATTATTTGTTTCTTATCAGAACAGCAACATGGTCAATTCTCTATCTATGGCAGCCCTACGGCACCAGATACGTTCAATCCAACATATTTTCATCATCCTCATGTGGAAGGTTCTTAAGGTCTCACGGAGACTGAGTAAAATACTGAACACTTCGGAACAAAAGCTGCATCTTGACTGCTCATTTAAGAGAATGTGCCCTAGAAACTAGAATATTAGTGATTCTGCTCATATTCAAAGCTCAGATGGCATATTGAAAGCACTTGTGAATAGCACATCCCAAATATTCCACCTTCATAAATAATTGAAGCACCCCAGGGTACAATTCTCAAATGAAATAGATGGCATTTGAAAGAAAAAAAAGGGCGAAGGTAGTAATAAACAGAAGGAAGATTTTGAAAGCTACATTGTGCAAAAATATCTCACAAAGGGCAGATCCCAAACAACCACAAAACAGTTATAAAAGCAAGAGAACAAAGAAAAGCAGTCACACTTTTTGGATCCTAAATAGCTATTGAAAAAATAATTTTATTTTTTTTCTACAGATTTCACAGCCAACTGTACAACTGCTCATTCCTAGCACTACTTTCTAGATCCTACCTCACTCCATCTTCCTCATTCTAAACCTCATCTCTAATGGCTGCCATTAGACTGCTGCCAACAAGACTGTTGGGAGATTCTCCCGTCTAATTTCACCCTAAACCTGCTGCATATTTCCCTTCTTTAATCATCTCTACCCAGACAGCTCTTAGGTCTAGCAGCTGTTGGCATCAGTAATGGTGCCCTACCGAGAACATATATTTTCACTTTTTTGAGTCTCTCTTCATTCTGTTCCTACTATTCCAATGGCTACTTTCAAAATAGTATGCAAGAGAGACACAGTTTTCCCAATCTGTTCCCAGCTAGCTCCTGGTGTTCCTTAACAAAGCTCTTTCCTTGGTCCCTTTCTTTTCTCCCTCTGCATCCTATTTTGAATTATTTCAACCTGCATGAGCATAAAGATCCAGCTAACATCTCTGTTCTGAGACCTGACAAATGTCTGTTTTGCCTCCATATGTTCTTCAAAGTTTTTTAAAAAGATCTTAGTGAGACTGGCAAAAAGATGCTGGTAGAGTTGACAATGCAAGTTCAGTATGGCTTAAGGCCATGACATCCCTCTTCCATGTTATTTCCTCTGTTATAACTACTGAGGGCACTACGACATCTTACCTGTATGGCAGACCAACAACCCACGGATCACCAAACACAGATTTCTCTCTGTACCTTCTCCCAGGCAGCCACATCTAGGTCAGGCAGATTCATTATTATGAATATAATCATTTCCTGTTCTTTCAAATACCTAAGAACTGACTGGCTCTCCTCTCAATTACTGCAATCATCCTTCTTTCTGTTGACCCTGCTGAAATGTATCTTGACATCCAGACAGTGCTCTGTCTCTCAAATCACTTGCCTAACCCTTTGCTTCAACCCCGTCAGCCTTCTGCCAGTTCCCTTTTCTTTGCGTCTTTAAATGAAAATGGGGCTGGAAAAGAGAGACAGGCCCTTATGGTTTAGGCTTCCCTATTGATCTCCTCCCATACCTTGTCAGTATACTGATTCCTGCCCACATCTGCCCCATGAAGCCAGGCATCCAACCAGTAATGTCAAAGAAGCCCACATTTGCCTCTTTCCATGCTGCCCTTCTCCTGCCTGGTTGGGAATCACCACTAAGCTTGGCAGAGCATTTCTGATCTTCAAAACCTTTCCTATAAAGGATGCAATCCCTACAAGTCAATTGCTAATCAATGCATTGGTCCTGCTGCTTCTCAGTGATGCTTTTCCAGGCTCCCTCCACGTAACTGGCAGCCCAGCTCAGGTCCACGGTTGAGGCTTCACTCTGGTGCCACACAATTGCACAACACTGACTCAGTTTTTCTAAGAAAATTACTGTTGAGCTGTGAGAAGGTGTGTAAGTGAGGAGATGTGAGAAGGTATGTAAGTAAAGAAAAGTATAAACAATCAGAAGTGCTGTAACTGTTGAGAGGATAACACATAGTAGCTCAAGGAGGAATATACTTACATAAAAAAGGTGTAAAATTATAAGATACAACCAGTAGATGACAAATCAGTAACATCCAGGACCCAGCTCATTTCCAGAAAGGCTGATGACTACCTGGCCCATGCAGGCTCAGTGGGAGTGGGATATATACTGATGCCTAGAAGTGTGTCAGTCCCAACTCTGCTGCGTGCATTAGCCAAGAAATACTGCTGCACTCAGCCTGCTTCCAGAGTTCTCTGGGCAGCCAAAATGTATCTGAACTAAAGTGATTTGCTGTGGGAAGCTTAAGCTTCCATCTTGCACTTAGATGCTAAACTTGCTAGGGCAGGGATCATCTTTTTGTTCTGCTTACAGCACCTAGCACAAAGGGATGGGATCCATGAGGGGCATTCCTATGGCAAACAAATTAGGTACGGAAGAGAGGGGGTTCTGGAGCTTTTATCCTCCCCTTGGCAGAGCTGCACTGACTGAGAACATCTGCAGAAAGGACACAACTATAAAGGTAGTTTTATTGCCATAAACTCCAAGCACCTCAGACAGGAACTGAAAAATAACCTTCATTCCCACCTGAAAATAGACACTAGGACTGCATGTAAACTCTGTGAGAGATCTTTGCATTAGGACACATTTAGATGTTTGGTTTTCCCATTCATCTAGAAACATGGTAAGATTGTAAACTCCAAAAAATGAATAGAGCTGGCTCATCACACATCTGCAAAACTACCTTCCCACTTAACACCGGTGATCAAGAGGATAACTGACCTTTAACTGAGATCTGGGATTCTCAGATGTTGATGATACAGAACCACATGCATTAAAAAGCCAGAGCTCAGTGGGTGCCAGAGGAAGAAACCAGATAGGATTTTCCAGCTAACAATGAGCGAGAAATGAGGGCAATTAGATTTCCTGGGATCCCCTTCCAGCCAAAGTCTGACCTTGAGAACCTCCTCAAAGTAGCTGCTACATCTGTGTGTTCCAGATGCAACTGTTCCAGCAGCAGAGGAATTATCAGTGCACTGTTTAAAGAATATATACACAAGGGCTCAGACTAATCTCTAAACAGAACTTAAATAGGCTGAAACACCAACATTTCTGAGCAGCTTTATTAAAAAAAATGCACAGATGGTTAACTCTTCTGCAACTCTGACCTTGAAAACAAAACTCATTCCAGGTTTATTTACCCCTCCCTTTCCCACTGACTAAATGCACTTACACGGTGTGTTGTGAAATTATAAATTCTTTGGGGCACAATCTCAGTTTCTTTAAATTCTGGAAGTAAATTCTTATTCTATAAAATCAACAATGTTATGAAGCATTCAAACTGACTGTACTTACCCTGTCTGAAATGAACTATAGCATTTATTATAAAAGCATGGTGTTTTCATTGTTTGGGCTTTTTTTTTGCTGCAACTGAGAGCTCTGCCACTGATCTGTGAAGTTATCTCAAACATCTCCCTTCACCAAGAATGCTGTTCTTTGGTGAGAGCCCTTTTTTACCCTCTTAGGCAGGGGCCACCCTTATCCAAGTTTCACTCTTTAAACATAGTTGTCATGCAAGTCACTGATCCTTCAGCAACATGGAAAGACTCAAGCTGCAGATGCACAGTACTTTTCCTTAATCTGTTCTGACTCATCACTTTTTCAGGGTAAGCAGTGGAATATGGAAACTCGGTCCCAGCACAAGGACCTGAAGGACTTCATAAATCTGAGCAACATGTTTCACAAGGATATTAGTGAAAATGAAATGCATTATTGCAAGAATTTTCTGCCAGGGAATAAAAGCAAGTGCAGAGCCCATATATTTGGGGGCAGGGAAGGGGGTGTGGAAAGGGAAAAGTGTACAGTATAGCCTCAGAGAATAAAATTCATCTCAATGAATAAGGAAGCATATACACATCCATAAAGTGATTTCTTTCTCACCATTATATCAGGTTTTTTAAGTGAATAATTACATTGATGAGCAAATTCCATTACCGCCTATCACAGTGATTAATATTGCCTGATTGTCGCTTTGCAGTGCTCTCTGCCATCTATACACTGCCTTCCATTTTGCTGATTGATGGCTCTTTGGGTCAAGGACTGTCTTAGGGTTACATTTGCGCTAAGTGTCTGTGGTTCAGTATGAGGCACTATGGGAATAGCTTGTTCTGCCTGACTCTCCAAGGGGTTCAGTGCTGAGGTTCACCAACATCCCATGCTTCCTTCTCCTGCAAAATCATCAGAAAACCTTCTTGTGCAAGAGGAGCTATGCAAGGACTAGGCATCACTTAGTAACAATTACTCATAACCACGCTCATTCCTTTTGAGCCACACAAGAAATGCAAAGAGAGAGCACGGTGCGCCCTACGAAGGATGAACTAGCCCTGACCAGATAGATATTTGTCTGCTCACTTCATCATTTTTTGATGAGCAATACTGCTATATATAAAATGAAAAAGATTCTTACAAATCATATTTATGAACATCTTTTACAAGCAAGAGTTCCAGAGAAAGAGAGAAATAAAAACTGATAAAAACCTGACACAACTGGAGTTTTGATTTAAATAGGATGAATTACTCAGCAAATGCTCTAAGAAAGAGAGACTTCTTAGGTACTGGAACCATTTAAACTGCAATCAAGACATAAAAATATTGGCTTGAAAAGCGCCTTAGTGGTAAGTAAAGAAATGTAAGTGCTAACCAGTATATAGGGAAATAGATCGGAGGGAAGCAAGGAAAGCAAAGAGAAGATGGAGCAGAGAGGGACACCTGAGGTCTGCAAGCTGGCCCAAGCCCTCTCCTGCAGCAGGAGCTGCTGACACCTTGATGTCCAGTATCAAGGGCAGATGAAAAAGGCAATAGTATCAGGGCAGTTTTGCCATCTACTTTTCCAAAGTCAGCTCTCCTGGAGCCCTTCCGAACCTTCTGAAAGGTTTTGTTCACGTTCCCAACTGCAGTAGACATACATTTACATCGTCTGAATGATGTGTCCTTCCTGCATGTTCCCACTTGACCAGCTGACCGTGAAAAGATACTCAGCAACAAAGCTATTCACTGCAACAGGATGCTTTGCTTGAGAAATTCCAAAGCAGAGGTACGGTCTGAAATTGTGCACCCATCTTAAAACAGAGACTTAACTGTCAGGGTGGAGTCAGGTTACCTGTACTACAGAAAAGCAGTCTAATATATATATACATTATTTGCATTATGCATATATAAGTCCATGCACCTTCCTATATCCACAAGCAGCACTTGGGTCTTATGCCACTTCCGTTCCATCTATGGCTTATTGGGCTGGATTTTTAACCAAACACCATTTGCTTAAAAAAATTAAGGATTACTCATCAAACAGGAGTATTTACTCACACCCAAAAACATGATTCAGTTTTGTTCATGAGAATTAGCAGAAAGAGGAATTTGGGGAATCAAACAGCTGAAATTCCTGACATGAACAACTGACCTGTGAGCTGCCAACCAGAGTTCTCAGAGTAGCTCGGCATGTGGCTTCAAAACACTGATAACTATTTTAAATTAGCAAAACAAACCAACCAACTCTTTTCATTGTAGAAAAAGCAGAACAGTGGGAAACCTAGGATGTCTCCTCAAATGGAGATTTTTTTAACATCAGGCTTATCAATCAGGTTCAGAGGACCTTGTTTTTGGCAAGGAGCATCATAGACCTCTTGAGGTTCCTTGCATTCCTGAGAAACACTCATAGGTAGCTCACTTTTCTCTTTTGCTTGGGCTGTCTCACTTTCTTATAGATATATATTATTCAGACCTTAGAAATTGTATTAGCCTGATTTCTGAAGTATTGATAGTCCTACTGTATCTTGAACGAAAGGACCCCAATGTCACCATGTGGAAACAATGAGGGAGGGAATTCATCCAGGTAGTATAGTATAATAGAATTTCTGCGTATTTCCAAGTGGGTCCTGTAATGTTTTTGTAACAGCAGACAGGTGCTAGACCAGCCAGTCCTTAACTAACAGGCAACTAGTCTTTCCTTCATGATGGCAGCTTCACAAGAGATGAAGGGGAGAGTGTGCACATGAAGGGGAAAACACTGAATTTTTTACTGGTTTAGATCAATTCTCTCCATATGTTAAACACAGCAAAATAATCCCTCTGTTTCAATACTGTAAATAAACCAAACAACCATCAAATAAGTGCTTTGGATTCTGCAAGATCCCTTGTAAGTGTGACACAAAAATGAACACAGTATTTCCAGCATATAAAGCTGAAGATGCCCATCCTCCCCAGACTAGGTTTTTCCATTTAGCGTGAATGTTCATGTTCCCATATATTCTTTTTCACCCTTCTCTAAGGTACTCTTCACCCAATCATTTTAGCATGTTGGTAATGACAGCCAAGTCATGGAATGAAAACAGAAGGCAGCTGGTAAGATAATCCTGGACGTCATCCGGATGCAAGTGAAGCATGCATATCTAATTCATTAAGGGAGCAGGAGAATTAGGGTGGTGCTGAGCATCTATTCTGTTTAATTTTACATTCCAATAATTTACTCTCTCAATAAGACAGGATGGAGGTGCAACATAATTATAGCTCAGAATCTGAAGTGTCTGGAACGTCTGAAGACTCATTAGTTTGGTGGCAGTTGGCTGAGAGGTGCATGGCAAGAGAGGTGAGCAGCAGACTTTGTGCTCCCTATACCCAGCATGCTTCAGTAATAAACTGTGTGTGGGACTGGTGGAGTTCTCCTTGGAGATCAGAAACACTGCCTCTATATAGCAAATGACTTTCCAAGAGCCTTGAGAGCAGAAACTTTAAAGGATGCTCCACAAGGTCAGTCCGTTTTGTATCAGACAAAACAGCTGCTTTAAAACCTGAATGGAAGATGTACGATCCCAAGTTTCTTCTCAGAGTGAACAGCACTGCTGGAAATGCAAACCCCTGTTCCCACTGAGCCTCCTTTCTTGCACGGCTACTCAAACGGTTGTAATGATTCACTGACCAAACTTTACTATGAACAAATGTCCAAGTGTAGCAAATTCACAGGCCCTGCAGTTTTGATATGCACCCAGCCTGAGCAAGCAATGTGCATGTGCTACCTGCACCTCTGAACCACCACTCTGAAACATTTTCACAGAAGCACTTGGGAAAAAGAAGTATCAGAGAACATCTGCCACCTGACCTCTAGGTTTCAAAATAAATGACCAGATTTTTCAAAATCTCTGAAAATAAATCAGCAATTCTGCAATCTGAGAATTTAAAAAGATGTTCCCATTGCTTCACAACACTAAAAAGCCTTTTAGCATGTCACCCACTCCAGCTCATATTTCACCTCGAAGTCACATCAGATTTTATTTCTTTGATGGAGAAGTAGATGTGTGAAAAGATATGTAATAGGAATCCCCATTAACATGTTTCTCACAGAAAAATTGACATCTTGATACCATATTGATTTAGTCTGCTGGACACCACTGGCTCTTGCAGATGCAGTGTTATACTTAGAGAGAGGGAAGATGACTCATTAAAAATGACAGAAGTCACAGTACCTAGTCATTTAGATAAACTTAGGATGTACAAACACATAGACCTTTTAACTGCATTTCAATTTAATTACCTTAGGGCTGGCAGCCAGATGGACAGTAGTAGAGACAGACACTCTCAGTTAAATCATACAGCAAACAGAGCATCAGGATCTATCTGTGGGAGTCAGAGACCAGCTGCATTCAGACTGTAGCCCCCAGCAACGTAATGAAGAGAAGTGACTGTTACCTTTGCTCCTGCAATACATTTAAGGGTCTGCTGGAACTGAATCAAGACATTTGAAGAGGTAAAACCCACCTGGCAGATGAACCCAGTGGATGAGCACTGCCGAACCCAGAGACTGAATTTCCTCTTTTTCCTCTTGCGCAGCTCCCTCTCTGTGCATGTAGCAATGAAAACAGGATCCTCATCAATGAGGGGCTCATGTAGTACCTGCAATTGACAAGAAAAAAGATGGGGAAAGAAACAGAAGAATACATGACTTCTTTAACTCCCTTCAAGGAAATACAACCTTGCACTGTGCTTGTGCACATCACCCCATACAAAGAAGTAAACTCACTTTTGTTCCATGCTGCCATCCAACAAAAACCAAAGCCTAGCCAAGCACACTCCATTCAGGATAGCTGCCCTACATGTGGTCTGCAAACACTGCAATGCACGGCTCTCACTTCTTACTATCAGCTACAGTTCAACATCCCTCCAAAATGATGCAAGGGATGGGGCAGGGAGAATGGATTGTTAGCAGCATCCTTCTCCAAGCTTCATCATAAGCTTCATCTTGTTTGGCAGAATATCTTCCTCCCGAACATCCCCTAAAATATATTGTAAAGTACATTCCTTGGTTACAGCAAAGGAAAATATACAACAAAGAGAGGGAGAAATTACGGGAGAAAAAGATATTTTCTGCTGCCACTTAAGGAGGTGGTGATCTCCTGGTGGTGGCAGCTTCAGGGAAGTCTCTCTTGCCTCAGGAGCTGAAAAATTTGACAAAAGGAGACAAAGATAAAACACCAGAGGCAAGAATAGAAAAAGACAAGATAGACTGGAGCAAGTAGCAATCTGCATTCTGCATCCAAATGATATAAGTTCCCTGAACATTCTAACAGTTTTGTTACACTTCTCTCCATTAAATCAGTAGCAAAACTGTTAGGTAGAAAATTACTTGTACCTCCTCACAGCTCACAAGGTAGCTGTTCATAACACACACATACCTGACTGCACGACATGCGAGTTGTCTAGCAAGTCACTTTTGAAAAGGTAAGGGCTTGCAAACTGTTGAAAGATCTCAGCTGATGAATGCTGACCAAATTCAGACATCTATATCCAAATCAGAGCGAGTAACTTTCAGGATCCCCTCCTAATACATGAGGGGAGCGGTGTAAATGGGGTGTAAATTAAGTCAGATGAGTTATATATATCTAAAGGAGCCCATTCTTTTCTAGTGGCCATCCCTCCAGGAGACAGAATCAGAGGCTCTCAGCCCCAGACCAATCCTTTCCACACCTGTGTGTGTGCTGCTTTTGTGCACATCTGTGCACAGTGGCGAAAATGAAGACAAAGTTGCATTAAACCTGTTAAATGCTTTCAGGAGAGATGTGAAGGGCAAGCAGTTAAGCACCAGTGATGAGCAGCTGCTGGTCTCCTGAATACAAGATGTTTGTTGAACATTACTGTCAACCCAAAATAAGCACCCGTGCCCTCCCCACAAAGTGATGGCTGCACACTGTCATTTATACAGGCACTCCACTTCTTAACGACTCATAAAACATTCACAGGACCATCTGAAAGCACTCTTGTGAAATGTTCAAATTATACACCAAAACGCAGATGTGAACAAGGATTGCTGCACACAAAGCTATTTATTCTTATAGCTGCAGCTGCCCCATTTCCCCACTGGAGCCAAATCTTCTTCCTCTCTCAAGGTCCACACAGAACAGAGCCCTTCTCTTCTAAAGGCCACCTGGGGCATTTCCCACTTCCACCCCAGAAGATTCTGACAGCATTTTGCAAATATTAAACATGCCCTCATTCACATTTTTGCCTTTCTACCTCTCTGGTGCAGAGAGAGGGAGCACATCCCTTGGGATGGGGTCAGATACACGGTTAAGAATTTCTCACTTCTGGAAAGGCCTTCTACCTGCCAGATCCCACTGAGTCATGTTGTTCCACTCTTATAATCTCCCCTGCTGTAGGATGGAGAGCAGCATAAAGAAAAGACTGTATAAGCATCACTTTAGGACATCTTTTACCCTCCATCTAGCTTCTCTCCCTCCACTGCACCACAGCATCAACTCTCTGCAGCAGCTCTACTGCATCCTGCTTACCCTTCACACTCTTTCTGCCCTCTGTGACACAGTAAGGCCTGTCAGTCTTACATTTAGAAAGCTAATCTGAATTTTTAAAACCTCTCCCCATCTTCTTCTTCTCCCTGCCCATGCTCAGCCCTGCCTTCCTCCAGGACCCAGAGCTTCCCCTCCTTTGTTTCCCTATACTGAATGTTTAAGTCATTTCTCCATAAGAAGACTAATGTTCCACTGAAGTCCCTACTGAACAGCTGTGAAGAGGGAACAACAATGTAAACAGAGTAGGGCAAGACTTGCTGTTGCTTCAAAGAAGGAATGTGGACAGGCAAGGAAAATTAAATGAAAACCATGGAGCTTGCTCTTCCTGCTTTTGTTAGAGAGGGTGGGGAGACAAGTGTTGTCACCCCTCCACATGCAACCACTGCTTCAACAGATGTAAAGAACTTTGCAAGCAGAGCACTGTATGGGCTGTGCCTGCTGGTGGAACAGCTGATCCCCATCTTGTTTTCAAAGGGAGAAATTTGTTCCTTCTGGTACTGATATGGTTTTATTACAACAGAAGTTAGCCCTGTTGCCACTGGCCAGTCCTATCAGTTTGCTCACCCTCCTGCATTCTCAGTCTCCTTGCTCCTCCTGTAATTTTAAATACATCTACTTGCCCAATCCTCATGCAAAGTGATATTTGCTCCTTCCCTACTCCACTTTCTTGCTGAAATATACACTTTTACAGGAGTGAGCTTACTGCCCCCATGGCATATTCTTTCCTGCTCCTCATCTTGATAAAAATCTACATTCAGGCTTAATTGACTCCTACACATATTCCTGGCCGCCTCTTCACCATCTTTGACTCACTCCCCAAGCCCTTCCCTCTTCCTGACTTCCTTTGATGCAAGAAAATCTTATGGATTTCTTAATACAAATCATCCCCATTTTCTTCCCTCAAATTCCCAGTTCTGTTCAGGTCTAAGAAGCTCCACATATAGTTGCTTTGCTTCCCCACAGCTATCACACTGGTTTTTAATTTTTTTCCCTCTGCTTTATAGTCATCCTCATCATCCTCAGTAGATCATGCTAGATCTACTTGCTAAACTCTCACTCTTTGTTTTCCTCTTAATATGTACATACACTCCAAGTGTTGGAGAGATAAGACTCCAAGATGGGACTCCAGAAATTTCTCCCCCTCACAACATCTTTCATTCATGGAGCAAAACAGATAGCCACTGTCAGGAGTGCCTTTCTTTCTCCTCCATTTTACATAATTTCCAACATTCTTTCCACACCAAAGTTCCACCCATCTTGCTCTCACCACAGCCCAAACAGGCTTATAGACAAAGCCCCAGGACCACTAAGCCTTGTACTTGGAATTCCTGCACTCCATTTACTTAGATAATAAACCAACATGTCCTTGAGACAGCTCATCATCTCCTCAGTTCCATGGCCATCCACAGCACAGGCTGTCTCTTCAGCCTGTCTCCTGGAGAAACTGCCTCAGATTGCCTTCTCTCTGGCTTTTGGTGGGTACCATCCAGTTGCAAACAGAGTCCTCTGGGTAACTGCACCTTTATGCACAGAGTCACTCACTGCTTCTGCAATAGCTTTCTGCTTCTTTGCTCCAAAGCTCCTCCCGTCTAAACTAAATTCTCTTGCTGGTATCTGACATCTCTGCTTGCACATCTAGCTGTCAGTTCTGATTTCATTATGCTGCATTTGAGAACATCTCCTCCCCTTTTGAACCCTTTACTATCTCCTTTTTTGGTCATTGCTGACCTCCCTCTCTTCCTGCTGCAGATATCACTGGTCAGTGAATCTGAATGTCAGTCTTTACCTCCTACTTCTTGAAAAGTCTTTTCACCCAGGCAATGCCTGTGTTTTCCATTCTTTCTGACTAAGAGCTCTAAAATGTTACTCATTTTGGAGTAACAACTCACCCACCCAGCCAAGTTAACATTCAAGCCCACAACCACCCTGCAACAGTTTTAGTTTTGGCCTTACCATAAAGCAATCCTGCCCTACAGACTGCTGCTGGAAAGCCATTTTCCTAGTCCATCACTCTGACCACATAGTTTTTCTTTATTTCTCTCTGATAGTTCTTCTCCAATATATCAGAAAGATTCTTTCTCTTCTCACTTTCAAAGTCTTGACTGGCCTATCCACATTGTATGGATCCTTTTTGCCCTCATTCAAAGGTTAACTCCCACCTCCAGTGAAGCCATAATTACATGCTCCTCTGCCCATTTGTTCAGTCTTTATCAACCCTTTTAAAAAACAAAAACTCAGTTTTTACAGCACTCCATTACCATTAGGTAATTTCAAAATAGCAATGAATTTTCATCATTTTCTCTTGCTGAACTCTCCCTAAAATCTGGCTTCACCAAAAGGTCAACCGGCCAAGAGTTACAGAACATCAGAAATTTACCTTCCTGTTCAGTATTCTTATTGCTCCTCAGTCTGTCTTTCTGTTGCTCCACATCTTATGCCTGGCCAATGTTCTCTGAATATTTATGTATCTGTGTCACACTCACAAAAGCCCTAAGACAGAAAGGTTCTGGTTTGGAACCAGCCCCCTCAACTCCTACAGAATCATTTTGAAAACAGCAAATCTGAAACACAGAGGTATGACGTGAGCAAGATCTTATAATTTGGAAACACTCAATGTCAAATGAACTTTATTCATGAGGACATAAAAGCAAGTTGATCAGCCTGTTTATTCCACTCTATGTTTTCAAAGAAGCTGTCATCCAATCTGTGAGCTGGTTTGGAAGAAATATGTTGAAATTGCTGTATCCTATGATACCACCAAGAGTGAAACACAAACAAGCTGCCTAGTAATAAGCCAAAGTTTAGCACCATGCCCGTGGAGCAAGAGGTTGAGTTACACCTCTCTTTCACTCCAGCTAGAGATAAGAACTTAAGCCCACTGCTTCCAGCTGACATTTCACTGGCCAGCTACAAAACTGTTTGGTTCGAAGACACCAAAGAGAAGGTACGTTGGAGGGGTAGGGAATGGGAGAACACCTGGAGTTGTGCTCCTGACCCCTCCCACACCAGTCAGGGGCAGCCAAAGACAGCAGTCCTGTCTAGTCGCATCCTGATGTCAAGCATATAAACACTCAGCAGGCACAGAAGGATATTTGAGCAGTGATGTTATTTTCCCCGAACTCCTCTGGTTTCTGGAATCCAGTGCATATCCTTGGCAGGTGAGTACCCTTGAATTTGGTGCAGTATACCTCCTGAGCGCAGGCAGGGCATCTTCCCTGCCTTCAGGCTTGCAGACAGCAGCAGCCCAGCTACCAAGCTAAGCAGCGGAGAAACAACACTGATTACAGGAGCAGACCCAAAGCTCCACCTCTTGTTGCTCAGGTAGAGGCAGCACTTATTTACACAGAAGATGTTGTGGAGAGATAAGATGCAGAGAATACTCCTGTCATTTTTTATTCAATCTAGGTCAGAACACCATCTTTTAACTTCAGAAAGTGAAGCTAGCATTGCTGATACACAATTATAATGTTCTGGGCTTTCAATTCCTTCGTAAGCTGAAGAGTAATTATTTCCTTTTGTTTGCTTGGTATATTTAGCAAAATAATTATAATTCACTAGATTGTTTTCTTTGTTTTGGTATAGTGGCATATAGTTCTCTCTCTCCCTGTCTCTTTTCATAGCAACAGTGGTGTTATTTTTACAGGCACTTTGGGGGGGGGGGGAGGGTCACAGATGAGGAAAAAAAACCATAAACATTTTCTGACAGAAATTTCACTTGAGGAATTTTCTCTAGCACTCCAAAAAGAAAAGATAAAATCCATGGAAGAAACAACTGTGAGGGCAGATGTTGCACTGCCCTTGCATTCCACAGCAACGAACACACGTCATTCTGCTGCTTGATGCTGCTAACAAGATAGTAGCATAAAGCTTGAACACAAGCCACCCAGGTAGCACAAGCCTCATGTTTAAGATACAGGTGTACCTTAAGCAACAATCCCATTTTGAACGTGGGATTTCAGGGATCCCTGATTATAGAAACCTGGGCTACTCTTTCCAAACTGCTTTCAGAGGCAGTGCATCCAAAAGCCCATCTAAATGGGTCCTTCCCCTCATCTTTTCCATTTGTTTCTGTGCAACTGGGTTACTAATTTTAATTATTTCTATTATTTTGCACTGGACCTTACAATCTGGGTTTTACGTTTACTGCAGTCTGCTAACCTGCAGACTCAAGAAATTTGCAGGGAGAGGTCTTTCCTGCTGTTCTAAGCAGATGGGGTCCTCATTTCTTGAGACAGGTAGTGTGCAGCCCTGATTGATGGCACCCAGGAGGATGCTATGCATAAGGCTCCCTTCAGGAGGAGGCCTGGACCATCCCCCAGTAGGCTACTGGAGGTACACTAGGGTATTTTTAACAACAGATTCAAACCCTTATTCTTTCTCACAGGGTTATTTTTACAGCTGTATTTTAGTGCTTTTTATTCCACTCAATACCACTGAAACATGCTGCATAGAATTCACTGACGTAAACACTGACAAGGGAGCAGAGAAGTGGAAGGGAAAGGAAGAGAACTGGCTGTCTCTACTTCTTCCCCCATATTTTTTAAGTAGCATCTCCTTACCAAGCTCAGGACAAGCATATATTTTGCTTGAGGAGATTTAGATACTTAGCCACTGCAAACAGGATGCTGTGATTTTTTCTGTCAATTCAGTTCTCAAACCTTGCTCAGGACTGGGAATGGGAGAAAGGGATATATATGCAAATCAAATTTATCCTTTAATGGATTTTCACTCACAGCATGTCCCACAGCACACCATTATCAGCATTTACACTAGACACAGCGATCACATTTCTGAAGCCTTTATCTTCTGCCCACTGAAGTCAGCGGCCATAAAGATTAGATTTCATACCTTAATGAGAGCTCAGTCCCAACAATACCTTGTCTCTCACTGTCTGTTTTGTCTTAATGGAAACGTACCTTGCTGACATGGCTTAGTGAGAACACCTGCTCCTCCCCTCTCTACCTTAACAGCTTTTTAGGCAGCTGTGTTCTCATGAGTTACATAGGTATGATTTTAATTGTCTATAAAATAAACTGCAATCACTCCCCATTTATTTTAGGCACACTTCAATGGATATGATGCATCTATAGCTTCATTAATTTTGTGCAGTGGGCAAAAATGTTATGCTTCAAAAGGGAAACAGGAAGAAAAATGACTATGGGCACAATATCCTTTCCAAACATCTAAGTGAAATATTTATATTCTGAAAACAGAGAGCTCATTGACAAGTTATTTCAAACAGTAATATATTTCATGCTTATTCCATTTTCTTTTCAGATTTCTGAACATGACCAGTAGCAACAGCTCCAAAAGCAGATCACTTATACTGGAACAAAGTGTAAATAGTGTATGATGAATATTAAGAAAATATTTTCACCTCTCCCCCTGCTTATCTTCCCTTGTGCCCAGTTGTGAGGAGGTAGCTGTGCTACTGGAACATACAGCAAGCACCTTGTGCTAAGGTCAGGGACAGTCATTCCTAGCAAACTCAGTTCCTCCATCCAACCCTCAGCCTGTAGCAGGAGCAGCTGCCAGCTTCCAGCCCAGCTGCACCAGCTCTGCCCTTTCCACTCTGCCTCACAGGCAAAGCCTGCATGCTCCCATCCTCAGGATAGCAAAACCTAGTGGCACCAGCATCACTATCTCCAGGCATGTTTAGGCCACTAAAGCAAACAGCTCCAGCTCAGGGAGCACTATTCCCACTGAAACATGCTTAGTGCATGCACTGCAGCGCTGCAGTCAGACACTGATGAGCACTCACACAGGACACTGCTGCTTTCTCTCTTCTTTCATGGCAGCACCACAGCATGGCTTCACACTGTGAAGCCCCAGCTCTTCTTCAGGCAGCTGTGCTCTGCGTTATCCATTACGGATAGACAACCAAGAGCGCACAGATTGGATGTTCCCTGACAACAGGTTAACTCTTACCTGGGCTTGTGAAGGTCTAAAAGCAGAGTCAAAGCCGTTCTGCAGAGAGTCCAGAAAAGGCTGGATTTTGTAGAGGCCATGCGTTGTCTGGCTCGAGCGGAAGGCCACAATGTGGAAGTACTTCAGGATCTTCTCAAACCGTGATTGTGTCATGATAAGTGCAATGCTCTTGTTGCTGTAGAAGCCGCTGCTCCAGATACTGAGAACAGACTCACAGTGGTGGATGCTGGTTGATATCATGTAGCCTAAGAAGGCCTTCATTTCTGTCAAGGTGACGTCAATCCAGGCATCGTCACTACCGAACCTCTCCTGGTACTTCTTGGCATACATGTTGGTTTGGACCACCATATTCTTTAGTACATTGTCAGGGACAAAGAGCTGAAAGAAGTCCATGGCACTGGCAGTCAGGGGCATTTTTCGTGTTGGACCTAGAATAAAAACAAGAAGGGAAGATAGGCATGCTCCTGATCACCACAAGGCATGTCTAACACCAGAAATTTAAAGCATTATTAACTGTCCTAGAGCAGGAAAACAAGGCCTGTACTCACTGCCTGACAGACTTCACCAGGAAAATTCCCCCCATATTCTATGTCTTCCTCCTATATGATACAACACACTCTGAAAAGTTTCTTCCTCTGCTCTGCACACTCATTAGTTTGTAGCACACAGGCCTGTTGGCCAGCATGCATTTAATTTCTCCACTTATACACTGTCTGCACCTTTTATCCTCAGCAGCTTTTTCTGGATAGTCTTTTATTTGTCTATACCCTTGTTGAAACAGTGCCTTCCTCAACATGTCCCAGAAGGACGGTGCCTGAGTTCTCCAGTGTTGCTCTCATCCCAGATGACATGATTCCTAGGCACTAGAACCTGATCCCACCTTTTCTCTTGCAGCTCTAATCCCTGCCCAGTTCATTTTCATTAATTCCATGACTCTCAAATCTGCCTCTGCTCCACACAGAGTCACACAGAGGTCACGTCTATGTGGTTTTGAGTTTTGTGTGTCTGCCACCACATTGGAACCTTATCCTGCACTCTGATACTCCAAAGAAAGCACATTACCAGAAGAAGTCACAGCTACCATGTGGCTAGTGCAACTGTCCCACGTCACAGGGAATAATTTTAGCAGTACAAGGCACATATACAGTGGTCCTCTTCCTCCCATAATGTAATAAGCCTTGCAGTCCCACACTGTCATTACTCTAGCTTTACACTGATCGTGCATGTTCTCTGCCAGTTTCAACTATTCCATAAGAGGAGGAGTAAAAAAAAAAAAGGGGAAGGCTCTAAGGATTGGCAGCATTGTATCTGTGTAATGAGGTTAGCCAGTCAAACATCAGATTACATTAAGCCAAATTAGGAACATTGAGCCTGCAATACCAGGGACACAGACACCAGTCCTTGCAGCCCTCTCTCCCGTAATCCCTTCCATAAGCTAATTAAGCTCCATTTTAAAAGTGGTAGTTCATGCTTCCACCTCATGGCAGTGTCTTAGTCACCAGGGCAGGGGACATTCTCTATTCTTCTAGAGAAGCAGCGAAAACCAATACACGTGAGAAGAGCAGCATGGACAAACCCAGTGGACAGGGGAGCATTTCAGAGCAGTTCTACCTCCCTGTGAAAAGAACAGTGACATGACTATAATCCCAAACCAAGAGCTGAACCAGTAAATACTGCACCTTAGTTCAAGCAAGTCTTCCTTGCACTGCATGGCTGCTTGGATCTCAGCATCAGCTCTCCCATTGGATCAGAGCATGGGATTTGTCATTCTACAGTCTGGCTCTCCAAAGATCCACTACCGTGTCAGCCAGGTCTCATTCTCCAGTAGCCCTGTGTCTCAGCTCACATTCTTAGTTACAGCAACAACTATAGCTTGCAGAAATTTTCCATGAAACAGTACTATGAGGAACTACACAAATACTGTGGTTGGACTTGCTCTTAAGACTTAATGTTTGGGGGCACCCCGGTGAACTCAAGCTATTAGAAGGACAGAAAGATAGCATCAAGACATTGAAACAGTAAAACAAACCTTCAGATTGCAAAGAATGCCAAAAAAGCAAACAAAAGTGGAGTTTTTTTTGTTTTTCTTTTACAGGTGTGGTGGTGAAAAATATCTATTTAAAGATTACTTTCAAATTTTAATCAGTGAGATTGAGAAAATGGAACTGAAACACTTTGGTTGAAAGTACATTCCTCTACATAATAAGATCAGAGTAAAGAGCCCCATACAAACCATGTTTCAGTAAGGACAGAGAAGAAAATTTCAGTTTAAACGGTAGAAGGTTTTCATTATCAAGTGAAAACTATGGGGCTAGAGTAGATATACTAACTTAACCTTAACTGCTAGTGCAATAATAAGGCCTCTTAACAAAAAGTTCTCTTATTCTGATCAGGAGATTTATGTTCTGCTAGCATCCAACTGAGTGTTACAGCTGACATAAAATGCTCTACAAATGATTCTGTATGAACAACTTATAGCACCTCACTTCCTTCTTCCCCACAACTTAATCAGGTTTTTATATTCTACAGCAGTAACGGCTTTCTGATAACAACACAAAGCACAGACTGTATTCCTAGTTATGGAATCTTGAGCAGCTAGTGAATTCAACTCCAGTGCTCAGGCAACCTTCCAGGTAGAGCGCAGAGATAGTTTTTAAATCCTGCCTTCAGAAGCAGAAGCTGGGAGTGGGAGTAACATTTTAAATCTTGTCTATAGCAAACAGGAATTCATAAAGCATTAAGTCCTATGACGTGAAATATGCTGGTCTTGAGACACGTGGATAAGGACAAAAGGTACATGCTGGACTCCATCTCTAGAGAGACAAGAGCAGTCAGAAGCACAGAAAAGTAGTTTGGTGTAATTAAATTTTCAGTAGCTGCACAAGTTTATTTTGATAAGTGATTATGGAAAACTGCCAGGTATACTGGATAGGACAATCCTTTCTTACCCAGCAGTCCTGTTCCAGCCACACAGAACCTGCTACCTCCTCTCCTTCCTGAAATAAATATTCAGGCTTTGTGTCCCATTGGTCATGCAGAACCCACAGAGCTCTAAAAAAGCAAGCTGAATCACTTTCTGACTCAAACATCAATCTAATTGTTGATTAAATAAAAGTATGAAAGCCCCTGTATAATCTCATTGTCTTAAAAAATAGCCTTTATTGGCAAAGTGAGCACAACTGATTCATAATTTACTGATATGCAATATAACAAGAACGACACTGAAAGAACTGAATTTTAACATGAATTGGGTTATGCATAGTTAATGACCAGCCGAAAATAAATTATTTAAATATGACTTTCTATCTAAGTACACAAATATATCCCATATAGAGAGCCAACTGTCTGCATAGGAAACTTAAATAGCAAATTTGTACTTTTTAAAGATTTTTACATTGACTTAAATTACACTTACCCAGAAAATACTGATATGAAAAGAGTTCAGTGTTCCATACATGCACTATTTACTTTTCAAAGCTTTACTCAGTCAAATGAAAGAGTGGCTTTGCCTAGTTTCCTATTCTCAGAATGATTATACAATTATGACTGTACATAAAATTCAGATTTTTCTCTCTCCTCTGCCATAAAGGGTACGCATGGAGAATATATTTACTTACACAGGGTTTTTTGCTCTAAAAGCCAATCAGGGTTTTCAATACAAGTTATAGAGTCAGAGTGCAAAAGCATTCTTGGAGTGCCCGAACATGCAGCTAGACCCGGTATTCTGTATACAGTCAGGACAGGGTCAGAGCTCCACTGAGTAATCTCCGACTGGGCAGCACACACGCCAGCACTACCACTTTGGGCTTGCTTTATGTGACCTTGTAGAACATGGAAAATAACAAACAACTTCTGTTATGATACAACGTGCAGACTCAAGCTCTTCCTCCTTCTCACCCTGTCTGCCAGCAAAAAGTTGCATGCGCAGTGCTCAGCAACCAGCTTGCAAGTCATTACTGCTACTGTGACTAGTCGGCTCCATCTTCTATTTTGCACTTGGAATGTCTCCCATAGGGCCATAGCTATTTCAAATTGTAAGAACAGACTCAAAATAAATGAAAAAAAAAAAAACCTAACAGGAAAAGCCATTTGTGTTTCCATATTGGAAACAGGACTGTGAAGCAGAGGCTGGCACCTCCCTGTCAGGCTGCGTGCATTGCAGAGCCCATTTCGGCCCAACTCAGCTCAGGGCAAATTGCACCATCCTTGCTGGGTCCGAGAGAAGGTTGCATGCTCAACTTCTCAGCAAACAAAGACATTGCAGGAAGACCAGAAAGATTTAGGAAAAGGTTCAGGAGAAACTTCTGTGTGACCATCCTTCAGGCAGCCCCTCCATATCCTCCTACAGTCTCTGGTCTTCTCTCTTGGGTGGGTCCCCACCAGTCACATTCTTGCCCTCACTTCAATCCCACCAGTGTTTCTAGTCTTCCTCACTGAGCAACATGATACCAAAAAAATAGAACTCCAAGTGAATTAACAGCTTTTTTCTTACTTAGCTGGTTTGCAGAACTAGGTAATTTGAATGCATTTTTAACAAGTTCATCTACCCTTTTCCACTTTTTCTGTTCTGATTACCAACGTGTAATTTAGTAGCTCAGAGTTGACAGACTCAGAATACAGGATGGATAAAAAGATGGAAAGCTATCGGTGCTTACAACATAGTATATAATTCTGAAGGAGGTCAAAAGCATTGTCACTTCGGGCAAGATAAATCAGATCTGTAAGAAGATAACATAGTGAAAGAAAATTCTCCTTTTGCTCTGCTGTGCAAAAGACTCTGTTCTTATTCAAAATGCAGTGGAGGTTCATGATAAAATATCCCATTACGTTGATAAGCCCAGGTATTACCTTATGTATGATAATCCAAATTGCATGGTTTGGAAACAAACCTTGTGTAGAGCTAATCAGGGCTGACTTTGAAATTAATGTAACTTCATTTGCAACTTGGCAGATCCCAATACTCCCAAATCATGCACGGGAGTGGTAGAAGCATCAGTTTGAGAATCCAAAAGTAATTTTATTGCCTTCTTTGAGGAAAAATCTAAAAATTTATAGTCACCCATAAAGATAGCACATTTAAGTATATCACACACAGATACGTACCTAAGAAAAATCGATGCAGAAACTGTTATTTTTTGGCCATGGCGAGGTACTTTCTCCTCCAACATATGGCACAGCCTTCAAAGACCAAGGCTTGAAAAGCCAATTAACTTCTCCTTCCTAAGTCCAGGCAATTAGAGACTGTTTTATATTCCTGAGAAGTTACCTTTGCAAAATTACAATAGGATTTTTGGGTCTTATTTAGAGAACATTAAAAAGTGCTGACAGAAGAGCTCTGTCAGAAAATACACATTCATCAAAAAAAAAATCATGATGTCTTCACAGAGAGTGTTGGTTGATCAAATATGACAGACAGTTAAAACAACTTATCTTTTTCAATGTGTAGAGAGGAATACAAAGAGCTAAAAAAATAGCAACAAAATCAAAAACTATGTTCTAATATTTTCCAAGTGAGATTTTTCAGAATTTCTGTTCACGCTAAGTTCCCTCACGTAAGCTTTGGAAGCACTGGAGCTTATCTGACTTTCCAGAATATCAGTTTTTATAAGCTCTATTCTTAATGGCCTGGAAGAAATGTGTATCAGACCATCCTCAAGCCATAGCCAGTTTGACAGCCTTATGACAAGCCTGTCAAGACAGCTTAAAGTAAGTGCACGTAACAGTTCTCTTCTGAGTTTTATTCCAGTTTATTTCAGATACTTGCTACTTGCTGCCCAGTTCCTACAGGAGAGCAGTATCCAGGATATTCAGGATATTAAGCTGTATGTATTTTTTTGTTCATTTTCGTTAGAAAAAGCTACAAAAGCTTCAGTGACAGGCCTGCTTTGCTAAGTCAGAGGAGTCATCCTAGTTTATACCAGCTGTGGTTCTGACCAGTATTTCAGGGCAAGTAGATGTCTTCCTCTGTTATTGTGGTAGATGAATCTTAATCTCCTTTAGGACTGCCTAGCACAAAAATTTAATCTAAATGATGAAAACATGATCCATACTGTCACGTTGCTTAAAGCTGAGAGCCAACCTATGAGGATGCCATAAAAATGCCAACAACTCCCAGACACGATACTGGCTTAGAAAGAAGAAACTGAACATACTCTTTATAAAGCTGATTCTCTTCTTGGACCATAAGGGCTCTCTCTCAGCAGTCCAAGCTTCCGGTAAAGTTTTTACAAGGTCACCTTCCCCTGGAAACTTACTTTGCACTTTTGCGGGGGCGCTCAGTAGAGACACTTCTGCTCCTCATTTGGGTTCAGTTAAGTTTATTCCAAGCTATTTAGCAAAGTGTGATTTAACTGCACCCTTCCAACCTTATAAGTAAGCCTTTGACAATGCCTCCACGTCTGCACCTAATAACCGTAGTCAAAAAAATTGTTCCAAACAGCTTCTGTGAAAGGCCACTTTCTCTTCCCTCCCCGGCATTAAAAAGGATTGTTTTCCTCACAGCGTCAGCAATAAAGCGATCCACACACTGCAGTCTGACTTCTATCCATAGAGAGCATTAGGAGCTGTGTCTCAAAGCAATCCAAGGACAAATGAAAGAGGACTGAAAACCAGCACACAGCTGCTATGTGCTGACTCTGGTCAAAAGAGTCCCTGGCTTCCACAGCGGACAGTGTTAAGTTAATGACAAATTAAATAGAGAACTTATTTAGTAAATCAAACAGCAAAATTTAAATTAAATGGTAAAATTCAACAAAGTATTTAACAAACCACGGAACTTCCTGCAATTCAGCTTGTTTTCCTGCTGTGTACTGAATCAAGACTGTCATCCAGCTTTCTTCAGCATTACAGCAAAACCCCTTGAGAGTCAAGTCTAAGCAGGTCAACCTGGCATAGGTCAGGGACAAATAATTTACCCAACACCAGACAACCTTCCCATTCAGTGTGATGGTGACCTCCCAAGGCCCGCAGTCATAACCAAGGCCTCCTGCCCATTCCTCCTTCCCCATACTGCTGTGTGCTAGCTGGCAGTTCAGCCTGGAAAAGGTGAAGAGCTTCAGTGGGGCACCCAAGAAGAAGACTGGGATGCCAAGGGTAACGAATTTTAGGTATCACTCAGTAGATCACCGTGTGTGATAAGACACTGTAGAAAACAATTGAACTTCTGGGCTTTTCCAGTGGACCAAGCAGCCAGGTCTTATACCTTTCCCATTGACCAAATGTATGTTGTACCACCAACAGCATTGGTCTGAAAATGAGAACGTGTGAGGCATGCTGTGGCAGTGTTCCATGGAAGTGTGGCTTGTTGTAGATTTAAGCCGTGGTAAAAAACCATTTAATTAAGAAAGTATTTCTTTGTGTTTACCATCACGTTTTAAAGCTACAAAGCTTTCAAGCTGCGACAAGTACAAAGAATAAAAAGCCCGCTGCAGCTAATGTTGACATCTTTAATTATATACTTAATTTCTCCGGTGAGATCTTGCAACCTACCTACCACCAATATCAACAGAACCTCCCAAAACACTGGTACAAGTCTTATGGTTAAAATAATTTCAAAAAGCCAAACACCTTTAAGTAGCACAGTCAATGCTAAACCAGCACTGTATTATGTCAGTTTACATAATGCTTTTCACATTATTCATTTGGCTGTGAGACTGAATATGCTTGTCCCTCATCAGGGGGACTCCTGCTGCAGCAGCTCCCTTGGAAATAGTCCAGCGCACTTTCTTTTGCCACTGTAGTTTTTTATTAACATTTTACTGCACTCAACAATCAGAGCAGACTCGCTGCTCCTGGCAGCCCAGACGACACAGAGCATACCCAGCAGATTAGAGACAGCCATCAACGTGCTGACTTCATCCATCATCTGTAATACAGCTTTTAGTAGATCACACAGTAGCCACACATCTGGCTGGAAGCAGAGCTGGGCACATTTACGAAATAACTCTACAAAGCAGAATGGATTGTTTTATGTCAGCACAACTTCCATTACCAGCGGGGTGACCTTCATAACTAAATCCCAGAAGGCTGCTTTGGGATGGTTCCATGGGGGAGTCCCCTGCTGCACTGGCAACTCTTGCAGGTGCAATCCATCATCACATCTTTCTGTCCCAGGCTCCTGGTCTGTTCTAGTGCACTGTTCACAAATACCATTACCCATATACAACTTGCTCCTTCCCAGAAATTTAAAATAAAAATCCACCTCTATAAGTGTTGGCAATATTTGATGCCAGGACCCTGCCATAAAAGGCAGAGCTTTTGTGTTTGAAGGAGGGAAAATAGCCTAGTATGCATTCCAAGCAAATCACCAGAACATTTCACTTATGTAAAAAAAGTCAATAAGCAAATGACCCAACTAATGAGATGCTCAAAGCCCTCACATCACAGCTCCTACATTTACATGCAACACACACATATGCCACTGAAACATCCCGTTTCTGAGCAAGTCTCATGAGGAGATGTTTTTCTGCTTTGCTCAAAAATTGATTACTTAAAAAAAAAAAAAAAAATCAACCAGAAATCCAGACAGTTCAGAAAAGCATTAGAGACAACCTTATCATGCAAGAACATTCATTTTGGTACAGAACCTCCCAATCATTCATTTCCATCCCAACTGAGCTAAGGTAGCTACAGTACTGATCTCTGCAATTGCTTCCCAGCAGCAACAGGCTCCTCCTGGAGAAGACAGAGAGTAGTTGTTAGGGTAAGCACATAGTTCCCAGTGTGTTCGATGCTACTTCCCATAAAGAGAATGAAGCATGTACTGCTGCACTCACCTGGTATAGGGTGATGAGCAGGGTGCTCTTGCTGCTGCCCTGCTAGAAGAGCTCAAAACCTAGAATCTTCCAAGGCGACTGGTAACAGAAGCTGCCTGGGAATAATATTCAGGCTCTTTTTCAAACCTGCTTCTTTTGGGTTGTACCAGCTTCCCGCAAATTTTACTGCTCTCTGTAGGAAAGTGTGCACATGCATTTTTAGGTGAGCTTCATCTAGATGAGAGAGCCTGGAGCAAAGGAGGCTCAGCTACAACTCCCTGAATGGAGGTTGTAGCCAGGTGGGGGTCAGCATCTTCTCACAGACAATCAGCAATAGGAAAGGAGGACACAGCCTCAAGCTGTGCCAGGGGAGGTTTAGATTGGACATTGGAAAGAATTTTTTCACAGAAGGAATTAGACATTGGAAGGGACTGCCCAGGGAGGTGGAGGAGTCACCATACCCAAAGGTGTTTAAAGAAAGACTGGATGTGGCACTTAGTGCCATGGTCTAGTTGACCTGGTTGTATTCATAGGTTGGACTCAATGACCTCAAAGGTCTTTTCCAACCTCATTGATTCTGTGATTCCTGAACTGACCAGTAAGACAAGATTTTTCTGCTGCTATCACCCCAGACTAGGAGGCAAAGGAGCTCTTGTCATTCCACAATGCATCTACATTACACATCTGCTTTTAAACTTGCGATTTACTCACTTTATATTCTCCATGTTTTCTCCCCAACACCTTCAAAAACCTTGAGACGAGGAGTTACAAGCCACATCTCTCTGCTGGTGCATTAGGCTTAGGGAGAGATGAAAGTCTAAATATTTTCTTAGGACAAAAAAGGTACAAGTGGAGGTCACATATGTGCAATCCTTGGTAGAGTCAGGGCTCCTTTACACACACAGAGTATCCATTTGTGTTCTTTCTGTTTTATTTTTGCTCTTTTACTCCTGCCCCTGTTGTTAGTCTGCCTTTTTCCATCCTTATTCTGCCCGCCCTTAGAAGTGACCAGTGCTACAGGCTGTCTGAACATCTCAACTCAAAATAGGCAAGCAGCTGGAAAGTTCAATAAATGACTTCTATTATACTGTGTACATCAACATCCCTAATCCTCTTACCACACGCGGGATACATGACACACTCCACAGCACTCCAACTGCTTAGACTTCCTAATAAGTCTTCTAAATCTACAATTCGTCAGTTTTAAGAAATCAGTGCATTTCTTCAACAACGAAGACTGAAGAAAAAAGGCAATCACCTGTGAAAGAGATGGATTTATTACCTGTACTGCCTGTGTTAACTTCGGGGTGACACCAATGTGTTTACAAGCCACTGCACCCCCAGGGAAGGCTTTCAGGGAGTTGTATCTGCAGAGAGCAAGCCAGAAGCACAACTCGGAGCTAAATAGTGCATGAAGTCAGAGTGTGATCCTCAGTGGCACAGCACCACTCATCCTCAGCAGTCCCTCAGCAACCCCAGGCTCCTGCACCCTCTGCCCAGCTGCTGTGTGCAGCCTGTGGAGCTGCTTGGCACCGTCAGCCAGCTCCCACCACGGCCCACGCCGTGCTGCACAGCTGTCGGGGTGCAAGTGGAGCTGGAACCAGGTCATGGAACTAGGTTTGCAAAGAAAAGCATTGCATGCCTTCCCCCACAGCCTTCCAGGTGGGGTGCTTTGATGCAAAGTCTACCTCTTCAAACACAGGCTTAAGAGGCTGTATTCTGAGATTAGGCAGGTAAAAGATTTGAGGTCACGGGACTGGTATTGTTTACTGGTAGTCATCCAGAAACCCAGATCACAGCTATACTTGGAGGTCATGTTGTCAAGACTTCTTGGAGGCTGTCAACATGTGAAACAATAAAAGCTGAAACATATAGTAACAATTAGTTGCTGTAAGAACATATTTCAGGTTAAAAAAGGAGAAAGTAGTTTCTATTTCTCGTTTTGGACCTAGCAGCAACAGAGATTTCATACAGCAGAGAGTTTCAAAGAACTTCATGGTGTGCTCACATTTAAAAAAAAATTTAAAAATGGTTGTTGGTGATGAAATCTGGGTCATATTAAATAGTGAAGTGGAAGACAAAGCCAACAAATTTTTCTGCTATATATAAAACAGAAACAAACATCAGTTCTTTAAATCTGCAAATGTAATTATAAAGCATGCACCTGCAAGGTAAATTTAAATTAGTAACATGGGAATAACTACTGCAAAGTGTGTCCTTCTGTTTGCAAAGTGCCAAGCACTTCACATTAAGGATTCCTACAGAGGCTTCTGGGCATTATCACAACAGAAATAATAGCTTCCCACTCTGTAACCACAGATTAGGACATTTATAGCTTGAGACCTCAGTGACTGGCACTTCACATTTCCCTGCTATAATGTTTCTCTTACAGAAGAAGCACACAGTCTTCACAGTAGGGTTCAGAACAGATCTTTGGATGACTATACCAGAGCTAGATCCTCCATAATTTGAAAAAATCTGCCTGAAAAAAAGCCAATGACAATTAGAGGCCATAGACAGCGACACAGACAGGCAGAGTCAACTGCATGTTTAAGGTAAAGTTTTACTAACATAGCAATAAGGAAGCTCACAGTATGTTTTTTGCTCTGTAAATCCTGGCCCCACGTCCTGCCCTACATGCTCTTATCTACTTAAAGATTGATTTTCTTAAAGTGAAAGGATGTAAGCTGCTGTTTTCGTGTCAGGTTGGCTTATGATTTCACGATATGATGGAGTGTATTTACTCAGTGACAAATAACTGGAAAAGTTTTCATTTAAATACAGGCTGTGAATTTTGACTGCCACTCAGACAGAAGTGGTGCTTCCCTTCCAAACTGCCTGCCCATCAAGCTATAGAAAATATTTTCCTATGTCCTGCTCTCCTTTGCTCCATTCTGCACATTCTCAGCCTTCACAGCTGCTTGCTGCTATCGGACCCTGACCTTCACCAGGCTCCACTTCTCTGCTGCTTTCTCCATCCTTCCTCCTGCATTTTTTGAGACACAGCCATACCTCGAAGTTTCCCATTCCATTGGCTTTGCAATGAAGTAATGAGATGAGGTTTATGTTAGCATGAATTTTTCAAGTTTGCAGCTGCTGTTTCTAAGGCCACACGTTCTGAGACAAGGAATAGCTGTCAGATAGCACAGGGTGGGCCAGCATTGGTTAGCAGTGTGTCCATCTGTATGATATTCAGTTTTAAGTCACAGAATAAAGATCCACACCTGTGCCCAACCAGCCTGTGCCTGTTCAAAAAGGAAGATTAGATGTCCCAACCCCCTTCTGGTTTCTGTTTCACTTCTCTCCCTTGCTCCCAAGCACTGACCCGTGTGAATTTACATAGCATTGGCATCCGCAGTCATACTTTTATAAACCATTCTTCCATTAAACTTTTTCTGTCAAGGAACACTTAATTAATAGGTAAGCACAGATCAAATGTCATAACTACTGGGGAGGGAGATCTGCTTCTCTTCTCTTACTTTGAAGACAGTTATATGAAAGTGTTGAAATTTGTATTCCCTGCCTCTATTCCTACAATCCACAGGTATGAGCATGCCACACCTACACCCTCTTCAATCATCCTCAACATAATGAAAGCACTGAAAACCTTAAAGCATGGATTTAAATCTATAGGCTTCAAACCAAAACACCAGTTAGGTGACATCCATATTTCTTTAAGTGATTAAAGGCAGAAATGTAATCTTCTGTATAGCTCAGACAGCCAGGCCACCAAAATCAATTCAATTACACAGTAGATGTAAAACGACTCACATGGAGCTGCTCTTGCAAGTCTCCTTGCCTTGGCCAGTTGCTGCTGGCAAGGAAGAGCCCAACATCTGTGTGGAGCACATCAGAGTTCATCCAGCACCACAACATTTTCTACGAGGAAAACTCAATTCCCTAGATGTCTCACAGCCTCCACTTATGTAACTATTGAGGATTATTTAAGCAAGTCACTGTTCTCACAAGGCAAAATTCTTTTTCCTTTATTGCTACTGACATCCAAACATCTCTGTCTCTTTACCACTGCATTTTATAGAAAGTTAAGAACTCCCTTCATGCCCTCATTAAGACAATGCCTTAGCCAGTGTTCATCCATCAGAAGCCCTGGTGTGAACTTGCTTTCTGGGAGAGATCAGTGTACGCTGCTGCTCCAGTCAGAATAACAGCACTGCACCTGCTTTCAAACCTTCTTTCATTTCCTGATTTGCTTTTTTAAGCACTTTTTTTGCATATGGAATCTCCCAGGGAACGGAGTATCCAAGAACCTCAAGTTTTCATTGCTAAGTCTCTCATTGTTCCCTTGGCTCTGTGTGTAGAAACAGTAAGGCCAATACAGAAGAATATACATCTCCACAGGGAGTCTCCCGCTTCCTAAGCCTTCTGGACCCAATTGCTAAAGTTGGTTTTAGACAGATTTGCTCCTTTACATGGTCCTTCCAGTTCCTTGGCCACTTGTTTTTATGTTCACAAAGCTCTAATTTAAGCAGCATTTAATTCTTTTATTTTTATTTTACTTTCAAATTCATTCTGTATGTTGAATGCCTCATAAAATAAAATTAAGAGACCTGCTGCATCTCATTCAACCCCATCAGTTTCTTCCATCATCTCTGATGCAGCTCCTTTCCTACTTATTGTGAATGGCCCTGAATAGGTGAATTCTACCTTCCATATGATGAATTTATTGCATTCCTCCCTTAAGGGCCAGACTCTACTGAGTCTGAAATGCTACAACCCCCACTGATGTTTTAGCAGGGAATAAAAAAGCCTTCAGATTATCAGCAAAGCTGGGCCTGGAGTTTTTATAACCTTGTGTGATCAAAACCTCAAGCCTGCTAGGCAAGCTAGAATGTTATTTTATCTGGGGAGAAGAGAGAAGACATCATCACAGCTACATCTGAGTCTGGTAGTACCCCTGGCAGAGAGATTCAAGCCACTTTGCAGAAATTATCATTCTGAGTCTGGACTGAAGCAGTCTGCCAGAGCAGGACACAAATGACCACAGTCCTGCTTGCCAGGCACTGTCTGCTTGGCCATACATGAGCTTTGTATCAGGATCCTTTCATAGGCCCTAGCACAGTGGTTTCCAATATGAGGTGCTGCACAAGACAATCTACTGGGGTGCTGGAAGAAAGTATTTTTTTGTATTGTTAACAAACACAAAATAAATAAATTGCATTTTGTTTATTTCAATTTTATCTCATCTCGGTTTAATTTCTATTTTTGTGTATGCTTTATAATGCACATAAGTATATTAGTTCAGTGGTGTATGTATATAATCTATAAATAAATAAATATAAATAGATTGGGAGTATGTGCTGAAAAGACTTCTGCTGATATGGGTGAATGATCAAAAATGTTCGGAGAACACTGCCCTAGAGTTCTTCAGTAATTGCACTCAGGACTAAAGCAGCTTAGCAGATACAGTTCACCCTCCCTTCAGGAGAGAGCTGAGTGTGTGCTCAAATCCTGTAAGCTTCAGCTGATCTACTGTCGGTTTTAAACTAGTATAAAAGGGAGCCATTTCCCTTTGTCCCACTAGAAAACGTCTAGTAAGAACGGGGGAGTGGTGTTATCAGTCAGAAGTATTTCTGCGTTGGTATACGTTTTCATGTCACTATACTCTATCCCTAAAGTAGCACCACAAATGCATTTATTTAAGCACATGCTTATATGCTTGTCTGGATTCAAAGAATAATGTACAACGTTCACATCCCTCAACGTTCACCTTTTTAATTTGCATCACTCACAAATCAAAAGGACGTGTAACAGCCTCGTGTTTTTCTCTAGTGGAAACAGGTTTCCAGAGCACACACTCATTTTGCAGTCAGCCATGCAAATTATTAATCTTAAAAGCAAGACTGAGGCTGCAATATGCATAGTGGTAGGAAAAGAGTGGAATGTCTTTTTACTACAAAAATGCTCTGTAGTTTATCCTGCAGTCCTGTTGTCCCTGTTCTGAGCCTTACAACTACCACTCCATAGATTATGGCCACTCTTTGCAAACCTTGGCAAGTAAATTGAAACTCGTGGTGTTCAGGAAACACAGACTTTTCTTTTTGATCACGGAACTTAATGTTTGTTTCTACCACTCAGACCTGATACCAAACTTTTTACTGTTGTAAGGATTTAAAGCAAACAGGTTGCATTTTCAATAAACATCAAAAGGGATCTCTTCTAAGAAATTTTTGAGGCTACAGTTTGGGAGTCAGTTGACAACAGTAATCTCTTCTAAGGTCTTTTCAGCTCCAGCCCAGCAGAAAACATCTGAGGCAGATATTTAACCTTAAACTACAACAATCAAATTATTCTTAGGTATCAGTGCAACCCTACACTGGAGTGCAAGTTTTTAAAGTGAGATTAGGCATACTTCTTCTGGCCAAGGGTTGCTCAAAAAAAATGACTTAGTGATATAATCATTACAATGCCAAGTGATGTAATCTGAAGAAAAAACAGAAATAACTCCAAAAAAGTGGGTAATGACTAGTAGACAATAGACTAGCAAAAGATGTGCTTAAAGGCTATGCTTAGAAAAAAGCTTACTTTTTTTTTAACTTCAGTTTAAAAGCTTGCTTATTTTCTCTTCCCTCTTCTAAATTACAAACAAGGCAACTTACAATAGCTGTTTTAAGCAAAACAAAATGTATCTGTGTTGTCTCCTTTCTTAAGGAAGCATTCAAGCTCCACCAGTATGCAGAAATGTGCTCAGCTAGTCTCAAAGCAGAAAAGAAAAACAACAGCCACACCAAAACTGCTTAAACAAATATAACATTTTGTTTTCTTTATAGATATTATCACTTGGTTTTGGCCACTTCCCCCTGCCTCTAGAACCAGTGTGTGGGAAATAAGGGACTCCGCAGTACACTGAGCAAAACAAGAGAGAACCAGACACAGGAGACCCAATCTCCCCTCCCACTTATAGAGGTGAGGGAAAAGGGAGAATATCCCTTAAATGCTTGCTGTAAAGAATTTGGCCCATTACTTAGTGCATTAGCCTCTAAACTTCCACTGGTCTCTTCTACTAGGCAGCAGGAGCACAGACGCATTCACACCTCAGACACAACAAAATGCTAACTCAAAACTCTGTGCAGGGGCAGCTGACACCCACGAAGTGCAACCTTCATGCAAAAAGGAGATTGAATAATCCTGGGATATCCAAACCCACAGATAAACATCACTTTTAGATCTGAGCTCAGATGTTGTTGGGCTGCATGTTGCATTCCTTCCAGCTTTTCAGAGAGAAGTTTGATGTTGTAGTGAGCGTGACAGTTGTTCACACATAGCATCTCCCACAAAAACAGATCTGGATCATCAGCTGTAGCAGGACGGCGTGAGCAGTGGGGTCAGGGGCATTCAGCCATAATTTTGCTATATTAGAAGCACCAGATGTCACCTTGATGTGACGCTATGAAGGAAAGAACAGGCAGAGTCTGGTTTCACGTGACCTTGCTTCCCAACACCAACTAGCTTTTTCATCACAGGAAATGCTGTTGGAGCCTACAGGCTCTTCTCACTACAAATGTGGTGTCTAATAAGGATTGAACTCAAGCAAGCCATCTTTCAGCAAGGGCAGTTCAAAAGGCTGTCACCCCTAACAGCTACTTTTGCATAAGTTAGGTGAGAACTTAAAATCTGGAACACCCTTACCTTCTCCTTGACACATGGGGCAGAGCACAATTGTAAAAAGCTTGGCTTACTAAGCAGCAAAATCTGATGGACCCCTGCTCCTGACTGGCCACAATTCTAACAGGAATAGTGGAGACATGATGTCCAGCAGAGCCCAGAAGAATAAAAAAAAAGAAGTTTCATAATGACTGAGAACAAGATGTTAAAATGTGAAGTATTGGTAGAATCTGTATGAAGATATAAGAGAAACATTCATTTTTATGACAGCAGAGAATTCTAGGAAGCAAAATACAATTAAAGAAACTAAATGCTGTAGCAGAGAGGAACAGGTTAGAAGGAGGTTATTGTACAGATTAAAAGAATTCAGTAGAAATTGAAAGCTTGGAAGTAAAGTTTTGAACAGCTTTTGTTACACCTATTTCTTGCTCCCTCTGTGATAAAAGTATTGTGCTTAGGGATTCTCCATTTAGCTGCCCATTTCAGCTTAAAAAGAAAGAATCCCATTTCCATTTTATTTTAGGAAGAAAGCTGACATTAGAACAATTGGCAGTGCACTGCTCGATGTCAAGCTGCTCCAGGTCAATAACCAGACCCCTTCTGAGTCAACCTTTCAGAAAAAGACCTGAAGAAAAGGCACAGTTTTTATTTTAATATCTCTCTCACTCTACTACAATATCTGCCCATAGAATGCTATCAAATGTTTCTGTTTCACCATACAATATAAATGGTTCTTTTTAGAAAGAAACTAATGCTTACTTAGTTTATTTTCATTCATTCAGGGAGAGATAGCCAAAAGAAAAAAAAAAAAGTTAAAAACGGCTACAATCTCAACAACAGCATTAACAGTGTCAAGTCCATTTTGTATTTCTAGAACCATTTCATATTCAGTACCCACTTTGACAGTACCAATTCAAAAATATCCATAGCTGAATATTTTACATCCACCATCTGTCCCAGAAAGCAGGTAGGTGCTTGTACTACTGTTTGCTCTTAACATAGTTCAATGTGTTTTGAATTTACCCAGGTCTAAGTAGGATTGTAGGTTTAGGTACTTCTGGCTGTACTCACACACCTCTTAACCAGAAACAGCCGTGCCTTGTACACAAAGATCGAAACGCTCTTTAACCAAATAAAAGGGAGATGAAGGGAAAGAAGGAGGAAGTGAAACCAGAGCAATTTTCGTGACAGACAGATTCATGATAACCTAGGTGTGTTTCAGCTGTTAGGGCAAGGATTTTGGCTTCATTCTCAAAGCAAGTGCTGAGGTTTATAAGAGAGTAAGTTTCACAAGTCTGAGGACAGGATACCAGAAGCTGTAGCACAGACAAAGACATAAAAAAATTCAAATCTTGCAGTGTAGTATATATTTTTGTTTCTCAAATACTTGGAGCCCCATAGCAAGAACTTAAATGAATCCATGTTCAAGGTAACATGTTAAGCTGTGAAAACAAAGACTTTCAAAGAGAAATAAGAGCCTTGGTGATTTTGACTTGTTACTCTCATCCCAATACTCCTCAAAGGCTTAACAGGTTTTGGAGGGAAGACTCATCAAGGACATCAAGACAAATGCATAGTATTTGTATCATATTCAGGTTACCTTAAAATCATTTTTAGTGGGTAAGCTTCTGAGATATGACTTCCAGCAAAGTTGAATTTATCTGTTCTAGCTAGATACTTGTTAATTGGCAGCAGCAGGGACAAGTAAGAGTATTAATGTTGCCTGTTATCCAGATCCTTGACTGCTAAAGGAAATGTCTGGCTAAAGCTGGGTGACTTTGGGAGAGATTTTATTTCCTTTTTTACCAAGGCACAGAACTAGAACCAAGTATATGCTCAAAGCACAAACAAGGGACACTAGGCTGATCATCCTACTAGATAATATCTGGATTTGTTGGCCAAAATAAATCTTACAAACCAGTATTGAAAGTTTTTTTCTCTAATTATCTAATAAGACACAATCTCTTACTCTGCAGAAAAGTGATACACATCTGACTTCTAAAACAGTGTTTTTCTAGGTAACATTAAGTAGATTAGTAGTTAACTTTTGTAGAGATAGTGACATATTAGTACCTCTGAAAAAGGAACTATAAGACCTTACTTAGAAACTTGTGCAATTTGTCAACGCAGAGTTGAGCCTACACTGGAAAAGACGGAGAAATACTACTAGAAGGAGGAAGAGTGTATTCTTGTAAGGAAAGATTGTGAACAAATCTGTTAATCTCTTATTTTTAGCCTAGGAGGGGGAGAAGAAAGAAAAAAGAGATAAGAGGAAAAGCTAAAAAAAAAAAAAAAAAAAAAAAAAAAAAAAAAAAAAAAAAAAAAAAAAAAAAAAAAAAAAAAAAAAAAAAAAAAAAAAAAAAAAAAAAAAAAAAAAAAAAAAAAAAAAAAAAAAAAAAAAAAAATCAAATGTCTTTAAATATACTTGAGGTAAATATAAGGAAAAAAAAGAAGACCTAAGTGCCAATAGCAGCCTTTGAAGATTAAATAATTTTGTAATGCTCACAAAGAAGTGAAGAAACAACCTTCTTATACCCAGCCCATGAAGTGAAGACACATGAATGTGGAGTAGACATTCTGTTGTGCTTTCTTGCTAAGACATCAGTTACATGGTCATCAGTTATTGCAGGACTAGGATTTAGCTGGGTCTTTTCCAGACTTGCGCTTGTCTTCCTCCAAATATCCATTCTCATGGTCTGCAGAGGTTTGTGTTGGGATTCAGTTGCAGATAAGCTCTTTACAGCTCAAAAAAGTGTCATAAACAAAGACATGTACAAACCTAGACACCAGAGGATGACGCAGTAACTGCGTCCAAAGTGTAGCATTGCTAATCTCACAAGTATTTGTACAGTCTCATATCAGGCATCCCTATCATAAGAAGATTAGTGCTTTTAACATAAAGAAGGAGCCTCATAATAGTCTTTTGAGTAGAGACACAAGGTTCATGGACACACAACTCATTACCATAGAAGTGAGGGTGGAAACAATACCCTAAGTAACCATCAGGTGTGCCTGGGCCACTTTACCAGGGCAAAGCACAGGAGGGAGATTCACCTTGACACATCAGGCGGCCTTTTGCAAGCACACAGCTCTTTCTCACAAGCTACAACATTCCAACATACAACTTGCCACTACAGCAGCTTCCCTAGTGTTTGCATTTATCTTAACCAACCTAAAACAAAGGAAAAGAGTGCTAGAGGGGACCTCAGGAAGTCCTTTAGCCCAAGGCCTCTATCCCCATTGAGCACACATACTGGTTGTCAGTCTATTACAACAGATATAACAGGTTAATGACACTTCTTCTTAAGTTTTCAGTGACACATTTCATCTTCTGCAGCCCTGCATTGTCTTTTAAGAGTTTCTATCATGTCTGATTTAATTATCCATCAATTTATACCCATTATTCCTTATATTCAGTTTTCAGAGCAGGTAAGGTGGATAATTCCCTTTCCTATAATAGCCCTTACTTATCCATACAGCCCCTTAGTTTAAAACCTGAATACTAAAAGGTGGCCAGGTTAGTTGAGTTTCTGCTTCTCAGTCCTTTCTCTTCACATTTAACTGTGTGTTTCTCTCCTGGGCTGCTGACCCACACTTTCTCTCCTAAATGGCAAACCAGCCTCGTTTCAAGTCTTGTGCACTCCATTTAAACAGCTGGGGAAGATGTTTGTCTTATCATAACAACACGACACTGAATCACATTTGTCTGGTGTCCAGCTTCAACCTCTAGTTCTTTTCTCTCCTAGACAATTCTTCCCCTCCATTTTCCATTTCTGCTGTTAGTTACTGCTGCCTTCACACTAAGCATTTCCCTCTTGCATCATGCCCTCATGCCCACCATACCAGGTTATTCCAGGCTATAAGGAACCTTGGAAATTCCCAGCTTGTTCTCCAGTGTACATGGAGTCACTTCGAACCTCATGCTATCAAAACATTTAATAAACAAATTCAATAACCCCAGCTTCACTCAGGAAGGAACTTCCAAATTCTCAAATAAAAATAAAAATTCTTCCATTGGAACATTTAAGCTTTTGCCAGATTCTTATGCAACACATTTCTGGAGATGCTAGGCCAGACGTACGCAATTCAAATGGAGACAAAAAGGCATTTGCAGTTCTGAAAATTTTAAGGAGAATACCTGACAGGGACTAGATGGTATTTATTTAATCAGAGGTTTCTGCAACTGCAGGCTTCTCCCCGCTATATATTTTAATCTCTGCAAGGTTTGTTGCAACAGATGTAGTGTAACACAAAGCACAGTGTGAAACTCAGAGCAGGTACTGCAGAGATGATTGCTGCCTCAAGAATTCAGCACAGAAAACAAGGCAGTAAGTCTGTCATGGAATGCAGTGACCATGGTGGGCCTCCGCAAGGCTCAGCCAGATCCTAATTTTGTACAACTGCTTCACACACCAAAACCACCACAAGGTGGTACTTTGTTTCCTACATGAGAAATAAACACCGAAGGTAATTTCAACCAAAAGGAGCTTGCAGGGCACCTATGAGACAGAAAGACTGCACTACCTCCCAGTCGCTCTGTGGAACCAGCCAGATTCTCCACAGCTGAGAGAACAGCTGGCTACCAACAGCCTGAGTTGCACAGACAGGGTATGGGGAACCCAGAGCCATTGGGAAGTAGGATGGAAGGCCAGTCCAACTGAGCACTGCCAAATTCCTTCTGAACACCTTTTTTGTTGAAAAGACATTACAGAAAGTAATGGCTTTTGCCAAGGAGTTTGCTCCAAGGAGCTGCTGCCGGTGCCCCAGGGTCACCACCATGCCCGACTGTCCCTACCTGGCCCAGGTCCCCACGTCAACCCCCCAGGGCATCAGGCCCACCCCATGAGGGCCAGGCTGCAGTTTGGCACAGCCTTGCCCAGCCATGCATCCAGCCAAGCCAGGCCCACCCGTGCCCACATCCTGAGCCAGCCTCAGCCTGTCCCCAGGGAGGCACCCAGTGCCAGGGGCTGCCTCAGTGCCCTCAATTGAAATTGTCCTGCTGGGGTGGTGGGAGGGGCCCTGGCTGCCAAGCCCTGCTCTGACAGACCCCCCAGGGGAGCCCCCATAGCACCCTGCCTGTAGGGAGCCCTCACACTCCACAGGGCACAGTGACAGGGGGCGGCTGTAGAGGTTTGACAGGCTATTTTAGATCACCTCTAATGTCAGCTTAATTGTGAGTCATTACCCAGTAGTACAGAAGCAGATGCAGAAAGGCCTTTTCTGAGAGGTCATCCCTTATTCATCAACTACAACCCCATCAAGTGGAAAGAGCAGGACGTCATTTACTCCAAAACCCATCACTCTTTACCCAATGGGGGAGGTTTATGATACGCTTAAAGCCACATTCCTTCTTTAAAGGCCCTTAAAAGAAAAGACTGAAACTATTTGCAACATTAGCCCCATGAAAATAGCTACATATCACTTAAACACATCCCAAATTTTAGTGCCTAATTTCTTTTAATCTCAAAGCCAGTGACAAGAGGGAATTCATGCAGATCTCACAAGTGTAAACCTTCAAACAGTATTTTGCTTCATCTCAAACCAACCAAAAACAATGTAAAAGGACAAGTTTAGAATTAAGGAGTAACTATGATACCCAAAAACGAGAGAAAGTCTTCAATTTAAGGTCTTCTCATTTAGTGAGCCTGTTCAGGAATACAGTCCAGCAAGCCACAAGCCCTTTGAAAAGGTAAATAAGAATTTATATCCACTTATGTATTTATATCCATAATGCAACATGGCCAGCAAGACAGATCGAAGAGCATCTTGCATTTTTCAAGATCATCTTGGGAATCTCTCACCTCAAACCAAACGTAGTCCATTTTCACTCATCTGCTACAGTAAGAGGTTTACAAACCACCACCCTGACTCTGGGAAGGGCTGACCTCCTCTTACCTTGCAGTCCAGTTGATCTATTTACCCTGTACTGGGCCAGAAAAAGTAAAACTAGATCCCCTTTCCCAACACTGTAAGCCATGTGGCTTTATGAAAAGCAGGTCCTGCTTGATCAACCTGATCTCCTCCTGTGGCCAGGTGACCTGCTAAGTAGATGAGAGAAAGGCTGTGAATGTCATATACCTAGACTTTATTGAAGCCTTTGTAATTATTTCCCATAGCATTCTCTTTGAGAAACTGGTTTCCTATGCTGTGGATGGGCATACTCTTCACTGAGCAAAAAACTGCCTGGATGATTGGACCCAGAGAGTGCTGGTGACTGGAATTACATCCAGCTGATGGCCAGTCCCAAGTGGGCTTTCCCAGGACTCAGTACTGGGGCCAGTCCTGTTTAATATCTTCATCAACAACCTGGACAATGGATCGAGTGCACCCTCAGCAAGTTCCCAAGTGGGTAGGAGAGTTGGAAAGCTCTGCAGAAGGATCTGGACAGGATCAAGAGGATGAGACCAACCGTATGAGGTTCAACAAGGCCAAGAGCTGGGTCCTGCACTTGAGTCACAACAACCCCAGGCTGGGGGCAGAGTGGTTCGAAAACTGTCTGATGGAAAAGGACCTGGGACTGCTGGTCAACAGTTGGCTGAGCATGATCCAGCAGTGTGCCTAGGTAGCCAAGACAGCCAATGGCATCCTGGCTTGTATAAGCAACAGTGTGGCCAGCAGGACCAGGGCAGTGGTTGTCCCTCTATACTCGGCACTGGTGAGGCCTCACCTTAAGTCCTGTGTTCAGCTTCAGTCTCCTCAATATAAGAAGGACACTGAGGTGCTGGAGTGTGTCCAGAAAACGGTAATGGAGCTGGAAAAGGGTCTGGAGCACAAGTCCTGTGAGGAGCAGCTGAGGGAGCTGGAGTTGTTTAGCCTGGAGAAAATGAGGCTCAGGGTTACCTTATCAGTCTCTACAACTACCTAAAAGGAGGATGTAGCCAGGTGGGGGTTGGTCTCTTCTCCCACGTAACTACTGACAGGATGAGAGGAAGTGACCTCAAGTTGCAGCAGGGGAGGTTTAGATTAGACATTATGAATTTTTTTTTCATGGAAAGTGTTGTAAAGCATTGGAACAGACTGCCCAGGGAAGTGGTGGAGTCACCATCCCTGGAAGCACCAAAAAAACTTGTGAATATGGCACTTGAAACATGCTTTAATGGTGAACATAGTCATGGTACTGGGTTGACAGTTAGACTTGATAATTTTAAAGCTAATTTCCAACCATAAAAAATCTATGACTGTATATGCCTATGTGCATATATGTATGAGTTTCAATATATACAACCTTTTCAAAGTAGTTTTTCTGGGCATGAACTGACATGATTACCATTTCCCAAGCCCTGTAACAGCAGGATACATCCACGAGCAGACAGCACCATAACATCAATGGGAACAGCTGCACATTCACAGCTACCCCAGCTACTCTGCGGCCCCAGACTGCACACCTACAAGTGCTACCCACTTGGAAGTTAACCAGCATCTACCTTTCCAAAAAAAGTAAAGATGATCAGACTTTCCACAGAGGTGAATTTTGTAAGCAACTGAAGAAGAGAAAGATATTCTCATTTTTTGCTTCAGTTTAATCTTTCATACACACCCACCTCCCTGCCATATGTAATCAGAAATGAATCACAGTTATAACAGCAGCTGCTTTACATCTTTTTTCTGCTTTTTCTTCACTAGAAATAACACTTCCATTTGTGCCCACTGACGGGCTCTCTGTATCTTTTATGTCAGTCCAGTAATCTTCCCGTCCAATGCACAGCTAATTCCCCCATCCATACAGAAGTACATGGTATTCTTCACTTTTGTATCTCCTGTTTATCCTCCTCTGACATGATTTTTGCATCCTTACAGTGTGCCCCATCAACTTGCTCAGTTTGCAGCTGCACAGTTACAGCTTTGTATTGCTTGCTGAATAGAAGTTGCTTGGTTTTATTCTCTGCCCTTCCTAACAGTAAGTATAGTTTGTCAACACAGGTCATGTGAATCCCTCATGTTATACAAGAAAGCAGAACCAAGAGCATGTTTTCTGTCATGTAACATTAATACTAGTTGTTTTCACAGAAAATACAAAGATAATCCACGAGTAATTTATAGAGAGCCAAAATAAGCTAAGGATCTTTTCAAGCCTATTTCCCTGCAATCACTTAACAAGGAACTCTGGTTTAATTTTAAAGTCCTACTCAGCTATGTGTTTGTTCATTTTCAAACAGAGCCAGTGACTGATTAACATGCTGTTCTTTAAGGAATATGAAGTGGGATCTTGGATAAGCTCCTAAAAATGATGCCTTGCCACAATGAAGTGAGATGTCAAATGATAGTATTCTCATGCATTTGTCTGAGTCCATCTGTTCTGTTTTCTAATAACATGCCCGATTTTTAACAGTACTTAGACGAATGAGGTATTTCAGTGATTATACTCCATTGACCTCTAGTTAGGATGTGTAATTATTTCCATGATTACCTTCCCTTTGGGAAGTACCTTGTATTTCCAAACTGCTAAATCCATCTACTCCAAAGTTTTAGAAGCTCGAACACAGGAGCAAAACAAAACACCTTATGAACAAGAACACCTAAAAGACATTTCCAGCTTCTTCTAAGACTGTGGCATCCAGGACAACTTCCTGTGACCTAGCAGTCTATGTAGAGTGAGCAAATGAATTCCACTATTAGCATCCTTATTAGACTCAACAGAGAGGCTGATTTCCTCTCTAGATTGACTTAAAGGTATGCAGACAAGGAAACTGTTTGCTGTACTGTTTCTGGGATGTTGACAAAAGGACATGAGTGGCTGTAGGAACTGATCTACTTCTTTTAAATGACCCCATCAATAGCTGCAAGGAGAAAAGACTCATTTTATGATCTAGGAGTAAATATGCTTTTTCTCTGTGAAAGGCTAGATGGTGGCTATGGAGAAGACCTTGATCTACAGTACTTACAGACTTTCATGTCTCAAGTACTGACCAAAACACATTCTCGTCATAAAAGCAGAGAAGAACGGGGTTGGGGTTTTTTTCTGTGAAGTTTATCTATACATTTGGGTATTCCCCAAATGCATGTTTAATGGCAGAGTATGGGCAAAAGGAAAAAGGGAATACAGATAGCTGAGTTGCACTAAATATTAGAATCAATAAGGCTGTCATGTATACTTTGTTCACCTCAGTCATGATGGAAGCAGGAAAATGTGCTCTGAAGTCAGTAAAGCCTCCTGAAAAGCACATCTGGCTTATATGTAAGACATATAAGATATTAAGCCTTTGCATAATTCACTTACTTAGCAAAACTTCAGGCCTTTAAGTCATCCTATAAAGGCTTTGCAAAAGTAATGTACAACTTTGTGACATATTTATTGTATCCTCCTGAAAGTGTTGTGATACTGTCATTATAAGTAATTTGTAATTAGAATGTAAGAACAGATTACACAGATATGTCTTTTTTTCCCAGTATTTTCAATGGTTATGCAAGTCAAAAGCAGCTAAGTTCTCTGACGACATAATTAAGCAAGAACAAGTCACATCTGTGTCACTTTATCCACTTACAGCCAGAGAATTTGGCCCAGATATTTCTGAAGCAGAATCTGCCCTAAGTGACTAAGTAGCTTTCATACTTTTCTTCCTCTAGAATCTTTAAGTATTGACATCAATCTAGTAAGACTAAAACCTTCAGATTCTATTCTGGACTTGAACCAATTCACCACCACTGTTAGGTGGCAGCTGTATATGTCCCTCTTTTATGGCCCAGCCTGACCCAAGAGCTCTTCCTCCAGGTTCCCTGCTGCTGGAATACTGCCTTTCCATCTGCCTGTCCAAGCTCTTGGTCTAAAATCTAATTTAAATATTTGCTTAAACCTCTTCAAGGTAGCAAGACTGCCAAACATGGTCTATGTGATCTCTTCCTGAGAGCATGCTGTTCTACTGGAACACATTCTTCAAAGGTGCTAACTTACGGCACATTTAATGTTTCAGAGAAATACTTTGGAGATCTATAAAAGTTACTTTCACTCTCTAAATGCAAGTCAAAGAGAAGCTGCTATGCTTTTTCAGCAAGGAACATTCTTAAGTTTTTATCCTTGGGTATAGGCTTAAGAATAGGGTTTGGAGGGCATAGAAAATGAAGAAAACAACAGCACTAATTGCCTGTAACTTTCAAGACTTCAACATTAACTTTTGCTTAGGCTTCCCTGCTATTGTTGCCACCTTAAAGCATAACAATAACATAACATCCTAACAATAAAGAAGTGCTCTTTGACCTCTCTGAGGTCAAATTCTCTGGTCACTGAACTACATGGATATAGCAAGCATTGGATCCTAGGAAGAAAAGACCAGTTAATTCAAATCACGAAAATCAAGGAGCAGCAATACTAGAATATTTGCACCTTCTAAGACCCTCCACGACCAAAGACCAGAACCAATAGTGCCTCTATTTGTTACCAAACAGTTTCTGGTCAGATTACTGTTCTCTTCTTCTTTCCACACTCTACAACCAGATCAATAAGCTTGGATCCAACATTAGATCATGGATGCCATCAGCCTTTCAAACACACACAGTGACCTATCCACGGATCTACTGTAGCCAGGGGCTCTTTGTGAAGGAAAGGCATTTCAGTAACTGCCTCCAAGATCTCCTATCCATTACTGATATCCCAGTATGTCAGAGCTCTCATTACTGCTTTGATATTTGTGACAGGCAATTGTTTCCTCAACCTGTTTTAATTAGAACTACACAGTGCCACAAGTAACCAGTTTAAAAATCAGGGCACCACAATATGGTTGGGATTTTTCTTAGCAACTAAAAGAATGATTTCGCAGAATAGCTTAACTTGAAATAACACAAAGTGCCAGCAAGCCATCTGTTCTAACCTCTGTGTTAAAGTTAACAGCTATTTCGGATTTCAACAAAGGAAGTCAGCTACAGCTATTAATGCTGGTTTGTTTCGTTGGTTTTTGTTGTTTGGTTTTTTTCACCCGTGGAATCTACGCACCCACTATTTTTATTAAATGGAACCGGAACAACAGTAACTGGAGACCCCCGAAGAAAGGGCAGAAAACAAAAATCTGGGACACAAACAGTACTGTGTTGCATTGCAATGACAGTCACTTACCTCCTCACACATAAGTCAAGCCAGACCTTTCCCAGTTTGTCAGAATCTGACACACAAGGAAGGCAGGCATCACCATGAATATACGCAGTGACTGACTGCAGATTGAGGACATACTGAACCATCTAACACACTGCCAGCAGCCCCCAGCACATGTGGGTCTCTAGTATATTTCTGGGATGAAGTATCAGTTAGCCTTGTCTGTGCTCAAGATTAAATCTAGGGATGGATATAATCCTTTTTAAAGACATAAGTTTAATATTGAGGCTTGGAAGGGAGAGGCAGTATTTAGTAATTTATTCAAAAGGTAAAAAAGTGATAATATTTCCTACTTGTAGTTAAAAAGACCATGAGTTTTCTAAGTGGGTCTTTGTTTTTTCTCATGGGAGCTTTAGCTCATTGTCATTAACTAACTTAAATCTTTTCTTCCCCCACACTGTCCCTCTCATGAAGGGGCAATCTCCCAAACCAGAGGTTGACACTGGGTTTGATGCCAGTCTGATTCAAGGATTTATTTCCAGCATCAGTGGGGCTGAAGTCTCACGAGACATTTGTCTTCTGGCATCAGATGATGTCAAGTACTTGCTACTAGGCAAACCTTGAGATTTTGACCAAAAGGCAACACACTGAAATTTTGGTTCTAACCAAAGATATTTTTTATCTCAGTTTCAAGTAAATCTCTTCCTTTTAAACTCAGAACCTAGAAAGAAAGCATTTTACATCCAGCATATTTGAACTGAGAATATGACTTGTCAGTGCTTTGTCTGACCCCATTAGGGACTGAAAGACATGCTGTCACTGCAAAGGACAGCTATCTTCACTTCAGTGGAGACCTTTTCCTCAAGAGGTATGGATCCAAACTTTTGGGTCACAACAGTGTCCAATGAAGCAATAAGAGTGCTGGTACAAGTATGTTTAGCATGACTCCATTGATGATATCCGCATGGCCTAAAGCAGTCAATCTACAAAGTGGAATTACAAGAGCTTAGTTATATGCACTGCAGTAGTTTCCACAGCTTAAAATTCGAGTAGTCAGAAATAAACATATCACAAAGAGTACATGTTTCACACATATCAAATCATGACACTAACCGAACTTCTGCCAAACCAAATCACCATGCTATGAAGAACATGCAGCATCTATCATCGCGATCAACAGAATGAAAGGGCAGCAGCAACCTCCTCTCCATCTATTATTACCAGGGGAAATATTTACAGCAATATACATACACCTTCCTCAAGAGACATCTATATTATTTCCATCAACCATAAATCTGACTCCTTTATGTCAAAGGAAATATGAATTCCTGGATTAACAGGTCACCAACTCAATTCTTTTCCAAACCAGTATTAAAACAGTAATCCCAGTTCTGTGTTAAAAAGGATATTACTATAAGGTAATGATATGAAGAAATAAGCCATCAAAGGCAGAGAAATTAAATGAAAACCGACGATGAAATAGCATAACACCATGAAGCTTATTGTCCAGAACCTCAGATATGCTTATGAATAAGACCCTTCAGTAAAACCTAGGAGCTCTTTACAGAAGTATCTAATAGTGATTTCTAAACGTTTTATGTTCCTAGATGTCATTTCTAGAGGTAGACAGCTTTTATTTGCACACTGGTCAGAAACACAACTGAACTTTCTCTGGGCTCCAGTGCTAGCTCCACCTTCCTCTCTAATCTCAAACTGCTTCCTCTGATAGGCTTCTGCCTGTCCCATTGCACAAATTTTAGCACAGTACTCATCGGCATTAATTTTTAACAGCAAAATGAGGGAATTAAACACTACCAAAAAAAAAAAAAAAAGGAAAAGACAAGGAACCTTAGGCCAGGTAAACTGTCAACTCAATTGACAGCAATCATCACGACCTATTCTCAGACGCAAATGCTGAATTTCACATCCCAGCTCTTCATAACCATTAATCTTTTTTTACAATGCCTTGCTGCTCTACTGCACAGTCAACCTGGCTGTCGAGGCCTGCAGAGAGATATGTTATAATGGCTCTACCGGCAAACCAGTGGTGCAACTCGCCACACCAGTCAGTCCACGGAGATCTCCGTGCTGTGCACTGCTCCTGCACGCCGCGCCGTGTCATTTCACCACTCTCTTGGTATTCGCTCTGCCCGAAAGCCACGCCAGAAGGGTTAAGGTTAGGGACGGCTGCACAGAAAACCTTGCAGCCAGGGGGGAATCCCAGTCCCATTCCTAGAGCCCTTCTGCACAGCGCAGGGCAGGTCAGCTGCAGCGCCCTGACCAGCGGCTTTCCCCACCCGGGAGTGGGGACGAGGAGCCACCCGCGCACCGAAGCACAACCACAGCGGGGGCCTGGGCACCCCATCCTCTCTGCTTCCCGCGGCGGAGCCGGCGCTGCCGGGCTCGGGGCACCGCCGGGGAAGCGATGCCTGTGACTAAGCACATGCGGCCTCCCATCGCCCTCCCACTCGCGCGGGCACCAGCGGCCGGACGGCGGGGCCGCTCCCTGGAAGGGACCGGGCAGCAGGCACCTGCCGTCTCCCGCCCTCAGGTCTAGGCAGCAGCCCAGGCCGGCAGCCGGGCCCGCGGGACTTGCCGTCCCAAGGCTGCGCCGCGACCCGAGCCCGGGGGCCGCGCTCCGGGCATCCCGCACGGGCACCCCCATGGCCGCCCAGGCCCGCCGCCCCCGGCCCCGGCAGCTTGCCCTCCTCGTACCGCTGCCATCCTTGAAGGGAGGGGGTGGGACGTCTCGCAGCGACCGGGTCCAGCCCCCCTTCTCCGCTTCCTCCTCCTCCTCCTCCTCCTCCATAGGGCCGGGGCCGCCCTGGACGGCGCTGCCGCCGCAGACCTGCCGCTGCCGCCGCCGCTCCGCCGGGGTGGCCGACGCCCGGGGAGAGCGACGCCGGGCCGCCCTGCCCCGCGGGCTCGGCGCGCCCGGGCGCCCCTCGTCCTCCTCGTCGTCCTCCTCGTCCTGAGAAGAGGCGGCGGAGCGGGAGTCAGCCGAGGTGCTGTAGAAGGGGTTCCCGCTGCTATCCTGGCCCGACTCCCCGAAGACGTCGTCGGAGATCTGCAGGCTCTCGTAGCGGGATCGGGCCGCCTCCAGCAGCGACAGCGCCTTCCTGCGCGCCGGCCCGCCGCCGCCCTCCGCCATCATCTCGGCCGCCGCCAGCAGCCGCCCGCGCTCCCCTCGGCCCGGCTCGGTCGGGTCCTGCGGCCGCAGGCAGCAGCCCAGCAGCAGGAGCGGCTCGGGCACGGCGGCGGGCAGGCAGCGAGTCGGGGAAGCCCCGCCGCCGCCGCCGGGGCTGAGCCCTGCCTCCCGCTCCCGCCCGCACCACCCGCCCCTGTGTGTGTGCAGGGACATGGGGGGAAGGAGCCAGCTCAACATCTCCAAGTACCACATCCAGCCAATTGCCGCGGCACTCCGCGCCCGGGAGGTGGGGTTATATGGGCGCCGCGGGCCAGCGCGGGCCGCCCACCGCCCGCCCCGCCGCCCGCCGCCGCTCCGCCCATTTAAAACCACAGCGCCGGCTGCCGCGGGGCCGTCGCTGCGCCTCGCCGCCCTGGGGGGGACGCGCTCCCGGCCCTGGCCGGAGCTGTCCGCCGCCGCGGTGCTGCAGCCGCGCAGGGCACAGACAGGAGCGCTGGCCTCGGTGCCTGCGGGTCCGTCAGTAGCTCCCGCTGTCCGGGGGAAGGTGGCGAAGGGATGCCGACGGCTGGGAACAGAAAGGCGCTGAGGTGTTGACCTGCCCCACCGGGTCCGACTCCCGACGGCGCGGCCGGGGCCGCACAGCGCATCATGCCCGAGAGAGTGAGGAGTCGGGGCCCTGATGTCGCTGCCCCAAAATAGGGCACAGAGCTGCGGCGCTGGGGCGGCCCCTGAAGGAAAGTGGGGAAGGTGCTGGAGCACAGGACTGTGGGACACCCGGCATCAGATGCTCGCTGGCTGCTGGGCCTTCCACCCGGCTTGGGCTCCGGGGAGGCTTTGCACCGGTCTGGGGTGATGCACATATTCCTGTCCACCCTGCTCTCTGCAGGGTGAGCACCCGTGGCGTATAGGTTGGTTTCTGAAGTGATTACAGTGTGAAGTAACCAATCTTCCAAAATTGCCACTGATTTAAAAGCAATATCGTGGCACAAGTAAAATGAGGGAAGTGAAAACACCCGTGCCCTAGCTGGGTTAGTTAAACATGATTCAGAAGTATCTCTGGAGTAATCTAAGGATTTCATACAAGAGCTGAGGCCCCTGGTTGTACAGCAGTCAGAACGGTCTGTCTGATGTTACAGGAATGTTTGAAATCTCTGATCAAGGTTTATTATTATTGCTATTGGGCATCCCACTGTGGTGGTTACTGTACAAACACTCATTAAGGTGACAGTCCCTGCCTCCCTTCTTGCCAACAGCGATAGCATCTATTGAGCCCACCCTTTCACAGCAGCGCTTTCAAAATAAACAGTAATCGGATTCTGTGGACCTATCATATGCAACTGGGGGGGGGAGGGGAGGAGCAGGGCCCGGCATATTATTTGCATTTTTTGATGCAAACTTTCAGGGTAGGTTGATCTGAAGATCTGGTAGTGCTAGAGATTTAACAAGTTTTATAACACTGAATGTTTATCTCTTTAAAAAAAGGAAGGTTAATGTCCTTCTCATGGTTCTCAAGGACTTTAGCACAACATGGAAAATTATAAAAGCTGGATTCTGTAGGTATTTAAAAGACCAATCTTATGTTCTATTCAGGTGTTTTTAAATTGCAATGACTTCACTAAAACTTTAAAGTTCTATACAGTGCATACAGCCAAATACAGAGAGAAGAATCCATCTCCCGTGCATCCTTAAGCAAACAGAACAGCCCAGTGTAATTTGAGGGATGAGATTTAAGCTGTATTTCTGCTTTGAAAAATCTCAAAAGTGTCTTACTGATTATATTAAAATATTACTAAGCTTATATACAAATGAATTTTTGATTTTTTTTTTATTTTATTGCAAGCTCTGCCAATTTAGCCAGTAATTTGGCATTGCAATGGGTTTGTTTCATCTCACTAGTCACCAGAAATCATAGCTCTATAGGCCAAGCTATGATTTTAATTGATCCTTGCCACTCTGTGTCTTCAGAATACCCTGATGGGAAGGCATGACTGGATATGCAGAACTTTTCCTGTTGGTAATGACAAGTGACCAGCTTGAACCTCAAGAATCCAATTTGCTTGGTTGGCATGTAGGAAACCACAAATGTTACCTGTTTTATATGCAGTTCCCATGAAACAAAAAAAAATACAAATGCCCTGTGTGGACCTTCTCACACAATGGTTTTTAAGACTGCAAAAACCCCACTTTAAATATGTTGACAGGTTCTTCATACTAGACACATTGAAATAAACTTTTGATTTGTGGAAGGCTGGAGGTGTTCACCCAGGTGACATATAATTCACTTCAGCATCCAGATTCTATGAAAGTGCCCATAGACACTCAGATGTCTTTAAATTTGCTGGGTTTTTTTTCTGTAAAACGCAATAGCTGGAAGGAGTGCTCTGAAGCCCAGGACAGAACAAGATTTATCACAATGGGCTCCCAGCAAAAGTATTCGTGGGAGAAGTCCAGAGACTGAAGAAACCCATATAGCCATCTCTATCTGCTGGTTGTAGCAAAGACAATTTCTCCCAACTCCTGCACACTTTACACCAAAACCAGGTTCCCATCACAGCTGCCTGATGCACACTGCCGAGACCTTCCCTCCTAATGGCATGCCAGATGTCAGAAGTGCAGTTTTCATTTTTTTTAAAGAGAACATTGGACACAAAAACTGTGAGAGGAGACTACTGCACTGATAGAGAGGGGCAGGACTGACCCTTGCATCTACCAATCCAACATGACATTTTAATGATGAAGTCTCCTGCCCTACACACACATTCAATTTTTGTTGGTGGAACTTTCCCCTCTTTCAGCTTAGTCTATACAAAGACAAGTCACTCTTCTGCCTGTCCCACAAGCAGAGAAACTTTCTGCAGGCATGGGAAGGTAAGATCACTTTTCTGAGACAGGACTATGGAGGCTCCCCCACAGGGCCGAGTGCCTAAGGTTTTTGCTTGCCTTATGGTCTAAGACAGAGCTTGCTTTATACATGCTCCCCTCAGACCAGCCATGGAAACTGCTGATTAGATTACCGTAACCCAAAACGAGGGTTCTGGATTCTGCAAAGTGCCATGTGTGACATGCTAGTAGTCATTTGATCCCAAATGATTGCAGAAGCACAGAGATATGACGGGGTGGTTCTAAAAGTGGTTTCATCAGTCCACTGAGTTTTTATGAACAATTCAGACAACAGTCACCACTGGTGGTTTGCAGTTGAAAGATCTAATTATATAAACCTAACGGAATAGTATAAACAGAGCCCTGTTTTCCCCTTAGTCACTTAAACTTGTGTGTAGCTGCTACAAAACACTACTAGAGTAAATGGACTTTTGTAGCCATGGCAACCTGTGGATCCACTTTTAATTTGCCTACAGAGAAAATGTTTGAGTTATTTTTCCTTCAAGTTTTCTGTTTTTATTGCTACAGCAAAGGTGCCTTCTGTACACTTCTTCAGACCCTGCTAATCTGTAAGGTTAAGACTATGATAGTGGGAAGTCCTGTATTTCTCACTTCTCAGTAATTTATTCGTCATAGTTAGGTCTTCGAGGAAGGGTCTTGTGCCATCTTGCACCATATTTTACCCTATCAAACCATGGCCTATCTCCAACAGAATATTGACATTTCTGTCTCCTACCTAAGCTTCCTCACTTCCTATTGATTTCACAGAGTTTGTAGACCTAAGCTCTGGTGTGTGCCTGGTCCTTTCATAACACAAATACATTGAGATGGAATAATATTTAATCAGGTTTCAAAATTATTCTTTTCTAATCCTCTGCTCTGAAAGTGCAGCCCAGAATCTGAATTTCAAACTGTCTTCCATCTCAATGCCCCCCTAAAAGGAATCCGTAGTGTCAGAATCAAGTTGTTCATCCAGCATGAGGCCAATAGGCTCCAGTTCCTTCTTCCGTTATTGTACTGCCTTGTGTAAGCAGGAAAACTTGGGGAAAAGGCTTCATCAAGACTTAAGACAAAAATGACTTGGAGCCAGTGGACTGTTTTCTCCAAAGTCCCTGAGGGGAGGGCAAGGAGGGGCTGGCCCATCCCTGGGAGAGACCATGGTTCAAGCTGATTCTCAAGCATATCCCCCATGTGATGCCCCTACTTCGCAGGGAAGAAACCTATGAGACCACAACCAGTCCGGTTACATTGCTCTCCACACTGTTATGTAAAGATTTCTGTTATGTGCCTTGCAGCAGGACACAGGGAAAAGCAGCTCTGTAGGGATTGATTTGCCACTGCACTGCCCTTTATAATATAGTGCTCCATGCAGGTTGTTGTGGGGCTCTTTCTTGTCCTCCCTAAAACTTGATAAGTAACATTGACAATAGATGAGTTTTGTTCTTTTTTAATTTGAAACTCATCAAGTATTTACCGCATTTGGAATGTTGGATGCAATAAAAATGCTTGCCTAGGTATTTCCTTTTTGCTGTCTGTTTTCCAACAGCTTTATAGTGTTTGAAGCCTGTATTTCTTGGATTTGTATTTAACATTCCCCAAATATGACATTAACCCATAACTCAAGGAAAAAAGCAAGCTGTTGTTTTCACGTGAGAGAAAGGAAATAAATATGATTTTTTTTTTCAGCTGATTTTTGACACTTCTAATACTGAAGCAGGAGTGGGCTGAATTTTAAAATTTAGCAGAACAATCTCAGTGTTTCCATGATGAACACTTGATTTTTGGCCAAAGGACCTTTGGAAACCATGTTTTGTGCGTGCCCAGTACATTTTTAGCAGAAGGTGTATTATGAACAAGTCTCACCTAAGCTCCAAAGGGAAAGATAAGGTGTGTTGCTCATGCATGCATGGAAAACTAGCTGTTTCATCAATAATTTATGGAGGGTCCATAAAGTATGCTTGCAACGGTCTGCAAAAGTCCTGCCTTGCTCTCTGGTGTGGGCATGAAGCAGAAACTATGTGTGCAGCAGGCCAGAAGCACAGAGCTGTGCTGTCACTCAAAAATCAGAGTGCTCTCATGCTGTACTTATTTTTTGATTGAAAACCATTCAGTTTTGAAATGCACTTTTTAAAGGGCTGACCCCACACACGCTTCCAAGTAAGACCTAATCCAGTAAGTTAAAACCTCAGGGGAGCACTGTTAAAGGCTGCAGTCCTTAAGCCAATGCTCTACAAGAGCCTGTGTCTCCTGTGGAGTGTAAATCATGTTCAGCTTTTGATCAGCATGGGAGCTGAACCTAGAAAGTCCCTGGGACTGGGAGTGTGGTACCATCTGGAGGCTCTTTGTTTAGCTAGCTAATTCTATTAAAACATATTACAGATTATTAAGTTTGCAGAGCTTGATGGCCAAACTTAGTGATAGGAACTTTGCTGCTCAGGACCTACAACTCACAATTGGGTCTGTAAGGAGTTGCAGATTTCCAAGTTCACTTTCTTGAGATCTTTCTCGAAGGATGCTTCAGCTGCCAAGCCAGGTGCCTGCCTGCCTGCCTTCCTGAGTGCATGGGTACAGCCATATTCTGTCTATTTACTCCACAGACCATACTGGCATCTTCCCATTGCAGTGCAAACTGGAAGGCTCTTCAGCTGCAGAATGTGCTCATTCTTTCTGTGTCTCAGCTTGTAAATTTACCTTTCCAACACAAGAGTGGTAAATTCATTAAATATTAGATTAAACTTTGATAATAAATATTTTATAATGAATTATTAGTTAAAAATTACCATATGATGTAATTTTTATGTATATTTTTGATGTATATTATTATTAAACCATTAAACATCATCATAATAATAATATGAGGTGCTGTTGAGAAGCCGCAAATATACACTAAGATTATGAATACCCCTTCTGGGAGACAGAAAACATAGCCCATGAGTAGGTAGAAGAGCCACAATGCTCAAAAACAGTTCCTCAAGTTGTTTATCTTTGTGTTCTATCATAATTTTCTTTTCTATGGAAATGCATCCTGGTTTCTAGCATCTTTTCCTAAAATGCCCTTTGAAGCCACCAGGAAATACAGTACCCCATCTGGCAGTTGCCAAGATTCATTGATTAGTGTTATCTGAATAGGCTCCAACCCATCAATAACCTATTTTAAACCTTCTCATAAGATTTTACCTCTTTTCTCTTTTTTTTTTTTTTTTTTGTGATAGTAACGTATCAGACAATTTTAATCCTATTAAATAGGTAGTCCTTGCAAAGCAGTACAGGTTAGCAAAGTAAATTTAAACTCATAGTCTGTTGCATTTCATGAGATACCAGACAGATTCATTTAAGTTTTGGTTAAAAGTAGCCCCCTTGATCACATTTTTGAAGGGATTCAGCTACTCTCCAGAGGGGAAAAAAAAGAAACTGAAAAGGCAAAATTATCTTCTGCATAGGGTATTTTGAATTACTTAAGGATCAGAAATGGAATCACATCTTCTCACAAGACAGAATAATGTTAGTCATAGAGTGTGGCAGATGTCTCTTAGTCACCATTAAATTAAGAAAGTTTACCCACTCTATTCAATCAATACAAACATGAGATAGATCAGTTCCCAATTAGCTGCAGCGAAAGAAGGCTTTCAGAAGTCAAAATCTGATCATAAAAGGGGGCAATACTGAAAACTCCCCTCTCCTCTGAGGGGACAGGGAAAAGGAGAGACAGACTCTTTTCATTAACAAAAATAATGGTTAATCTCAAAAATACCTTCTGTTTGACATCTGCTATCCCATAGGATATAATTTCTTTTCCCCAGCAGAGGCTGAAAGTCCAGCCATCACAAAATAAGTGGGCTTTGCACTTGAGGGTAATTGAACAGTTGCAGCAGTGAATGAAATGTAGAAACGCTTTCCAGCTCTCAGGATTTGGCCCATCAAGTGGCCCTTTCAGGACACGTCACTGGCTGCTGGCTCAGCACACTTAATTTCTGTTCTGAGATGCACCACTGAAAGCGACCAATTCCAGTGGATGAAGTCTCTAAATAGCTTGTAATGTTGTTAGAAATAGGATATTTAAAAGACATCTGGAAAAAAATGTTTGTGAACCTCTGTCAGAAACAGCTTAGTTGCATGCCAGTTTTTCTCCAAATATGCAGTCGTGATTCGAAAGAGGAACATTTCCAAAGAACATTGTCAAAATAAAAATCAGATTTCTTGCTACAGAGAGACACAGAAAACTAATAACTGAAATGAATTTTTGAAGCTCCCTCTATGTAACGCTGAAAACAATTTTACAAAAATGAAAAAATAATACAAATCAGCTTTTATGTCAGATTTATGTTCTCCTTTTGGTGTTTTTTCTTTTGTGTAGCTTATATAATTTGGTTGATGGGTGTTACTTCCATTCAGATGGGCATACCCTGTCAAACTCCTTTTTTTTTTCATTGTTAGGTGACCTTGTTGTGTGTTGTGTTGATTACATTTCAAGAGAAGCTTAACATTTTCTTTAAAAAGCCTGTTCCAACTCATCTGAGAAAACATGAGAACATTCTTATGTGATAGAATCCTATTCTGAGCCTTTTTTTTTTTTTTTTGCAGGGAGATGATGTGGCCTGAGAGGCATTAAAGCAATGCTGGTGACAAGATGCAGCAACTCAAGCCAGAGCACTGCTCTTCAGTGTATGCCGTGTCATTGCCACATGGTGGATCATTGAATGAATCACCACTGCAGAGGTCTGCCATCAGTGCCCCAGCTACTGCATTGTCTTCTTCCTAACAGTACCAGCCTAGAGATTAAATCCAACAGGAGCTATAAAGCCACTGTTTCTTGTTGTATCTCAGTTTACTGCAGAACATGGTTACACGGTGTAAAGCTGCTTGTTGCTCACTGGACTTCACGGCAGTCCATTCCTCAAACCTTGGAACGTTTTGTAGTGGCTTTGCTTGGGGATTGCTCTTTTTAAATTGTCTGAGACTGCTTCTAGAGATCAATTCCATCTTTGTACTTTGTTCTGTCACTGGTCAGACACTCAAGTTGTAGTTTGTCTGAAGATTTACCACTCTTTTTCCATCAGAGCATCATCCAGTTACCAGAACTCTACAAAAATTGGGCAGAGTATATTGGCTTGGATTTGAACAGGCACCTGCTCCTACCTCAGAGTATCAGCCTTCCCTGTTGTCTGTTTTCTCAGAAAAGGGATAAGAAAACACAACTTTTACATGTTCTTTTTAATATATGTATTTAAAAAATCCTGCTAGGTGAGCACTGTTTTGCTGATATTGGTTTTTTGGCAAAGCTGTGTATGCTGAAAGCAGCAGAATGTTCATAGAAATTCAGCTACCACAGTAAATCTGTCAGTGGTTCATGTGTCATGTCCTAGTCTGCTTTATTTCATGAAGTAAATGAAAAACCACAAGGCATAAAGGCACTGGGTCTTCACTAAATTCTGGAGGGATATTGATATTTGTAAGATACTTAATTATTACACCCACAAAGTTGTGCTGTAACATGGAGTCTAGTATAAAAGAAATCTAAAGAAGAGAAACTCTTCTTAAGGCCAGTTTAGTTATTGAAGCTTAAAATAGACATTATGCAAAATAATCTAGCTGCATGCTGTCAAACCATTCATTTGTACACCGCAGTGCCCACTTAACTTTTCCTCACCTGGGCCACCTGCCTTTTCAAAGCACTTTACATGTAAGATTGGTCCTAGAGAAGATTGCACAAATAACATAAGGAAATACGGTGTTATTCTCCTGATTTAGACAACATTTTCATCTTTCTTCTTCTTCTCCATTTTATACAACTATTGTTTTTTCCTTTGAGAAGTCTGCTGTCACAGATGAGAGCTTCCTTTGCTGCCTGTAGGCTGAGGACACACTGGTTCCCTGCATTTCCCTTACACATAGCCTGAATTGGTCTGTCTCCCATTTGGCCTACCTGTCTCATCAGGACCAGTAGGGGTTTTTGTTATTGATTTAATTAGCATTTTTTGTTTTAGAAGTATTTTCCTGCATTGCCTTGCTGTTTCTGTTTGGTTTTAGGTTTTGTGGGGTTTGGGTTTCGTTTGGGTTGGGTTGGGGGTTTTTTTGTTTTGTTGTTGTTGTTGCTGCTGTTGCTGTTGTTTTGTTTTGGTTTGTTTTAAATTCTCTTCTCCATGCTCAAAATATAGAAAAGAAATTAAAAATTAATATCACTCTCTGGTATCTGTTTGGGAAGTAATGAGGAATAAGTAACTGACTGACTTAACTGACACAAAAATATCTTGTGGGGGTTTGGATTTATAGTAATTACTCTTAAAAAAAAGATTCCATGGCTTGATTTCCCCCTGGTCATCCTTATTAGTAGATTGCTACAATTGCAGAGGGAACATTCTCTTCTGAGTACAATTCCTTACCCGTTAAAGAGGGAAAATCATGCTGCTCTGTAGACTCAGCCTTCCTTCACAAGCTGTACTTTGGAACAGCTTGCCCTTCTCAAAGGCATGGACTGAATAGCTTCAGAGCCACCAAGAAATGTCATGGGTATGCTGCTAACCTGATGGTGTGGCTATAGTCCCTGATGCTTTTCTCCTTCCTCCCTGGGTAAACCTGTACCTGCCATTCCCGTGATTCTGTTTTCCTGGATTTTCCTGCATAACCCATGTCATTGCCTTCCAGAAAGAAGGCAAAATCTAGTTCATGATTTCTTCCCATTCTCAGTTACTGCTCCTACGTGTCTGTTCTGAGCTCTGTCTTCCCCAGGAAAATTTCTCAACTGCTTTTGTATCCTGGATATCAGGATGCAATAGGCTTCAACACCTTTTGGCAAGGTGGTACCTCAGGAACACACTGACACTATTATACCACCCTCCCAAAAGCAAGTAGTCTTAGCAGTACTTAAAGACTGGTATGTCAGCTACATTTCTCTGGAGTCTTGAATTTCTTAGTAAAGTAGGCATTTGCTGCAGGCAGATGCAGTACAAGTCAAACCAATTTATTTAGTGTAGATTAATAATTTGATACAATTATTTTCCAAGGGCACTTATTAGGGTTATTTTTGAATGTTCAGTCATTTCATGGCCTTAAAATGTACTGTATGATGAAAGTAGCTGAATTTATACTTTTAAGTAATCTTTGTTTAATTTCAACTCATTTTTTCCAAGCAGAGACTCTACAAAGATGAGCAGAAGTCAAATCATCATCTGTTGGCTGTAACACTGTCCCCTTTCTTCTAGTTCAGTGAGCTCAGATCCCGTAAATCTCCTTGATCTTGAAATACACAAAAGCACACTGAAAGCTAAAAGAAAAGCCCAGGCATTTAGATATCTTGGAAGTGTACTTCTAAATATATATTCTGCAAGATTTCTCTCACAAAGCTTGTTAAACAGTTTTGTTCAGTACTGGGCGCCTTTTGTCTGGTGGTTTAAGTAAGAGAGACATTGATTCCACTGAGAGAAAATAATAAGTAAAGACTACTAACAAAATAGCTGACTATATACCTGCACTTCCTTAGGAATAAGGGCATATATCTGAATTTCTGTAATTGTGAAAAATCACAGAATCACATAATAGTAAGGTTCGGAAGGAGCCTTTGGAGATCATCTAGTCCAAGCCCCCTTCCAAGGCAGGGTCACCTAGAGCAGGTTACACAGGAACACGTCTAGGTGGGTTTTGAATGTCTCCAGTCATTCTCCCTGGGCAGCCTGTTCCAGTGCTATGCCACCATCAATGTTAAGTTCTTCATCATGTTGAGTTGAAATTTCCTGTGTTTTAGTTTGTGGCCATTGCTCCTTGTCCTGTTGCTGGACACCACCAAAAAGATTCTGCCACCAATGCACTCATGTACTAATGACAGTTTGTCTACTCCTTCACCACATAAACATATTTATAACTTGCCTCGTTTATGAGGATATGCGTTTGCAGCAGGTACCGAGATCAATCAGGAAGTTAGGCCAAATAATCTGAGGTGGGAACTGTGATTCAATAATATTGCACCCTATGAGCCTTACCTGGCCATAAGATACTCACTGATCACATCAAGGAAGCCTCCTTTTGTCAGTGCTTGCCCTTGCAGTTTTTCCCCTGCTCTGCCCTGTGCATAGAATGGGAAACAAAACAAAAATGCAGGCTCACCAGGCTCATAGCCTGGATCCCATGAGACACTGACAAGGTCCACCTTATCTCTCCCACTTTTTCCTTCACGAAGGCTCTGACGTATTCTTTAAGAAAGGCACTTCAGACACAGCAGAGAGCCAGCTGCTGGCTGGATGAACTGTTCTAGCAGTGACAGCTAGCTCAGAGTGACTGGATGTATGCCCATCACATTAATTAAGAGATCAGTGCTGTCACTGGGTGATGGGTACGTCAGGCTGCTTAATGGAGAGTGCCAGATGTCATGCTCAGATGCCACATGAATGTCCTGTCGCAAGACAGATGTTGGGCCACGTTGTCGCATCCTTCATCAGAAGCATCCCTTTCTGGCATGAGCATGGAGCCTCCTCTCCAGGAAGGTTTTTCTGGGCAGGATTTCAGATGTTTCCATAACCATCTTACTTTTTCTGCTTTAACTCAGAAGCAAAACTTATTCCCTTGATCAAGGCTGAATACAGAGCGCACCCATCCATGTCTTATTTCTTTCTCCTATCTCTGTTTTCATATTGATCACCACAAGAAAGTCTGTGAGATGTAGGTATAATATTATGAAGCTGGAAGTTACAGTGACATTTCTTCATCCCTGAGGGCATTCTCAGCAATCTGCAAATGCTAAAAAAGAATGACACTTTAGGAAAATTGGTTGATGTTTCAGTTCAGGTTATGACATGCACACTAAAATTATAAGGCCTGTCATGATGAGTTTTCAGGACAAAGCAATACCCAGGAATTTTTGAGAAAGAGGTGAAGAAGGTTTACAATGGGAACTGTGACCTGCAGGAGAAGAGGAGCAAAAGAGAAACAATCCCAACAAGACAGAAGGAAAGAAAATAAGAATGATAATGCATAGGAATGTTCATAGACAGATGTAACTACATCTTTCTGTCTAATGGTCTTGGTAGGTTTTATTTCCAATCCTTTTTCTAATTCCTTTTTCGGCAAACTTGTACTTTCAGCTTTCTGAACACCCTTCTCAGCATGATGTGACAATGAATTCCACAATTTAAGAACAGTTTGTGAAGTATTTCCTTTTTTTTAACTGGCCACACATCCATTTCATTTGATATCCCTCAGTACCTGTACTATGAAAGACAGTCCACAATCATTCCTCATTTATTTTCTCTGTGACATTCATGAATCTATAGATATATATGATTTTAAAAATATTATTTTATATTATTTTGTACTTTTTCAAGTTTTACCATATCCTTTTAAACACAGATTAATCAAAACTGCATGAAGTTTTGCTAGATGTGACTTGACTATCAGTTATTGATGTTTTCTATTTTCTACTCCTTTCTTACTAGTTTTTAGCTTTTCTCTTCCTATTTTATGGATGATGCATAGTGAACTGATGTTTTTTGGAGCTAGTCAGAAAAAAATCCAGTTTCTCTTTCATGGATAATAGTTGCTGATTAGAACATAATGAGGTGCAGAACTTCAGAATGAAGATGCTTTAATCTTTTGCAAAAACAGAGACAAAAGTGTGGAAAAGGAAAAAAGGATTCAGGAATTAATTGTAAGAAAAACAATACAGACTTTTTCTTCCTTAGCCCATCTTCAGAAAGAAGAGGTAGCTGGATGAGAGGAAGCTACAGAGAACCAAGTTGCAGTGAGAGATAAGAGACGGCCAAGATGTGGACCATACAACCTCTCTTTTCAGAATTGGATGAAGGAGACATTATCACAAAGGAATAATAACATTTAGTGTAATTCTCGACGAGGACAGAAAGTAATCATAATGCCACAATTGCAAAAATGATGGCATTTCAGTAGTGACAGGAGGAGATGAAAGGATGAGAGAAGAAATCATGTGGCTATTCAGCACGCAACTGCACCAGGGACCAGTTGTCAGAGGGGTCCAGATGCAGGCTAGGAAGATGGGGGAGGCAAGGGCTGAGTCTCAGCAGCTGGTGGGATAAACAGCCTCATTTTGATTAATCCCTGCTGCCTGAGCGCTGCCTGAGCCCACAATACCACTGACAATGAATGCAAAACTAGCAGACAAGTCCCAAGTTTCTCTTCTGTTGTTTTTTTAAATGGTGAAAAGATGAAAATAATTATTTTGATTAAAATTTTCCCTGTTCTTATTGTCAGTAAGGTTTTTTACATGTAATATAGTATCTCTGTTAATAAATTGCATACAAATTTGGAGCCATTACTGCTCCTAAACTTAAGAGGCTTCTGGCAGCTCTGTCTTACTTAGAATATTCCATGTGAAAATTCATATGCTCCAAGCATTATTACACTTTATTGCACTTAGGGGATTATGGTGCACACATGTTTGCTTTACGCTGTCTGAATAGTTTGATCATTTCAGTCCCTTACAAGGAGATGACCATTGGTCTAAGTGATATTTATACTTCTCTGTTCACCCCAAGAAAGTCTAAATTCACTTGATTTATCCTGATTACTTTAGGAAAAATTGTTACTAGACGGGATGAAGGCTATACAGTTTCTGCCTATTTAGTTATAAATCTGATCTTTCCTCATTTATTATTTTTAATAGACTAATTGATTTGGCTTCAGTTAGTTGCTTTAGGTAACTTGGAGATCTAAGGAAAAAAAAAATCTTGAAAGTCTGAAGAAAAATGAACAGTTTTATGGATCAGGATTTTTTTCCAGCTATCTTTGCTTTAAAATAATTGTTAATGTTGCAATTTTCAGAATGGTCAAATCAGTGAATTATAAAAAAAAATATTCAGGAAGTGTGATAAGTGTACTCATTATCAGACTTAAAAAGCATATTAAAAGCAGACCTAAATGGGGAAAAGACGAAAATAATAGCATCTTTTGAAACTGGTTTATTCTGTCCCCTTTTATGAACAGGTCAGAGTGGAAAGAGACAGCTTCTTCCAAACAAAAGCAAAGACCACACCATTGTCTAGAAAAAAAAGCAGAATTACAGCAGCTTTCCCCAGGGTTTGGAGAATATCTGATTTGTCCCACTACTTCACTAGAGGTCTTGCACAGAGATAATGAATGGCCCTTACAGTCCTCTGGTGATATCCCCTGGGCACCAGAGACAGAAAATCTTAGAAGAGGAAAACTTATTGTGCCTTGCTGGCCCTTTTCTCCTTTTCCTCAGGTGAGAACAGCAAAGACAACTCAGTGGATCTTGTCCCTAAGCATTGAGAAACATCATTCCGCACCAGGGTAGCAGTCTACATGGCTGGCCGTGGATGGGAGCTTCTCCTCAGGCTTCAGCAGAGCTCCACGCAGGATGGGTGTACCTGGCTGGTGTGTGCGCAGCTCTGACAGGCCTGACGCCACACGGTCTACACAAAAGAGATGTTGGGTACAGGCAAAGGCACTCAGCAAGCCTGAGTATTTTTGCTTCCCGTTCAGAGTGCCCTGTCATCCTGCCAGTGGGGACATCTTCAGGTCGAGACATATATATCTGCATGTATACATACATACATACATATATATATATATATATATATATATATATATGGATATATATATATATATGGATATATATGGCCAATATATATAGATGTCTATGCTAGTTGAGTCTGACCTAGAAACCTGGCTGGCTTCTATATTTAACTGATGTTGTACACAAATATTTCTGATACCTCGTAGCACTATTTGCATGCACACTGTTACGAATGCCAATTAAACAGCAGAAGCCTGCCTCCATCTCCTCCAGTGCTGGAGGTCAGACTCCTGCCTGTGTCCAGACCAAGGGACTATTACCACTTACTAACACTCTGGAGAAATTATGAAGTCTCTTGGGCCTCCATGAATTGGAGTGCATAAAATAAAATGCTAGGGAAAATCTAAAGTTCAAGGTTTTCTTTTTCATAACACAGCTCTGTTTCCACTCCACTTGTTATTTGAATCATGCCTTGACTACTTTTAAAATCACCTCTTGCACAGCAATCTTGTCTCATATTCTGATTTCAGTCATCTTCTAAGGCAACTAAAAAGCTAGTGGCTGCTGTTTCAGGAACAACCCTGATTGCTGTCCCTGATAGTAAGGAGTTTGCCCTTTTTTTTTTTTCCACATGGATGCACTTGGAAAGCACAGTACACTTACATAAAATAGTTATTATATTCAAAAGCGTAGCTCTCTGAAGTAGTCATGTCAAATACTTAATCAGCGTAAGAAATCACATCATCTTGAATTGCTCTTCAGTGTGGCAAAAGTTTCTTCCAGACCAGCCCTGGACGAAAATGTCAGATCAGACAAGGGTTGTATTAATTTTATTTGGCAGTTCTCTGCAGAATATAAGGAGTTAGACCTCTGCTCTACATTTACTTTATTGGAAGGAATAGGAAGCTTGTCACAGACCAAAGTCTTCCAGCTACTCTCTTGGGAGGGTGCCACACCTTCTGCTGGGTCTATGGAGCTCTAAGAGCACCAGGCACACAAGTAAGAATAAATAATATATAATAATTACTTTCAGTATTCATCTGTTTGCATGGTATAAGCTAAACTTCCAATTGTCATCAGATAGTAAGCAGAGTGTTATTTAAAAGTGCCTGCTGGAAACAGCTGCCAAATAATATATATATATCCATTTTCCATAAAAAGTGATTTCCCCCTCCCCATATTTCACAGAAATATGCCAATTTCTTTCCCATGTTCAAAAAGGGACAGTCATAAATAGCTTGGTTTTGTCTTGTTTTGATAATTTAATTTAAATTGCATTGTTCTCATTCACATAATTTTGACTCATATTAAAATATTAATACTATACTACATAGAATGTTATATTTATTAGTACACCTACTAAATATATTTATATTTTGTATTTACACTTTATTAAATATTTCAGTAGAATCAGAATAAAGTATTTAACATTTAAATTAATTTAAATTCAGAATTTTAGTTTTTATTATTTGAAGTGAATTTCTTTTTTGGATACAAAATACAACATCTTTTTGCAGCACTTTATTGCCCACAAAAAGATGCTGAAGATCTGGCCAAATTTTTATTATTCATCCTTTCCTCAGATATTGGGAGCTTGCTGAAAAACTGCTTCTTCTGAACTAACTTTTTACATTTAGGACCCTCATCTGCTGAGGAGCGTTTGCCTGCGGCCAAGAGGCCCCTTTTAGGCTGAAGCCACTTATAGTAACAAAAACTGTTAGTATTTTTTTATAATTTGTTCATTACAAATCCTTTTGACTTGCAAGTCTGTCATTTTGGAGACGGCTCAGACACATCTAATAATAGAGAAGTACAATCCCCTACACCTACAGCTGTCTGTTTCCTTCTCCAACACTGATGATGTTTTCTACATTCCAAAAGTTATGCCATAGAATAAAGTAACCCCTACACCATCTCTGTTAATCCAACTATTTTTAAAATGACTTCCACTTCTATTCAATTTCAGATTCGACTGCAACTAGACCCTTTCTTTCCTATTCTTTTCTATGCCTCTAATTGAAAATCAGAACTCACTTCTTTGCTCAAGCCCAATAATGCTGAAGCCTGAAAGAATGGAAATTAAACTGCAGAGAAATTTCTGTATATATGGTCATCTTATTTAACAGGGATTCAGCTTTTTAATAATCCATGGTGTGATTAGAGAATTAAAGAGCAAAGAAAATCTGAAAAAGTAAAAAAAAAAAATAAAATATAAAGACCAGTTACCAAAATGAAACAAACTAATGCACCCTAAGATGAATGATGCTTACTTAAAAATGATATTTTATTAAATCAGGCAGAACTTGACCTATATTGGAAACAGAAGAAATTATAGTGATTATGCTGGGATAATGTCAGAAAGCAGCTTGGCTGCATTATTAAGCTTGAATGAATCAGCTGCCACTATAAAATGCATCGCTAAACAGACAAGGACAGTAACAAATGATACAAGGGAAAGTGAGGGAGTTGAGAGGCCATTTTGTCACTGCACTGTCAGTGTGCAAGCACTGATCATCCGTTTTCCTGAGGACAGTCCAGGGAGGTGCGGAAATACCTGTGTTCTCAGGAAACCAAATCAAGCCGTGGCACAAGGACAGCATGGAAGGATCGTATCTGATCATATTGAAACCCAGGTGGCAGCTCGTCAATCAATACATTTAATAGGATACTGTGGCTGGATCAAGGTCCTTTGGGAAGAGGCAAGTTCTTTTCACCTGCGGGGATGTCGTGTTGTGCCTGTTTGCCATCTTGCCATTTCTAACAAGGTAAACAGTTGAATGCAGGCACTGCTTGTTAAAGATGCTGAGAATACAAATATACAAATATACAAATCTACTCATAACACAAAATATAGTCCCACAAAGTGCCAGAGAAGGACAATTACAAATGAAGATTAATTCAGTCTTAGTTATGCCTTTCTTACCTCTGCAATGCTAGTGGAGCTGCTCAGTTGTGAGTAAAATTAGTTTTTAAGCAAATAGAAATGAATACTCCCATGCAGGCCATAGCAGGAACATATATGCCACTGTCATTTATGCTTGTCTGTATTTTAAAAGTTAGTACTCTCAGGACCAAAAGATGCTAAATAATAAACAACAGTGGAAGAACACACCCCAGGCCACCTTGTACTTCTAAAAGACAGATACAAATTATGATAACTAGTGCATGGAGAATTCAATGTGCCAATGTGTGTGAAGGGGCGGAAGTGACCTGATGCTACCTTGGAACAGAAGATGGTCGAATGACACAATCTGATCTTCTAATTGCCAAGATGAGGCTGTGCATCAACATAAAAAATAACTTGTGATTAATGGATCATATTTTTTCAGTGAGAGGTCTTTTGGAGGTACAATGCATTATAGCCACAGATGTTAATATTTAGCAGTAGAACTTAGGGCTGGTTTTGAAGCTTTCAACTGCAGAAATTTCCCTTGTGCTAATTTTTGCTGGAGGGCTGAGAACAGCCTATAGAATTCACACTGGAATTTTTAGACCTTTATTGTGTTTTCATAAGCTACAAGTTCATTCCCCTCTGTTAGTGCGTCTCTCATGGGCTTGATTCACCATCTGTAGTTTCCTTATGGTGCTGAACTTTAAGACGCTGGTTTCTTTCACAACTTAATCAAGGTCCCTTGGAAAAAAAAAAAAAAGTCCAAATATTTTTCAGTGTTTTCAAATTAACTTATGTTCTAAATGTAGATATATTCACACAGACTTTTACTAGGAAAAAAACAATTTAAAAAATTAAATAAAGAATTTCACTTTTCTATAGACCAAGAGGTGAAATCCTGGGATTTGGTGGGTTTTGGGTGTTGGTTGGTTGGTTGGTTGGTGTTTTACAAAAGAAATATAAGAAAGAAATTTGTGCCCATTTTTTGGTTTCAAAATCTTTGAAATACTTCAACCCAATTTTCACAATTATCTTACTCAAATCATGGAAATTCTCTAAACTTAAGAGAAATATCCTGTAATTAGAAAAATAGGTTTGTTGAAATTTTTTTAATCACTTCAAAAATTTTTGATGGTAAAACAAAGTGTCAGAACTGACACTGCTGCAAAAGTTTTTAGCTTGAATGAATCAGCATTATCCCATAGGAAACCAGCTTGATAAAAATTACCTTGATTGTCCAAAGCTCCATTCAAAGTTGATGATTATGCACCACAGCTGTCATCCACTGTTATTCTTTGATGCAAAAGAGTTATCATCTTCAACCAAGAGTAAATTTGGTCTCGGAACTCTTTAGGAGAGTTTACTTCCATGTGGTCCCTTACCTAAGTGCATCCATTTTCAGTGATAAAAAACTCTCTAAGGAACTCCATTATATGTTAGAAATACATTTTTATTATTTAATTCCACTGAGAACAATTTGGATCAACTAATTTGGGGGTGGGAATGTGTTGAAATCTGATCTATTCAGTCTCATCCCAATTTGACTTTTTGATTTTAAGCTTAAACAGAATTTCTTAGGCTCTCTGATTCCTTCAGCTGTATGTAATTTAAGAGAAATCAATTTAGAAATTAGATGCATTAATTACTCAGCAGTGGCCAGAAAAGAACTTCCCTTTTTGTACTTGATTGAGTCCAAATTTCTCTTCTAAGTGCTAAACTATTAACTCTACTTTGAGGTGAGTTAGATCAGTTTTTAGAAAATAGCAGGAGTTTCCAGTGGAAACATTCCAATTGAAAAAAACCTGTGTTTTTAATGATTTTAGGTACTCTGCTCTGTGAAATGCTAGGCTTGAAGGTGATCCCTCTTTTGATGCAAAATGTCCCTGGGATCACACCAGCATGCAGGAAGACAAATCGTAACAAACCTGGCCTCTGGAGAGAAGGGAGGCAGTCGGGAATCACAACCAGAGTTGCTCCTTCCTCTGGCACATTCAGGATTTGGTCCTTGTTTGTAAAACCAGAAACACAACATGATTTTTCTGTTCCTTGGGTAACTGCTGAGGTTAGTTTACGTACATTTACTTAACATTTAGACTTCCCCAGTGGCAGGACTGCTATAGCTAAATGTTTTATAAAAACAACACATAAGGTTTGCTGCAAGGCAACATAATCTTCAACAAGGGCACTATTTTAAGTAAAAACAATTCATTTAATCAAAATCAAGAAGAAAATTACTTTTATTTAGCTCTTCAGTGGGCTTTACAGATAATAATTTTCTAGATAATATATCTGAAAGTGGAACATTTGAAACTCACTAAACAAAACTTTTCCTGTACTGACATTTTTGTTCAAGTCTTTGAAAGGTACACACGTGGCATACTGTAAAGTATTAAGTCAAACCCACAGTGTAAGTTATAATCTGTGATACTCTCTAGAGCTTTACTCAAGAATGTGTGGAAAAGAGTGTTTTCCATATCCTGTAAGCAAACAGACCAGTGCTGTCCTTGGGTTACAATGAAATTACTTTTATCAGCTACAGATGTGGCCCACTATTTTGAATGCTGGTGAGGAGAGCGAGCTCTGCATCTCCGATTGCACACCCCTAATGTTCCTTACCAATCACTTAGCTGGCTGCCTCCCCGGCTATGCCCAAAAAGCATGTTAAAATGCCAAAGTCATTCAGTGTAGAGTAAGAAAAAAGGATGTCTTTCAGTCATTTTTAAGATTAGAAAACTCTTCCTCCCTTCAAGATGTGTACAAAGGCAAAACTGATTTCACCTCAGTTTGATGTTAGGCATGTTTGATGTCTCTGTCAAAAGTACCTGTCCTGTTGCATTACTTTGCGCCTTCAGCTTCACCCTTAACTCTGCACGTTTGAGAATATGGAGGAAAAACGCAGTTCACCAGGTCTTTTAAATTCTTTGCTTCTAAGCTATTTTGTGGACTGTAAGTTGGTGAAGAAAACTGATCATGCTAACCTATAGATTAATTTTTCATTTGGAGAACCAAGAAAAGGTGTTCACATCAGAAGACTCTGAAAAAAACCACCCTGCAACAACTGTTTGGCATCTGTCTGAAAAGACACTGATATGGTGAATGGATGAAAGGCATTACAGCATGAGGTGCACACCAGGTAGATTTGTGTTGCATAACTTGGAGCTGTTTGTCAATAATTTCCTGCATGACAGAGATAGTGCTGGAAAATGTTAGGATCAGTGTCGTGTTTGTCTCCTGCACACACAGGCAGCTTTGACGTTTCTGTTTCAAGCAAGGATTTAGAGATCACTGTTGTTCCCCATCGGTCTGCCAACCTGATATGATTTTATGCTTGAGTTCAGCTCAAGCACTGATCCCAGGAACCAGCACCCTCCTGTAAACGGCCATGCAAGGACAATACAGCACATAACCAAGAGCCCCTCTTGAGAAACCAGTAGCTTGGGCAATGGCTGACAATATGTGTGTTTGTTGGTGGAGGTGTTAGTCCTGATGTCAGTGGTGGTCCCAACATCTCCCCTGGCAAGTCCGCTGTTGAAAATTGGGCAAGGCACTTTCAAACATAACGCTGGTGATTTGTGTTGCCAGATGCACAGAGAAGGCTGGGTCTTGCAGTGAGTTCTGTGCCAATGACGGTGCGAGCTCCTAAAACATAAAAAGTCTGTGGCGAGGGGCTCTCAGCTAGCCTTGGGGACAGGCATGAACCAATTCAGGGTGCTGTTGTAGCTCTCAGCTTTTCCTGCCCATCTGCTCCACAAGAATGTGTCCCAGAGCATCAAACCACACAGCAGTGTTTTCTTCCCCGGAGTCAGATGATGACAGTTCTGACTCGTCAGTGGCCTCCATGGGGGCAGGAGCATACTTACATTTTCAACATACATGAGGAATATTCCATGAGAAGAGTTCAGAATACTTGTCTGTATATAGGGACAGAAATGATGAATCAGTCCTAGTTATCAAAATCATGATCTTTTTTACCTTTCTTACATAGATAACATTTGATCCTAGTCCCTTGTACTCTTAGAAGGTGTTGCTGTAGAAAAATTATTATCAAAGGTAAATACTAGCTTAAAATGTTGGGCAAAATTCCTGACTGCAGAGACTAAGGTGGAGAGAAAGGGGCTGTTACATTCTTCATCCACTGTTTCCCTGCTGCTGAAGGGGCCATGAGTGAGCTCAGTCCGCCACATAATTCACAGCAGTTCATGGGCTGCCATACTTTTCCCCTTCTTTGGATCATCCCTCCTCTCCTTTGGACACTACTCCTTCAGCGACTGACTCTGGCAGAGGGATCCTTCTCTGACAGCAGCCCCCTGTCCATCACAAAGGGAATGGGACATCTTCCTCCAGCCTGTTTTCCCCGTGCAAGGGCCCGGCTTGGCTGCAGTGGCTGCAGCCCCCGGGATGCCATTACTGGCCTGTCTGTCATGTTGCTATTAGCGTGACTGAGAGGAACGACTCCAGCCAGTAAAAGGCATTAGCAGAGGTCATTAATGAAAGGTTCTGGGTATTCTTAGAAAATCACAGCATTAGCGGGATGATTTGAAATATTTATTAACGTGGGGAATTATGTCAGCTTGCAGATTTCTCTCATTACCCTTCATTTACTTATTTTTTTTCAGCTTGTTGCAAGGCTACCAAGCAGGCCTGTGAGGAATCCAGCAGTGGTCTCTTCAATCACAGAAAGTGCTTTTAGAAAACATTATGGTAATGCTCAGCACTAAATGCTGTCTGTCCCCGAAAAACGGAAAAATCACCATGAAGAAAATGAGAAAGTAGCACAGGGAGAAGAGTGTTTGCCGGAGGAAACGTGCTTCTTTGCTCCGTCTGTGAATGTTTTTTGAATTCAAAATCAGGTTGGCTTTGAGCAACAAAAGTCAGACGGCGAACAGTCCCCAGGCTTGAACACAGGTAATGGTCTAGTCAAACAAGAAGGCAAAATCATTGTTTTCGTCAGGTTTCCTTTTGCTCACCAGGGGTTTTTCAAGAAAAAGCATGTAATCATAGTTAAGGAACTGGTATTTGGGGAAAATTTTGACCTAGTTTTTGAAATAAATATCTAATGTTCATTTGCAGGTCCTTTGTATGTTCTGATGAGTGGATGTCACAAAATTTGAATCCTCTCTTTGGAGATAGTAAATTGTTTTTCAGATGCTTTTCTTAATTACTTTATTTTGCATCATTTAGATCCATGTCATCCTCTGTAGATGCTAATGATGCCTGCCTACAACTGTAGGAGGGAAAAGTAGAGAAAACATAGAGAATCAAGTTAGAGGAGGGGCTTTCAATCTATGCTTTCAAGACCCATGTAGAATCTGACTCATGTAAGAGAACTGCTATCAGAAAAATCATCTTTGAGACTTATACCCACTCACATCTCCACCTGAACACTAGCACCCACTCAAAGTGAGTCTGAGCACTGATGAGTGAGCATGCTTGTTTAAATTGTTGTTGCAGCAATGGAGACATTGTTAAAGTTAACTGATGAAAGGGAAAATGATGATAGCCTTCAAACTGGTGAGAAGAATGTAGGTGATTGTCATAAACAGGCAAAAAGAGCATTTGTCATTTGTGTACAATGCCAGGCAGAAGTTGCTGTGTGGGTGTGTAGCTTTGCATATGTTTGTTGTGGTTGACTTAGCTTAAGTCAATAATTCTGCTGAGATAAGTACCTGAAATGCCAGAGGCAAATCAATGAGGGAAAATGCAGGTATCTAAACTTCTCCAGAACTGAAATAAATCCCCAGTGTAATACCTTCACCGTTAAATGCAAAACCTAAAGAGAAATCAGGAGTTAGTTTTGAACAGAATTTGAGTTGCACTGAAAAGCCATCAAAATGTAAAAATTTATTGCATGATAAAGACAATCAAAGGATTTTGATGTTATTGTTGTTTTTAGCAATCAACTTTGTGATTGATCATTTACCTTTCCTGAATCTGAAAAAACTAAGGGTGTGAAGAGAGATGTAAATAATTCTGTAAGCATGGACTTCAGAAATTTTCTCATAAACCTGCCACAATCATTCTTTCTGGTAATGGAGGAACACACTGAAGAAGGAAGCATATCTGGTAATAACAATAACAACAATGTTATTAAAATTTTTAAATTAAGGAACACCGAATCTACAACGTATATTTACTATTTGCATCATTAAGGGAACTTTGAGGACTCAAAGCCAGAGGAAAAATGTAGACTTAGGATTATACCATGCAAATCTGATACTACATGGTAGTTTCCCACTAAATGCTTTGCAAGCATTTCCCACTAAATACTTTGCAAGGCAAAGCATTTTATTATTGATAAGCTGTTAGTAGCTGGAGTCAACACAAGGACTAAGTTAATATGCATGTTTACTATGCATATTCCAAACTTGGACCAAAACGAATAGAAAGTGACTCCAAAATCTGAATTTCAGACACTGTTTATAAATTTATATAGGTGACATATAACTGTTTTGGTCAGTCACCCTCTTCATTAGAGAAGGAACAAAGACAGCATTGTGAAGATTTCTTCCCAAAGTTATGCATGATTATCTATAGAGGTGAAGAAGTTTTACACTATTTTCTCATTCATTAAAGTATGATTCCTCATGTGACTAAGGGCTCATTGGCAGGAATAAAGTTTAATAAAATCTGACCCTAAAAAGATCTTCATGCTATTGACAGACGGATTTTATTCCTGTACAGTTTATTAAAAATATCATATACCTGAAACTGGAGCATGGTTGCCTATATTTCACGGTTATATTTCATGCTTGGTGCATGTCCCTGAACTGAAAGAATATCACTTTTGGAAGTAAATTATTCCTTTGTATAAATGCAAAATGTATTTCTTCATTTTTGCCATCATTATTGTTATTACTTTTCTTGTCGTTGTTAATGAAAATGCTCTCCAGTGTGTTTCTTACTGGAGTATTCATGTACAAGGAAGCTATTACACTCTTGTCCAATTTTTTTTAATTATACTTTTTGTGCTGTTATCCCAATGCAAATTTGGATATTTTACAATATATGAGGAATTAAGGAGTTTTTTGATGCTAAACAAATTAGTCATAGGGTACCTTGCTTTCATATTAAAGAGAATGCTGAGAGACAGCACTGTGGCACATGCAATTATAAGTGAAGCTCACAAATTCTTTCAGGAAGTTCTAAAAATGGGCTCCTGTGGCTTTTTGCAGCTGGAAATGTGAGAGGTTTCTCTTTTCTTTGGTTAAAACTTCGTTTTTATTCCTCATGCCAAAAAATTATTTCAGAACTCCTGTTGTCTTTCTGTACAACATCCCATGGCCTTAGGAAGACCTCTGCTCTGAATGGTCTTTGGGAACAACACTCAAGTGTCTAAATGGAGTTCAACTGAAATTTATCTTAAAATGATCATAACTTTCAGTGAAAAATGATGCCTTCCCCAGACCTTTAAAATGTTACAGATGGCACATCAACACACCTGAAAAAGCTGAAGAAGTTCTGTCTAAAGACAGCTGCTGTCTGTCCTGCCTTCGACAGCCCCTGCGGCTTTTCATGCATGACCATTGAGATGCTGGTGGCATGGCAGGTCATGGTTCCCAGAACACCAGAAAGAGAAAAGAGACTTATAGCTGTGCTCAGGAAATGAAACTGCAGTTGAGATGAGAGGAAAAGTGCAGTGAAAAATGAGGACAAATTCTAAGCCCTCAGAAACTAATTGGCACCAAAGCCAACTTCATTCACTAAGACATGGGCATGAAACCAAATTGCTTTCTCATCATGAAAATACTGAGGAGTTTTTAATAATGTTTTTCATACCTTTTATTATTTTTATTATTTTTATTTTTATTATTTTTCCCCTGCAGTTTTATTCTTTCCTTCTATCTGATCACTGACCTTCTGTTCCCCCTTTTCTCTCTCAGTTCTAGCATTTTTGATTTTCTCTGTTCCTTAAACTCAACATTTACTTCCCCCCCTTTAAATAGTCCCTTGGTTATCCCCTGTTTCAAGCACCCTTTTTCCCTCTGCTAGTTTGGCTCCCTCACCTTCTTTCTCCTTCACTAACTCAAACCCACCCAAACACAAAGTTACTATTTTTTTTCTTTTTTACTTGGAAAATGTGAATGAATGGACAATGGGTGGGTGTGAAGGGGTATTCCTAGAATGAGTGTCTTCAACTTCAGCTATCAAATTCCCAGTTACAACTGATCAGCAAATATGTTGGGATAAATGCAGAGAAGATGGTAAGGAGGTTTTTGAATGTCTTTTTATTAATCTGAAAAGATGGAGACAAAGATGTCCAAGGCAAAAGTTGTGCATGAAAACAGAACTAGCTTTTCAAGTGTCTAACTTTTCAAGTGAATAACCCTCTGGGAGCTTGCCGTAGTCTGAGAAGAACACCCCCACGCACACACGCTCTCTGACATGGAATTTTTCTTTTTTCTTTGTTATCTGAAATTTTAATTAAAGTCATCCAAAGTGAAAGAGTTTTTAGCTCTGTGCATGCCATAACAAAAGTCACCACTAGCACAGCACTGCAGCACATCATAATGAACTCTGTCTTTTCGTGCAGCAAAACCATTCCTTCAGTGGTAAACCAGTTAAATTTCTGTGATAAAACATGAGAAGACTCTGCAAAGAAATGCTAGCTCTTTTCCATGTAATTTTATTGGTCACATAACTACATGTAAAGAAAGAATTTTCTGATATGTCATTAAAGCCCTGCCTCAGTCAACTAAAACATGTTTAGGGTTTTTTTTTTTAATAAACTCAGGTTCACAGTCAGCCATTACTTTGCTTCAAATAGATCATGTGGTATTTTTATTTCTTTGCCTACTTTAAAACATATATTAACACTGCAGAAGGAGGGGTTTGAAATGGAAGTCTGGGGTATGATAATACATGTGATTAAATACCACAATTTTATTACTGAGAAGGACAATTTGGTGGCAGCAAGCTCCACGTGCCCTTATGAAGATGGATTGAGCAAGCAACCCATACAAAAAGCCAAGGCTGAGGAATGAAGAGGCAAATCCATATATTTTTCAAAACAAATTTTTAACCTCTCTCTCAAAATGATGTAACGTATAAATCTGCTCGATCATAGGTAAGCAGTGGCATAAAGAGAAAACAGAGTAGGCTGAGTGAAAGATCTCACAAACCAAAATTGTATGTCCTCAGTCATAGTGCAAGGCCCCCGGAAATGGATTTGCTGGTAGGCTGTAAATGAGATTTTTCATCCCATCCACTCAGTCTTTGGCTTCTCTGCTGGCACCTCTCATCACTAACAGACTGAAACAAGACTGGCTTGGTGCTCTGTCTCCTTGAGATTTATTGTGGGACAAACTAAGATACCCACCTCCACTATCTCTCTGAAGAGCTATTCTGCCCCCAAATCACCACCCGAAGAGGAACCGTACACACCAACAGGCTTGGTCATGAGAACTGGCCCAGTCATGGAGCAGCCACACAGAGGAAATTCCGTGTTCTGACATTTGAATGACTGCTTGTAAATAGAGATTCATACTGCACTCAGATGGGCATGAGATTCTAATACATCCTGAGCAACACAGCCTTGATCTGGATTTAAACTGATAATCAAAGAGAAATGAGACATACAGCCATCTCCTTTGAGTCATCTAATCCTTTTTCTGTGACGTGATTTTAATATAATTCTTTGCATTCATGTAGCGTGGCTTAATCTGAATTAGCTTTCTGAGCAAGACCTGATATGGGCTGATCTTTAGCCTCTCCAATCGGTTTTCTTGCAGACAGACCTAGTTTTAGGTCTCCTTAATATTTCTCCAGCTGTTCTGTTGTGACCTTCAGCAGCTCTAGCTCCCTCCAGCTGACCCAGATGCTTTGCTTCTGTAATCTGAATCCCCAGTTCTCAGAGGCTGCCTCTGCTCCACTGCTCCTTTCTAAGCTTGCAATAAGCTCTCACAGAAAGCTCTTAAAGGAACACAGTCATCATAGCACAGAAAAGAAGTTACTCTTTCAATTAAAATCTGCTAATGACCCAGGGAAATGAAGATACAAATGGTTACTTTTCATAAGGAAGGGAAATTACCATTAAGAATCGCAAAGGCTGCGTGCTCTGACTCGTGAAACAACTGCAGATGACGGGCAAAGGAGGTGCATACCTAGGTGACAAACTTTTTGTGATGATTAAAAATTACGTAGTAAAATCAGTTCTAAGGCTGACTGCAAAAAGTGTCTGAAGGATTTCACAATGTTGAATATGTGCAAGAAGAAATGGCAGGTGAAACATAACGTTAAGACCTTGTATTACATACAGGAAAAACACTTCTAAGTGAATGAGCTCCAATTTAGCTATTGACATGGGGGGAAGAAAAGAATGGGAATCACAAATAGAAACCATAATTAATTTGGTAAGTACACTGTGTGCTCATCTTTTTTCAGAGATTTTTTTTTTTTTTCTGTAAATTGTGGACAAAGGAAAGTCTGTTCGAAGCTATGGAAATAGCTTAGAGCCTTTTAACTTGGAAAAGATATGACTGGGGGAAAATATGATCAAGGCTTATGAAATTATAATGGTTTGGAAAAGGACACCAGATCTTCACTGCTTCTTATAATGAAAGAATTAAAGTGCACAAAAACAAAATAGCCGGCAACAAATATAAATAAAACAAAAAGAAGTGCTTTTTTGCACAGCTGGCAGTTAAATCATGGAACCTTTTGCCGTAGGTGTTGAGGACACAGAAGCAAGAATGGGTTAAAAAAAACCCTTCTAGATATATTCATTAATGATTACCAAGGATTATTTAACATAAGCTCCAGTTAAATCTTTGAGGTGCATAAAATCTCCTGGTCCAAAAACCTCCAGCTCTTGATCCTAAGGCATCAAGAAATAGAAGAAATATTGGAAATAGAAGAAAAATTTGTTTATATTTCCTTTTTTTTTTTTTTTTTTTTTTACTTTCTTCTTCTAAGTATCTGGTATTGGTCAGTATCAGAGACACAATACCAAGTTAGAGTTGTCTTTGTTCTGACTTACTACAGGCATCCTTCCGTAATTAAGGAGAAAAGGTTATACAGAAACTGTTGACCAAAAGCATCTTTATGATGAGAAATAAACGCAATCTCTAGCTCAGGTACTTCCAATATGCAATTCAAACAGCCTCCAAACAGATTACAAAGATAGTAATGATATTTGTAAGTGCAGGAAGTGCATTTCGAGTGCAGAACCATCCAAGGAAAAATCTAGGCAAGGAAGAGTCTTGTTTAGATCTTTCATTGCCCATATATTTGGATGCAGGGTTAACAGAAGCAATTTTGTGAACCAACCTCCCTGGTCGAATACTCTGCTGCATGAGGGAGGAGCTGATGATGATTTCAAATGAGCCGTAAATAAACTGAAGGACATCAAACACGCAAGTCACACAGAATCACAGAATAGTTTGGGTTGGGAGGGACCTTTAAAAGTCATCTAGTCCAACCACCCTGCAATGGCCAGCAATATCTTCAATTAGATCAGGTTGCTCACAGTCACTTACAATCTGACCTTGAATATTTCCAGGAATGGGGCATCCACCACCTCTCTGGGCAACCTGTTCCACTATTTCACCACCCTCACTGTAAAGAGTCTTCCTCATATCTAATCTAAATCTACCTTCTTTTAATTCAAAACCACTACCTCTTGTCCTGTTCACAGCAGACCCTGCTAAAAAGTCCCTCTCCAGTCTTCTTGTAGGGCATTTTTAGTTACTGGAAGGCTACTATAAGGTCTCCCCAGAGCCTTCTCTTCTCCAGGCTGAACAACCCCAACTCCCTCAGCCTTTATCCATAGCAGAGGTGTCCCATCTCTCTGATTGTTTTTGTGGCCCTCCCCTGGACCTGTTCCAGCAGGTCCATGTCCTTGTTGTGTAGAGGATCCCAGACCTGGATGCAGTACTCCAGGTGGGGCTTCATGAGAATGGAGCAGAGGGGCAGAATCACCTCCTTCAACCTGCTGGCCACACTCCTTTTGATGCAACCCAGGATATGACTGGCTTTCTGGAGTGCAACCACACATTGCTGTGTGATGTCCAGCCTCTCACCCACCAGCACCTTCAAGTCCCTCATGGATGTGATTGAGTTTAGCAATGCTGAGGAACAATAAAAAGTCCTTGTGGAGAAAAAGTAGAGCCCACACAATAATGATTTTGCCAACAGGCCAGGCTTTGTATCAGGTGCAGAGAGCAGATGGCAACAGAAGGAAATCTGAGCTACATGTAGCTGTTGCCACAGGCACACTCTGAATGCAACAAGCCAAAACTGCCATAAGAGATAGGCCAAAAGCTGTTTACATAACTACATGGAGAAGAAGAAGGAAGCAAAATATGATCCAAACAGGATGTTGCATTTCAGGACATAAGGTGGGAAGTGTTAGTCACAGCATTAGGCATGCATGTCTTTAATCCAACAAGAGGAACTGTCTGTGTGAAGGCATTGGCTCTACTTTCCAAAACTGTCTGGTACAGTGTGTTTTGAAAGGGTGCAGCGAAAGTTCATGAAATGAGACTTTGAATGGTGGAGCATATCGTGTCAAATGGAAATGTTAATCTTCGCCTTTGCTATTGAATCACAATGAGCAATCTCTCTGAAGTTCTGAAGTCCATAAATTTCTACCCTCTTATGAAAGCAACATTCCATTCAATTCCATTCACCCAAAGTTAAGAAGCCACAGCTTTTCCTGGAAGCAATGTTACCAGAAGCTTGGAAACTGATGAGATTTCTAAGCACACAATAATAAAAGAAAAAAATCAGGTGACATGTAAATTCAGACAATCAAAGTAAGAGATTCATGGCTTTAAGCTATCTATTTCAAATATTTTATTTCCCAAAGTTCAGTATCATATCAAGATTTGCAGGCAAGAGCTACAGAAATTATTTGTAATCTGACAACTCTTACTACTCCTATTGCTAACAGAAATTTCAGCCCCAGGTGTATTTATAGATCAGTATTCTGAATCCAGTTACGACTGACTGATTATTCAGCTTTGTTTAGCTGATTTGGTAGAACTGGCAATGGTATATTAACAACCACTGTAAGCCATATTAAAAATATGACTTTGACCAGGATATCAGAACTCAAAAAGAAAATATTTTCTTCATCACACAAGGACAAACCTGATGTTTTTTGACTTCAAATTGTTGCAGAAGGATTCTTTGAGAATGCAAAAAGAGAGAAAAGCTCAGCACCTCTTCAGCTTCAGAAGTCCTGCTTAGGAAAAGTATGGCTTTAGTGAGTTTGTTTGTGGCTCGACTGATTTCCTCTGTTTTTAATAAAACTGAGATATAACTGCCTCTTCCAAAGCCAGTATGTCTTTTATATGTTTATATAACCCATGGTGCTAGGTTTGGCCGGGGTAGAATTAATTTTCTTCACAGTGTCTAGTACGGGGCTGTGTTTGGATTTGTGCTGAACACAGGGATGATAATATAGTGATGTTTTTATTATTGCTGAGCAGCGCTCACACAGAGGCAAGGCCTTTTCTGCTCCTTGAACTGCCACACTGGCAAGGATGTTGGAGGTGCATGGGAGGCTGGGAGGCAGCACAGCCAGGACAGGTGACCCAAACTGACCAAAGAGATGTTCCATGCCATAAGAAATCATGCTCACAATATAAAGTGGGGGGAAGAAGGAAGAAGTGGGGAGTATTTGGAATGATGCCTTTTGACTTCTCAAGTAACAGTCACACATGATGGGGCCCTGCTTTCCTGGGGATGGCTGAACTCCTGCCTGCCCTTGGGAAGCAGTGAATTAATTCCTTGTTTTGCTTTGCTTGCATGCACAGCTTTGGCTTTCCCTATCAAACTGTCATTATCTCAACCCAGGAGTTTTCTGGCTTTTACCCTTCCATTTCTCTCCCTGATCCTGCTGGTAGGGGAGGGACTGAGCGGCTGCATGGGACTTGGTGGCTGGCTGGGGTTAAACCACAGCATCAATAAACACTTCAGAGAAGTGAGGACTAGCCCCTAAAACCTTTGTGGCTTATCTCTGAGTTGTGTGCCTTGGACTGGTCCATCGGGCACTCTGTTCACTGGAAATGAGGTCTGAGTCTGTCATATGTTGTTTGGTTTCCTCAGAGGGTGCTGAAGCTAAGGGATGTCAGCAGCGTTTACAGAAGCAGGAATGATCCGTCTTTCACAACTAACCATGAGTGGGCATGAAGGATGAGCACAAGCCTCAGTGAACTTAGGCATACTGATGGCTGAGGAAAGGGATGGAGAGGCTCAGGGTAGGGTGACAGTTTTTACACAATTCATCCTTCTATACAGGAGACATGGGACCTGAGCCATTGACAGGTAAAGTCAGAAAGCACTTTTGGAGCACTGGTCTCAAAGCACAAAGGAACAGTCATCCTGTGAAGTTAACATTCAAAGCCTGGCTGCCTCCTCACCCAAAGACATGCCACTGCATTTGCAGCTCCCAACACTGCCTACAGCTGCCTCTTGCAAGGATCTGAATACCTGTAGAGGTTTAGTCTCTCCTCTTCATTACTGGCAAAGCTGCTCAACTTTGCTCTTTGCAGTTTCAGAAAAACAGATCTGATATACTGCACTGTCTTGCAAAATTGAGTTGTCACATCTCATCACAGAAACAGTGGTCTCTTAAAATGGATAGATCGCTTAATGAGGCTGAGGTTTCCAAGGACAGAGAACTGCTACTTAGGTTAAAGAAGCAGGTAGGGTTTTTTATTTGCTTATGTCAATAGCAACATATATAATAATCCATTAAAAAGGCTCTTCTGGACAGACTTGGTTTGTAAGATGCCATTCTGGAACTTACTGTTCCAGATGGTGAACATCAGAGAAAGCTTTCCTGGGGTTTCTTTTCTGTTATTGAGTATTTGGCTGGCTTTAAAAAAAAAAAAAAAAAAAAAAAGGATCTATTTGTGGCAGTCACCCAGCAAGGCATGTTTCATCCTAAGCAGCTAAAGAGTTATATAATTACAGTCAACAGAAAGCAGTCTTATCTGGAAAGTGTCAGGCAGGCTTACTTACAGGCTGTGATAGGAACTCAGTCCCTGCCACAATATGATCTTTCATGTTTCTTCTTCTTTTTATTGTTTCTTGTGTGTAACTTTTTGCCCTGATTTTACCTGGATTGTACTGGTTCAGTATTAGTAAAATCAATGGAGGCTCTGAATCAAAAAAATATAGACTAAAAGGGAAAAGAAAGGGTTTGCCAACATAATATTAATGACTTGTCAAGACAGCTAAGCTTGGCATATGAAAGCAGCTTTCTTTGGCTATCCAAAAACATTTCTACAGTAATTGGCTTCTTTCTCACATTTTTGAAGGTTGTATCCCTGGTACAGTAGTTTACAACTGATGGTTTATGCTTCTTATCAAAGTGAGGAAACTACAGGAAAAATAGTGCCTAAACCACACTTGGGAAAAAAAAAAATGGCTATAACACATCTACTAGAGCTTGCTTAAGCCACTTCATTAAAAATAAAGAGGTGAGGATACTGTAACAAATCTCAAATCAGGAAAGCCTGGGCTTCTCACAAACTGCAAAGTCATTGCAATAGTCAATGAATGGAGAAGCTTTTTCCCTTGATGACTATAAAATAACAAAACAATCTTTAGCAATTGTGGAGGAGGTTTTTTTAGCAACTGAGCTGCTTTGTCCTAAAGGGACACCGAAAAGCAGCAGCTCTGGATATTGGCATGCTACACTTTGATTTGGGCCTATATGTGCATTGACTTGGAAGGTGATGCCCCGTGCCCTTGAGAAAAGTAGAAAATTATAACAACCAGAACAAGGGCTCAGATATTTCTTAAGCTCTTCCTAGTGGCTTTGTGAGGGATTAATTGACCAGACAGGGCAGAGCATAGTTTCTGTAAGTGCTTGTGCAAGCAGACTCTACACAGCCAGTGCAACCTCTGCACACCTTTACCTGTCCAGTCCTGGGTACGGAGCATCCATTCAAGGCAGAAACACCCGCACACGCAAAAGTGATGCTCCTGCTCACCTCCCATGCAAGGAGAGGACTTTTGCAGATCCTAGGAAACAGAGGAACTATAAGGCAAAAAATCATACACCCTTCCCTCTCTGTAAAATGGAATGAAGTCCAGACTATTTTCTAGTCTGGTAGTCATCTGTAGGGACTGATAGCTGATGCACAGAATCTGCATGACAGATAAGGAGACACGGGTTTTCCATCAGCAACATAGTCCATCACATAAAAGAGAACAAAAAATAGAAGAAATAGTACTGGATAGTGACATCTTGTAGTAACAAAATTATGCTAATGCAATAAAAGATATAGGTGTAAGAAAGTGCTGTATTAGCAATGAATGGATGAATAATCCCCACAGTTATGCTGTTAAAAACTTCCTATCCAGTTATTTTTCAGAAGCTTCCAAGAACATAGAAACCTGCCCTGGGTGATCCTAGGGTAGAATGACAGCTTACAACAGCCACAGGACCAAAAAACCCACCAAAACAGCAAGCCAGTCACACTTATGTTGTCTTTGAAACACTCCTTGGGCCAGCATTGCGAGCCAGCTTTGCTGAACATCTATCTGCATTTGTGCTTTGTTATTCTGATCAGAGCTGCAAGTCATTCAGCCTTAGTTTAAGGAAAGGAGAGAGTGAAAGTTGGCCATGAACTTTATCATCCAGAGATGAACAGTGCTCTCCATGAAACAGCCTCATGCTGGGATTCAGTGAGAGGTTTAAGATGTTGAGGGATGTGGTGAAAAAAAGAGACTGAGAAAGAAGAGAACAACCTTGTGTTGACACCTCAGAGTGGTATCCTCCAATGCTCTGTTGTTGGTAGAGTTCTTCCTAGCTTGTTGAGTGGCTTCTACTTTGTGCTTTCTACAGCTTAATTGCATTCTGTCAGACACTAATGGGGGTGCTAGTTAACTAATTATCATTTATTGGTAGCTGATCTTCCTGAGAATGCAAGGGAAACTATTCTTCATATATGTCACTAGGACAGTCTTTGCTCCCAGCTTAATCAGAGATTTTTGCTTTGGTTTGTTGTGGGTTTTTTGCAAAAACAAAGCTGGGAATATATATACTACACAGTCTTTCTTGCATCACAGATCCCAAGAATGTGCACCCATCAGTGGGGTAGGCAGTGGTGAGGAAAAGGAACACTTCAACCACGAGGAACACAATCAGCCACTCGAGTACAGTCATGTGTATTCCACAAATCATCCTAAGAAATTAGGTTTGATCCCTGTGGTAGCAACTTTTAGAGGAATTTCTCTTGTCTCTTGGTCACAGCAAGAATAAGGGACTCAATGCCTGATACATTAGATACGATGGACAAATCAACTGAGTGGAAAATAACATCTTCAAAAATTGATTCCAGGTTTTAGGTAAGGCATAGCTTGTGCAAGAAAGCAAAAATTGTGATGGGCATTTTCTTCAAGGGGATACTGATACTGCTGTAATAAGACCTGTTTATGAGATAGTTTGGGTGTTACAATAAAAGAGCTCTGGCCAATTCAGAAATTAAGAAACATGCACAAGATCTACCAGTGGACTGTATTTCTGCTAAGTTAAAAACCCAGCATACGGGACAGAGCTGCCAAATTCCAATGTGTGATCTGTGCTGTGGAAGAAGGTAGCAGATATGCCAACCTCCAGTTCTTGGTATGCTATTTTTGTCTATAGCTGAAATGGAAAGATTTCCCTTGGTTAAAATGGATTTTAAATCTGATCCTGTATTCACAGGATCTGTTGGAATTTCTAGGATGTTCTCCTAAGAATGTTAAAGTGGAGAACTGGAATGGAAAAGTGGAGAGAAAAGGGAGATAAAACTGTTGGAAAATGCATAAGAGAGGGGGAAAATTAGACAATTAACACATCTCAATAGGTTTATAGGCAAGAGATACACTACATAAAATGAGTGGAAAAAGGCTACAAAATGAAAGAAGAGAACATTTCTATTCAACTGTCTCTCTGATTATAATTTGTGATAATGTCAGAGGGACAATCATTAGTCCTATTAAAATTGTCTTATGGTTGTAGAATGGAAGTATGTTGTGTGTATGTTCCCACTTCAGGGGATAATCAAAGAATGAGTGACTATATGGGCTTTACACAGTTTGAACAACTAATAGTTTGATAAGAAATACTGGAGATACCTATCCAGACACGTATTAGCTTTCAGGGCAGGAGACAGCAAAAAAAAGTGATGAGTTTTGGTGTAGTTGCGACTTCTTTTGAGTGTTATGCAGTTCTGATCCTAGATAGAACTGCAATTTGTTAAAAATGTGCTCCTGTCTCCTATGTCACAGTGCCCTATCAATCATCACAGCAGTGTTGGGATTTCTGTGCGCAGGTACAATGCTGCCATGTCACAGGTTTGCCTTATGACTTTGAGGAAAGGACAGTGCCAAAACAAGGATATTTTTAAAGAGATTATATATAAACTTCAGAAACAATTACTTTAGAATCAACCCTAGTTATCCTCAAGAAGGGATGTGAATTAAAAAAAAAAAAGTAAATAATATTTTAAACAGTAAATTTCAATATTAGTAAATAAAAATTCTATTTCGTTTTTCTTTGTGATTCAATTTTTTACTGGAATAAAGTGGAGGTATGGAATTGATAAAGCTGCATGACACTAGAAATCAGTTCTCCACACTACCACTTCTTTAATGCACAGCCATAGACAGATAACATAATTTCTGTGCCTTGGTTTCCCTATCAGATAAGGAATAGGTGTTCCCATTAATAACATCATGATTTCTTTAAAGGAGTGAAGTGAGACTTAAATAACACTAAGAACTTTCAGATCTACTGAGAATAAATGCTAAAAATATTTCAAGTGTTGTTGTTACAGCAAATGGGTTTCCACAGAAGACAAAAAAGAAGCTGAGAGAAAACCGTAAATGGTAAGCCTCTTGAATGAATGACCTGACTCATCTAAATACAATTCCATCCAAATAAGGTGGCACTGTTTTTTTGGTTTCTCTTGAGTTAGTATCACTTCTCATCTTTGCTGCTGCACACATTATATGCAGAGTTCATTAGCTACATCGCCAAAAAGGGGACGGGAGTGGGGGGAGCTGCACTGCCTCATCCCGTGTCACACAAGCCAACTACATGCCAACTGAGGCAACCTGAGCAGTCGATGTCCTTTTATCTGCAGTGATAAATCTGTGTTTTCTCTCTTTGCATTGAAGCAGTGGAGAGGCAGAAATAACTGGGGCAAAGTTCTAAAGGGCAGGATTGTGTAGCTTTTATTCCCTTGTTGCGTAACACGTTATGTGAGTGTCTGAAACACCAAGTTAAGACTTATCTTGAATTTAATGATGCAATTGCCCCATTCCATAGCAAACTGCAGGAATCACTAATTGCATCTCTTAGAGGCCAAGCTATTCAGCTTACATCAAATGAGAAACTGGAAAAAATAATTACTGTTAACAAGTGAACTGAGGCTATTATGCAAACTTCCCCAGTGTGCAGAAGCTGCAAGCCATAATCTGAATGAGGTGGAGGATAATAAACAGCAAATGTTGCTAGACGACGTGGGTTTTCCTGTGTCCTGTTTTAAAAAGAAAGCTAAATAAAACAAAAATAAAGTTAAAAAAATAAAAGGTCAATGCAAAAAATGCAAGCAAGTATTTCTGCCCTAGGGTCACAAAGACAAATTGGGATGCTGATGAGACATTGCTCTCTGCAAAGCCTCTGAGTTGAAGGAACAAATTACATTATTACCATCAACCAGGCCAGTTGAAGACCAGTTCAAAGTCTGCTTTCCCTTTTCCACTCTATCTGCTTCCAGCTGGCCCTGTCAGCTCAGATGTTGCAAAGAAAATTCTCTTCCTTCTCTGTTGAGGAGTGAATGCGTGCTACAAAGGCTAGCTTGAAATAAAACTAGGCCACCTGCCAAACTCAGATTCAGGCCTCCAAGCTGTCCTAAAATAAGCACATTTACCTTCCCCCCTACATGGTGAGAGCCTACCCCATGGTTGTTTTCATTCTCTCCACCTCTCACACGTTCTCCTTACTCACCTCCAGTGCCTCACCCCACAGTATAACCTTCTTCCCAAGCTTCACCAGGGCTTTTACAGGACAGTGCTGATCCTAACACTGGCTCAGCGTTTGCACAGGGTGCTGTAGAAGAGATCTGGGAGCTGCAAACCCATCACCTCCTAAAAGAACACATCTGTTGCTCCAGCATCACTGCTAACTTGTGCTGTGGTCCACAGCAAGCTGTCTTTCCTTCAGAGGGAAAGAGGCCTTCAATTATCTTGAGCTATCCTCCACAGCAGTGGTTCCTACAGACAGCTGGCTTGATAGGATGCGGGACTGGGCAGGGTTTGGGCAAAGTCCTTATAAGCACATGATTACAACAGTCATTGGACTATTTACGCCTGAAGGTGAATCTAACTGTAAGTCGAAGTCTTGGTCTTTTGTTTTATTAATGGAGACACTAGAATTACTGTTTGGTATAAGAAGAGATTTTTTTGACACTCAGGTTGTTAGTTTGCTTTGAGGCATCTGAGTCCTTTTATCTAGGGTGAGATTTCTGTAGAGTATCTCCCAGGGATTTAACAAATATTCCTATTTTTTTAGACACTGTGAAAGACAGAATGTAGGTCCAGCTGAGCTGGCAATCAGACTTTCTGTAGCTACTGCTATCATATTAAAACTTGAATTAGAAACATTTTTAATTTACAGAGGGGACTAGAGAAAACTATTTAGGACAGGGATGTTGCAGAATGGGAGAAAGCTGGAACAGCAGAGCAGAACTGAAACTTCACCTACCATATTTTATGAGACAATGGGAGAAAATAGCAGTGAGTTTTATTTGTAGCAAGGTGACCCACAGTGCTTTCATGGTTGAACTCACAACTTGCACAAAATAGTCATGTTTTAGGGCCTGTGAGTCAGAAATAAATTTAAACCCTGTATTTTTTACACTGCCAGAAGTACTCCTTTCTTTCTTCTCCTGTCCTTGCCAAGTGTGACACTTAGAGCCTGTGATCTCAGGACTGTTAGAGGCAGGTGTGATGATAGCTTTAGTCTATTTATATCTTCTCAAAATGTACCTCAACCTTGAAAATTCTCCCAGGCTCTTTTTTCTCTTTATCAAACAATGTCATTGCTGTGGATGGCTACATACTCAGTTGGGAATCACTTAATATGGCCACGTGAAATACAGCTTAAGAGACTTCAGATGGATACAAAACCCATCAGGCAATGGAGACAGATCTAGAGGTACCTGATCAACTGGAATCAAGCTGTGAACAACAAGGGAAATAGTCATCGCAGAAAACCAGATGACTCAGCACTGCCAAGAATTTCTAAGGCAACAATTTAGGGGTGAGCTTCAGAAAGGCTTAAAAATATTACAGCCTCGTTGTTTTTCTTATGAGTCTCTCCCATAATTGAGACAGGAACTTTTCCTTCCCTTGAGTTTGATGAACTTTCTATGGCATTCCCAGATGCCCTGTAACTCTTCCAGGTTCACTTCCTGTGAACCTGGAAGTTCCATTACTTCAAACGCTTCCCACAGCACTCTTGGGCATCTTAGCAGCACCAGTACATAGGTTTACTGAGTGAGATCAGATTGCTTGGGCTCCTTCATTATCCTTCTTACTCTCTTTTTGCTCTCTTGCTCTCCTTACCTGAGATGCAAATATACTAAAACGCAAAACAGTGCTCAGTATGCTCTGGGGCTTCTTCAATGCCACAACCTTTTAAAGAAACCAATCCAGAAAACACTCTCAAAAACACCCGTCAGCCCACCCTTGGATTGCACTCTGTATCCAGGAGTTGTGAAACTCTCACCTCAGCCTGAGAAGGTCTCCTAATTTCTCCAACTGTCAATCAAATACCTATGCCCAGTCCCCTGCATGTGCTGCCAAGGATTCATCCAACTACTGAAAATCGGTTGTTGTCCATTCTGTCATTTGGCTATGGTGAAGAGAAGTGAAATAGGAACTCCAGGAAACAAGTACTGTGTCATGAGAATTACAATAAAAATCACCAGCAAGCAGCATGTGTGAGAGCACTGAGAGCAGATGACGTAAATGTTTCCCTCACACAGGCAGTCACCCCACAATGGGGTGACTCCAGGGTAGTTGTCTCTATCAGTTTACAGAAAGGCCATGTGTAATGTTGTGTGCACTCCCCAGCACGCTGCCCTCCTTTCTAGGGTGACTCTGTGTAGGTGTGGCTACACCAGGTGCTGCTGAGGTATTCTGGGAATTGTAGTTCTAAAGGCTCTGTTGCACATGCTCAGTTGAATGCTTGCATGGGATTGGCTTAGGATGTTACCTGTGTGACGTGGGACCATTTGAAACGACTATTTAAAGCTGTGACTCTTTGAATAAACACGCTTTTCGTTACCCCACCACAGTGGTGTTTACCACGGTCCCCATGAGACTTATTTATTTATTGCATTAATAACGCTACAACTCTGAGGCACCACAGCAGAAAACTCCATATATGCAGTGCCCCTCACATGAGATTTACATAATAGAACCACACATATTTGCTCAGAAGGTAGAGAAGGGCCAGTAACCTTGATTAGTAAGGGAGGAATAGTTCTTCACAGCAAAAGATATTTAGCACTCCTGCTTCTAATCGATCTCCATTGTACATCTTTTCCATATCTTACAAGAACCATATACTCAAAGGCATCAGAAAATATGAAAACACAGTTTCTGCTTTTGAAGAACTGAATCAGGCTGGGCACAATGATTTTTTTTTTTCTTTAAATAAAAAATGCTGACCACTTCATCAAGTCAAGTCCTTTTAATCTGTATAAAGAAGTCATATCTTACTTTCAGTCTTCTTCATGACAAGTTTATGCTTATTTGAGCTATTTGTGTTCTTTATTGCACAGCAATTATCATGCTGGGAAGGGATAGATTTAATGACCAATCAGGTAATTTCTATTGCTAATTTCTTTGCTTATATCTCAGGAGGATGCATGCTAAAAATTGTTTTTAATAAAAAGAACTTTCTTAACCTAGTGCATATAATTAAACCACTGGAAAAGCACAGATAGTTCCTACTTTTTTAATAAACGACTCATGATTCTGCCTGCCTTGCTTTTCAGATGCTGAATGTGATCCATCTTGTAGGGATCTGATTCATAAGAATCCTCAAGCATGGCTTTTGAATACGCAGTCCCTTTGAAATGTTAAGAGCTGTCTAAACAAAAAGCACCATAAAACTAGTAGATCGAAAATTTCACCTGCAATCTTCCCAGAGCTGAGGCCAGTGGATTCTTTTTTTCTTTTTAAAGAGGCACGTGGCTGCACAGGTGTCCTGACAAGAGCCACTTGTTAAGTTTAGATGGCAGAGGACAAGCAGAAAACAGTGGAATCAACAGAAAATATGAGCTCGTGTCTGATCATTTATTGCCATGTGTAAATTGTTTGGTAGCCTCTGACAAAGCTGGCCTAAGGATGGAATGAGGATTGAAGATCCTAGCCTTGTGGATCTGGGTTTTTTTCCCAGCTCTAACTGTGCAGCACTAGATAAAATTTTGCTTGGGCAAAATGAGAGGATCTCTCACATTTGCCTATGATTTCTAGACAGCTGGTCTTATTTCTCACTAGTTCCAACCAAGCTATTGTATTCGTGGAATGCTGGTGTATTTCCTCAGAGCATCAGCAGACCAGATTTACGGTGTTTGACCTGAAGGACCAACATACGAACATGAGGATGGTTTAGCACATGTGCTCATGGCCCCTACCCTTCTCAGAAGCACCAGCTGATTAGCACACATGCACGCTCAGGAGAATGTAATGTATCAGAGAAGCACTGAATACTCTGCATGGCTCGTAGTAATTAGCTGAATCTTACAACTTACGGAGCGTCAGAAATGTTTATTTAACAAATCCAATACAACAACAGTAAAATTTTCTTAGCAGATTAAAAAAGGTTAGTTCTCAGTGAGTAATTATGCTAACACTCACCTACCTGTGTGTTAACCAGAAACCGTAGCATAAAAAATATACTAAAAAAGAATGACACACATTATTTCTATGATTTCTTGAAACTGTCAAGATGTGCAGATTTTTTCACGATATTTGAATAAAAAGCAGAGAGCACTTTCCCTTGGCAGTGAGTCAAATTCAAGTCCTTTACCTACATGTGTATTTTTGGTGATGTGAGGGCAAATATAGCATTTCCCTATATAATTGCCTCAGAAAGATGCTTTAAATGACTTCTGAAGACCATGAATTTCTATCTTCTGAGAGTGCACATGAATCTGCAATCTGCACAGCACTTGAATTATCAACTGCCTGAACTTGGTCAAGACCTTGTGGACTTTGCCAACAGAGAAAGCCAATCAGGCACTGTATAAAAGAATGGAAAAAACCCAGACCATTCTCTTTTAAAATCACCTTGTTGCAGTACAGGAGAGCTTTCTATGGAGAGATGCCATGCCAAGTTAATGACAAGCATCTGCTCAGACACCTGCTGTCCTAAACAAGTGACATGCTTTAATCATTGAGCAGTCCTGGGGTGGAGCTGGGGAGAAGAAGGCTGACGGCTGGCTGGGGAAGCAAATGGCACCCACAGGGCAGCCACACGTCAGGGAATGGGTTCTGCCAAGGGAAGCCAGGTAGCAATGGAGTGCCTCACTGAGCTCTGCCAGCAGCAAACAGCTTTAAATCCCCTCTCAAGTGATAGGTAGCCTTTCCCTGCTGATCCTATTTACTTTTTGGGATGGCTCCCAGCACCTAGCAGTCATGAGAGATTGCCACCGTTTCATGATGCTGCTCCCACTCCCCCAGGAGAAGCTAGGATACAGAGGAAGATGGGGTGAGGAGCAGATCTTGGCTTCTTTGGCATACAGCAATAAACCTGTGGGGTTGGCAGGGACAGGATGGATCTTGCCAGGATGGGAGTAAGAAAGATTTTTCATGTCTCATTTCCACTTTGTTTCTGATCACTTGCTCTGTTACAGGCTGAAGTGCCAGTGTATACTTCAGAGCAGAAAATAGGAGGCTCAGATGAAGCCTGAACTCACTCGTTGCTAAGAGAGTAACCTAATTTACAACAGATGGTGTTTATTGTTACTTCCCATCTGCATGAGGATTAAGAATTCTTCTCAGAAGAAAATTATGCAGCCTGACAGCACCCTGGTAAGAACAGGCAAACTTAATTCCAATCAAATATGGGTTTTCTCCTAAAAGACAGGTTTTTCTGAACTTTTGGGTAAGCTTAACTTACATGAAGTTCATGATTTTTTAAAAAATAGTATCACTCAAAGTTTGTAGCCTTGTAGATTTGTTTTAAAAAACGTACAGGAATGGAGTCAAGTAAAGTGAAGGTTAAGCACATTGTCTCTGATCAAAAAGGAACCTAATGTCAGAGCTGTGATTAAAGTTTCAGCTCTCCAAGGCCCTAGACCAGGATGGAGTCTCACAAAGGAACTGACAGCACATCTTGTAAGCATCTATCCTTGGCCTTAGCACTGATAAAGGAGAGCAGATATCTCTCTCATATTCAGCTCCCGTTGACCCATGGTGCCTCATGGCTCAGCATGTCTTTTTGTACATGTTAAAAAACTAAAATTTTATTCTATTCATATAATCCATCCAAAATCATAAGAGTTATACAAAGGTGGATAGTACGTTGAACCTCATTAAAGTCTGCCTGGGTTTTTTTTGTAATGCATACCCATAAAATTGACATACACCACTGCCACTATCATTTGCAGTTGTACCTGGGCTTTAATGAGCATACAAACATTAACATGACTACGACTTGGAAACCAGGATGAAACTTAAAAATGGAAATGGAAGGAACTGACAGTGGACAAAGCAAAATACAATAGCATTCAAAGCATAGATAGCAAAAAACACCAAAGACTGAAATGACAATTTGATCAAATATGTGTTTAGAAATAAGAACAACTTGCCTTAATATCTGGGCCAGTCCCCAGACTGCAATAGTTGTTCTGTATTCATAGTGTTGCTTTACTTCTGCTCTCTGCGTTCTTGCTTACAGATTCACTTTTTGGTCAGCATGCCCTCTTCTCTTTCCTTCAGTTTATGTCCTAGAAGAAAAAGTAGAGTCTGGTTATTTTTCTCCAGTTTCTAGAAATCAGGCATCCCCTGGCATGTGGCTGGTGGTGCATGAGAAGATTGACTGGGTATGCCAGAAAATTCATGGCATTTCAGGCAGCAGGAATGTGTCTGAGGCCAGTGGACCTGACCAAACACCTGTCTGAACTGCAGCAGACGGAGTGCCTTGCACGACGGCTGCACAGTTGATCTGCACATTCACAGCAAATCTGAAGCAGCTGGGGCATGTCTGATATCTGGCATATGTGCTGCATAAATAGAAATTGCTCTCTAGGATTTTGTGAACAGAAGTCTAGAAGTCCTACACACATCTGTAGCAGGTATTCTAATGGCTGCTAATTTAATGCAAAAATCATGACAAGAGTAAGTCATTTGGTATGTTCTCATCTTGAGACTTTCAGTGTAAAAGGCACAGGAGTGGTGACACCTATATGGAGATGTTGTCCAGAAGATGCTTTGCAATTTTAAATACATTTATTAAAATCCTCAGATATGTATTTGCCTCTTAATTGCTTTATACAATGATGGCACATCTGAACCTCTTCCGTTATTTTGTCTCTTGTGCTCTTATTATGTGGACTCCATGTGTGTGAGTGCACACTTATGTACAATACCCACTATATATACACTGCAACTCACACTTAGGGTTTCACATGCAGAGTTTCTTTTCCAGCTTGGTTATGCTCATGCTTCTTAACTGAGCTGTGCAAGAAACTTTGCTGTCTTTGTTCCCCAGAATCTTATAACAGAGGATCTGTTTACTACCTGAAAAGTCATCAAGTTCAACACAACTTGGCAAGGCCAACCAGATCCATGCTTACATCACCCTACTTAAAATTTGCTCCCATTTCAGATCGAAATGCTTCATGTTTAAACCTTGTGCTCTTCAAGTAATTTTTTACCCTTTGGAAAAAGTGCACATACTTCTATGTTTCTGTGAACCATTAGTGACATCCAGTGGCTAAAATGCAAAAAATCTATAATTCCTATTGTCTAGGGACACCTTCCACCTCTTTCTCTAACAGAAACATAGTACAAAAAGGAGAAAGATGAAAAATTGTGTTTTTTGTGGCTCTTCCACAACACATTCTTACTGTGGGTTTTACTAAACCTCACTGAACTTGCAAAGTACAGCTGTTATCTTTCCTTTGTGATGACTGTAAGTAACTATAGAGCTCCCTTAAGAAACCAAGTGGCTGAAACCATGCCATCTCCAATCAAAACACAGATACACATCGCCATACAAAACAAAACAAATACATGAAAACACTGAGAAATATAAACTAGATACATATAAGGGTTTCACTAGGTAGTAAATGTAATGTAAATGGCCAGTCTCTTCGCGAACGAAGAACCGGGGAAGGTCTTTCCACCTTCCAGCCTGCCAGGGAGGGATGTGCCTGTCAGAGTGAGACGCTTAAGAAACAGTACAGAATGAAAGAAAAGCAACAGAAGGGATCTTCTGGACAGCCACAGCACTGTAGAACCAGAGAACTAAAGAATGATTTGGGTTGGAAGGGACCTTTAAAGATCACCTAGTTCAACTCCCCTGCCATAGGCAGGGACATCTTCCACTAGATCAGGTTGCACATAGCTTGACTTTCAAACACTTCCAATGAAGAGGCATCCACAACTTCTCTGGACAACCTGTTCCTCTGTCCCACCACTCTCATAGTAAAAAATTTTCTTCCTAATATCCAATCTAAATCAACCTTCTTTCAGTTTAAAACTGTTGTTTCTTGTCCTGATGCTATAAGCCTTGATAAAAAGTCACTCTCCATCCTTCTTATAAGCCCCCAAGAAAGGCTGAAATAAGGTCTCACAGATAAACTCTTCTCCAGGCTGAAAATCCTCAACTCTGTCAGCCTTTCTTCATTAGAGAGGTGTTCCAGCCCTATGATGATTTCCTTGTGAATAATGAATGTAATCCTGAATCAAAAGCTTAACAGATGTTTTGGGCTAAGCACTGGCTAAAGGAGATCCAGTTCTACAAACCAGTCTATTGTGCTGTTGTTTGAATAGTCTTGTCATAAAAATGTAGGCTTTTGTAATTACTTGTAATAAGCACATCATCAAAGAAATAAACCACTCTGCCATTTGTTTTTCCTCCTAATGGAAATAAGTCGATAATCCCTGAATTTTGGGCAAGAGTCTGCTGAATCAGATATAGGCAGTTATCTCAGTTCCAGTTTTGCCACCTCTGTAATGCCTGGGGTATCACTGGACTCCAATTAGCCAGCTAATCACTCAATAACTGAGAAGAAATTTTTGGATTAACTCAAAATAATTAAGTTCAATTTTGAGAACTTTCCTCATTGTCATTGTGAGTATGTCAGGAGGAGCTGAAGGTGGCAACCCAGAGCCTTTTTTCATTTGTTTGGGGCTTTGAGGCAGGCTTGGAGTTATAAGTTAAGCAGCTCCTTTACGCTATGATGTTTTTGGGCATGGCAGTTTGAGCAAGAGAGAGCTGAAGCCTCCTCGTTCCCACTCCTCCCACCTCTCTTTTTCCTCTTGTATTCACACTCAACAGATCTTTGTTGTAAAGTATCAGTCTGCACTTACCCCATCAGGGAAAGGGGACAATTCTGCAACATGTTAACATGATATATGCTCAAAACAGTTTCAAATTGGTGGACTTTGCTACCGCAGTTCTACATTTTACGTACATTCACTACAGATCTTGTAAGTATGTATCACAGATTCATAGAATAGCCCAGGTAGGAAGAGACCTCCAGAGATCGTCTGGTCCAACTTCCCATGCGAAAGGGAGCCTACTAGGTGAGATTATCTAGTGCCCTGTCCAATTGCTTCTTGAAAACCTCCAGTGATGGGGACTACACTATGTCCCTGGGAAGGTTATTCCAGTGAATGACTGTTACAAAAATCTCTTTTTTATATGTCAAGATGTCTGTTTATATCATACATATAAATTAATATTTTGATATAACCACAAAACAATGACATTACTACAATATTATAGTTGTCTTCCAAGACCCATCACCTGAGGAATTTTCAAACTTCTTTAGTTTGTTTATTTAGGAACAAGATTTTTTTAAGCTATTTACTGAAATTAGCATGACTAGAGCCTCAATGGCTCGGTAGGATTATTTACATCTTTGGAGTTTGGTGACTGACAGTTGCCTACAGAAATCACTGACTTCAGTGTTCAGGGCTGGAGTCAGGTATATAAACTCTTCTACCTCTATTTATGTATTTAATTCCATTTCCAAAAGAAAAGAAAATAAAGGGACTCATTAATGTCAATATTAGGAAAATACTCTTTTCTGCCTTGAACTTCTGTTTATTAATTGATGTTCATTGTTTTGAACATCTACTATGAACAGTTAAAACAGAATTTTTCTTTCACAGTTTTGGTGGAGGGCCTAAAGATACACTGATGAAGATGTCATTTTAGGAAAGCAAGGTACACAAAATAACACATCAATGCCGGCACCTTAGTTTGCCTAATGCTGTCTACATTTTTTGCAGGTTCTCAGTACCTGGTGTGTTCTACCACAAATTAATCGTAGTACATCTGTCCCTACATTTGTACATGGTCACACTTTTCCTCTTTATCATCAATTGTGATGTCTCTAGCTTTTTTAAATAATGAAACCAGAGAGGACTTTTAAGAACATTGTAGAAGGTATAACTGAGTGCTTTCCTTCCCAATCTGTTATATACTGGTATTTCCAAGATAGTGGATTAGTCATTGGCAGCCCTCAGTAAAATGATGATACAATTATACTAAACATAATTTGTCATATCATTATGCCTCCCTTGAAATGTTCTTTATTTGAGAATAAGAAAGGATGCTGGAATCTTTAAAATTCAGCACCCACTCAACAGCTAAAAGTAGCTTTTCTACTCTCATGCACCTACATCATCTCTATTCAGATAATAGCAATAATACTGAGACAGACTTTCAGATGCTCTCTCTTCATTCATCTAATGGGTCCATTAATGATATGTTATCCAAAGCCTGCAGATTAAATAGTGATTAAAAGTTTTCACAAGAAATTATTAAGTGTCATGTCTTTGTGGTTGGGAAAAAGAGTTTAAAACCATGTTTTCTAAGCTGGGAAGTGTTGGAATGACAGTGATGAGTCAGGAAAGGGACAAAGGGGATTGTAGTAGAAATGAGCTAAGTAATCTTAGCACAAAAAAAATGGAAGTAGAGGGAGTTTTGTATGACTCTTTGGAATGGCTAACTCCTCAACTGCCTGTTTCTTCTGACTTGGAAAAACTTTGCTTTGTGCACCACTGCCTCACGAGAAGATGGCTGTTCTGGGAAAGCACGTGGAAATAACCAATGAGTCCTGGTTCTAGTTTTACCATTAACTTACTGTAAGTGCTATATGGCAGTTTCCACTGGTAAATTATTAAATTCCACAAACTTCATACTTGAATTTACAATTACATCAATGAATATGGAGAGTGTAAGAGCTCATCAATAAAAAAATTCAAGTAGAAGTATACTTTCTGTTTCCTCAAATTAATTTGTAATTAGAGCTTTGTAAGCAAAAACATAAATGGCAACAGCAGTTCTTTTTAGAGCAAGATTTGTCTTGGTTAATATGTAAGACTTTAGGAAAAGTAGGTGTAGCTCCTTGTTGAGAGGTTAACATTGAAAGCTGGTTAGAATTTTAATTTCAAGCATCCAGCTCATTAAAATAAAAAGATAGTTAAGCAGTAATGGGGCTTTGTTCCTGTACCAGAATATAGACATTTAAATACCACACCATAAGAAAACCTTTTTGATCTGATACACACAGTCATAGCTATTGCAACGAATTGCCAGTGTAGATTTGTGTGGTGGGCGTATCTTTTCTGCTCTCTAGCTGACAACACATGACAGCTATAAATCACACCTGCCATCATCTGAGATCTCTGAGAGAGTTGGAAACCATGAAATATGTCAGTCTTGAAGAGCTTTCTGAAGAGATAGGGTGAAAGCAAGCAGGGGCAATTAGCCCATAAGGAGCCAGCCAGCAGGTGCACATGCCCACCACATTCATCACTGAACTGCTTGGCTCTTCATATGTCTAGTAACTCAGGGAAGTCCTGACAAACTCAGTGCCAGCCATAAATCAGTGGCACAAATCCTTGCTGTTTACAGGCCAGCTGGGCTCTGCTGCAGCGCTGAAGGAGTTAGGAGGAGGTGTACGTGTTGGCCCTGTCAAAACGTTGCCTGCCTGAGAGGTCTGGGGGTCCCCAGCCCAGTGTACCACTGAGCTCACATTCATCATGCCTGAGGAGTCTTCTCTGCCCTTACCCACAGAGCAACTGGCAGAGCTACAGTGGATGCACCTTCACAACTTTTTGTTAAGGCGCTGGGATCACTCCTCATTTGAGCTCACTGAGACAAAATTAAATCCATAAAATGCTCGTGTGAGGAACAAGACTGTTTGCTGTCTTCCCTCCTGAGGCAGCAAGCAGAAATGCAAGTGAGAGTAGGGAGGCCTTTTAGAGCTATTTTTGTCTTTGTCAAGGCATAAGTGACCTTGAACAAAAGATTTTGAAGGAAACGAGCCTAAGAGAAGAGTCTGCTCAAAAGAAGACAGGTGGGGGAGGTAAATTGAGCTCTGACTCAGTTCCTGTTACTCAGGACTATGTGGGTACAAACTACAATAAATTTAAACATGAGAAAAAGCTTTTTTCACTGTTAAAGAGTGGTCAGACCCTGGTACTCCTTGCCTATAGAGGCTAGGGGCCTCCACCTCTGGTATTACCCAAACCTCTGTGTGCCATCAGATCTGGGTGACCCTGCTCAGGGCCAGGGAGCTGCACTGTCCCATCCACTAGAGTCCCTTCCTACCTCCGCAGCCCTGGGTCTCCATGGCTTGTGCCATGGGCTCTGATGGCTGGCCCCTCCAGCTTTACATGACTTGGGTTGGTTTCATGTACTTGGTGCCCACTGTGGGGGCACCAGGCATGTACCTCAGCAGCACAGCTCAGCTACCCTGACATCTCAGGGTGACAAGAACCATAGGTTTAGGTCAGATATCAGGAAGAAGTTCTTTACTGTGAAGGTGGTGAGGCACTGGAGCAGACTGCCCGGAGAAGTTGTGGGTGCCCTGTCCCTGGAAGTGTTCAAGGCCAGGTTGGATGGAGCTCTGAGCAACCTGGTCTAGTGGAAAGTGTCCCTGCCCATGGCAGAAGGGTTGAAACTTGGGGATCTTTAAGGTCCCTTCAACCCAAACCATTCAAGGATATGAATGTTCTAGAGTGCCCAGAGAAGGACAAGGCTCATGAAGGGTCTAGAAAACATCTCTTATGAAGAAGGATGGATTAGTTTAGCTTAGAGAGGAGGATGCTGAGGGGAAACCTCATTGCTTTCTACAACTACCTGAAAGGAGTTTTTAGTCTCTCCTACCACATCTGCAGTGAGAGGAGTAGAGGAAATAGCCTCAGGCTGAGACAGGGGAGATTCAGATTAGATATTAGAAAAAGATTTTTTACTATTAGGGTAGTCAGGCATTGCCCAGCAAGGTGATGGTGACCATTCCTGGAGGCATCCGGATCTGGTCCTTGGTGACACGGTTTGGTGGTTTATGGGTTACAGGGATAGTGCTACTGGATGATCTGGATGAGGGGATCAAGCCTACCCTTAGTAAACTCATGGGACACAAAATCAGGTGTGAATGTTGATCTGCTGGAGGGTAGGAAGGCTCTGCAAGGGGATCTGGGCAGGTTGAATAAATGGGCCAAGATCAACAGCATGAGGTTCAACAAAACCAAGTGCCGGGTCCTACTGGTTATAACAATCCCGTGCAGCGCTCCAGGCTAGGGGAAGAGTGGCTGGAAAGTGGCCCAGCAGGGAAGGACCCGGGGGTCCTGTTGACAGCAGCTGAATATGAGGCAGCAGCGTGCCCAAGTGACCAAGAAGGCATTGGCATCCTGGCCTGCATCAGCAATAGTGTGGCCAGCACAATCAGGGAAGGGATTCTGCCCCTGAGCTTGGCACTGGTGAGGCTGTGCTTTGAGTACTGTGTCCAGCTCTGAGCCCCTCAACTTAGGAAGCACATTGAGGTTTGGGAGCATGGCCAGAGAAGGGCAATGAAGCTTGTGAAAGGTCTGGAGCACGAGTCCTATCGGCTGAGGGAGCTGCGGTTGTTTAGCCTGGAGCAGAAAAGGTTCAGGGGGGATCTTATCACTCCCTAAAACTACCTGAAAGGAGGGTGTAGCCAGGTGGGCGTAGGTCTCTTCTCCCAGGCAACTAGTGACAGTGTGAGAGGACATAGTCTTAAACTGTGCCAGGGAGGTTTAGGCTGGACATTAAGAAGAGTTTCTTCACAGAGAGGGTGATCAGATATTGGAATGGCCTGCCCAGGGAGTTAGCGGAGCCACAGTCAACGAAGGTGATTACAGGAAGACTGGATGCGGCGCTTAGTGCTGTGGTCTAGTTGACAAGGCGGTGTTCGGTCACAGGTTGGACTCGATGACCTCAGAGATCTTTTCCAAGCTTTAGGATTCCGTGATCCTTTAACTTCCCCCCGAGGAGACTGGCTGGGCCGGCTTTAACCCGCCGTGCCTCACACGCCGCCCGCAGTGCCGCTCGGAGCCGCGCAGGGGGCGCTGCCGGTGGCACGGCGGATCGCTGGTGCCGCGCTGGCCGAGGGGGCGGTGCTGCCGCCCTGGGCCGGGCCGGGCCGGGCCGGGCATGGAGGCGAGAAAGATGAATCTGCCGCGGGGCCCCGAGAACCTGTGTTTTGACAAGGACGAGTTCATGAAGGTGGGTGGGGGCCGCCGAGGCTGACGGGTTGCGGAGGGACGTGGAGTGGCCTGAGGAGGGGGCTGGCGGGTCCCCTCCGGGTGGAGAGGGTCTCGGAGCCTTGGTCGGGATCTTGCAGCTCCGCCACGGCTCTTCCCCCGGCCTCGGGCCTCGGGAATGCCGACTGTGTCACTGACAAGGGATCCGGGATGCGGCCGTGTCCAGGCAGGGCTGGGCTCCGAGTCTGGCGGGACCGAAAGGCCTCACTGCTTGGGGAGCTTACAGCATTTCTTAATTCTGAATTTCCAGTTTTGGTTGGTCGTTGTTTTGTGGTTTGTTTGGGTTTTTAAAAGTCTATGTAGGGAATATACGCCCTGTATTTTGGTGAGCTCGTCTCTAGGTACTCTGTCCCAAGACCTTCTGTGCTTCTTAGCTTAAAGGCCGAGAATTTGGAACTTTGGAAACTACTGGGTTAAGAAGCCTTTTGCCCCCTAGAGCTTTAGTTCGGCAAACTCACTGGCACATGGAGCTGTGTTTATTTTGGGTGTGTTCCCCGTGTGAGCTGTTTACTTACATCCTTCTCTCTTTCCTGTTTGACTTTCAGGCGGATTTCGATGTTGATCATTTTGTGTCAGATTGCAGGAAACGTGTGCAGTTGGAAGAGCTCAGGGAGGATCTGGAGCTCTATTACAAACTCCTAAAAACTGCTATGGTAGAACTCATAAATAAGGACTATGCAGATTTTGTTAATCTCTCAACAAATCTAGTAAGTGTTATTAGTTGTACTGCATAGTTCGGACTTGATGTGGTTCAGTGGGATTTTTATTTTTCACACGGAGAGTATATGGCTTTTATTTTGGCATTGTTAGATTTAAGACATCTTAAACTGTGAGCGCTTCTACTGAGAGAAACTGACTGACTGTTCCTGTAACTACTGTACAAAATTGCTCTTGGCCTGTAATAAATGTTTTATATATATGCTTTTTGTCTTGAAAAACTGATTCATTAGGAAGTTAGATTCAGGGTAAACTTTGTTTCAAACTATCAGCAGTTCTAAAATTAAAGGAAATAAATTGTTAAAATAGTATAGTGGTGATACAAGGAAGGCTGTTCTGAAGGATCCTTTAAGAACCTTTAAATTTTTTTGTATAGCCAAAATATCTTAAAAGAACCCAAATCCAACCTACTTGACTGCAAATTTTAATTGTTCCAATTGTATAGGTTCAAAGACTGAGATATAACATTTTTTGAGGAGGAAAAATTTCTGTAGGTGGAAATTTTGTTTAACTTTTGTCTTTATGTGACAAGCAGCCTGATAGTTTTATGCCTGTATTTGAGATAACATATTTTTATGTTGAATTTAAAACTGAAGATTATAGGGAGAGGTGTGTTTTCCCAGTTCTCTTTCAGCATCTGTAAAATGACAGGCTTTGTCAGTAATTCATGTATGAACTTACTGAAAAAGTCATAAATGTGTTAATGGTAATTTCTTTAGGTTGGCATGGACAAGGCACTTCATCAGCTTTCTGTACCCTTGGGACAACTGAGGGAAGAAGTTATGGTATGTTCAAAACAATCATTGTAGACAGCTTGGCAAACTTCAACTCACTTTCATATGATGTACAGAACATATTTTACTCAAGTTAATACTTGTTATGATAAACTTCTTGAAAATTGATGACTGAGAGTGGTAGTAGGAGCAGCATTGTGTTTTCAAGCAATTGTTGTAGCAATAAATTTATGTTTTCAATAGCACATTTCATCCAAGGGATAAACGATTCCTTAAACATGACAAGTGAGTGGACTCTTGCAAGACAAGTCTATGGTGATATCTCGAAACTGTTTTAATATTTGAGTAACTTGAAGATGATAATAGATAATTCAGATGCGACGCAGTCCCTTTAAGGACTTTCTTTGCTCAGTCCTGTGGTTTAACTATAAAACGTCACCCTCTTGAAGGTGAGTCTTACTCTGGCTCTTCCACCAGTGACTTGGGCTTTATAGCAGGGGGCAATTTTTGATCATCTTGCCAGCCACTTCAAAGGGATGTTTGCTGCATAAATGTACCTTCAAAATACCACAGTCATGATGACTAAAACAGAAAAAAGGGTCAGTTAGGGTAGAGAATTCCTTATTATGTGAAAAAAGACTATTTGAAACTGATTTAAGTCTTCAGTTTCAAGACGTAATGCAGTGGGTTTATTTTCTGTTTTCCTAAAGTGAAAGGTCATTTTATCTCTCTAAGGTAGTAAAAAAAAAACTTCTGGAAGAAATAATTATACTTGTGGTGGCAATACCTTAATCTGTGTTCTGTTTCAAGTTTAGGTTTTTGAGTTAAGGTTTTCTTCAAGCCTTAAGTGGGAAGGCAGCTTTACATACTGACTTTTTCTCTCACAGAGTCTTAAGTCATGTGTCAGTGAAGGAATTCAAGCAGTAGATGACCGGATGACTAAACAAGAAGATATTAGAAGAAAAAAGGTACAGCAGATAAATTATTACCTTGAAAAGGTCATCCTTAGGATGAATTTGGTTTTGCCATTAACCCACAGAAAATGAAATTTATAAAGTTTTAGGCTATCTGGGTGCACACTGTGCAGGATTGTGTACTCCTAAAAATATATTGACATTTTTGAGGACAGACTTAATTTTTAACAGCACCTAATTGATCATGAGTCTTTATTTTACTTTAGTTTCCCAAAATAACGTTTGATTTAGTTGGATATTTTTTTTTAAATTACAATTGTTCTTGTTTCTGACTGTAGTAGTATATAAACTTATTATGAGTGGAATTGAAATACATCTGTTTAATTTTTATAGGGCAGGGGACACACTAACATTTGTCTCTGTGCTTAGCTTTGAAAAAAATCAGGGATAAGAAAAGTTTTCTTAGGTCCATGACAAACATTTGTTTTTGGGGTTTTATGGACTTATGTGAGCAATACTTCAGCTGAGACATGACTCAAGTATTAAGATGAAAGGAGAAAACTTACACCAGGAAAAAAACCCCAAAGAACTAAGAAACCATCCAAGATGTCTTCTTTAGGTGATGTCAGTTGGGACTGGTGTCAGACGTGAAAAATCTTTCTTTAATTACAGATGTGTGTCCTGAGACTTATTCATGTTATCCAGTCTGTTGAGAAAATTGAGAAGATTCTGCATTCCCAAGGCACTAAAGAATTGTCCTCATTAGAGGGAAACAGGTAAAAAATATGTAATGTTCAGTTTTATTTGTAATTGATGGGACTAACTGAATTTCATGGTGTTGCTGAAGGTGACTTTGCAGGCATTAGGCTATGTCTGTAGAAATGTAACTGATGGAATAAATGACTGTAATTTTCTAGGTTTTAGTCTTCTGCCAACTCATCGTTCACAGAACATGTAACTCAGACTCCAGAGTTCCAGTTGCTTTCAGTAAGCAACCTTTTTGAAGTTGGTGCAATAATTCTAGGTTTTTTCCTTGGATGTTACTAATTTTGTCATGTCTGAAATACTCTCTGCAGTACGGTTTATTCCAATATCATTTGGAAGTGAAACAGAAAATAGCTTTTTTTGTTTTCCCTTTTTATGTATAGCCAAAAGGACTGCTGCAAGAAAGCCAAAGGCAGGCAAGGCAAACGTGTAATACTTATGGTACAAGGAAGGTTTGTGACAAATTCCAGTCAGACCTCTCCCTCTGCTTTTGCTGAGGAATGGAAGATGTCTTTCAGCCAATTTGGAACTGATGTACCAGTCATGCCCTTGAAATGCTTGACTGGGATGCAAGTGCAACTTCAGCTAGAGGGAAGAGACAGTGTAAGACTGTCACTTCAGTTTATTGTGCTGGATCACATGGTGGGGGTGAGCTGTACAGAAAAATATATTGATACCTAGAGGGACAAAGCATAAGCAGATGTTTTCGGTCACAGTGAGGCATTTTGCAGAATCGTGTTTGCAAGCAAGATGGAACTCGAATGGCTGAAAATTTGGCTCGTTATTGGGGCTGTGTAGACTGTAGGACTGTTTCTCTGGAGATAACTGTCATTAGTTTTACTGTATGACAGAAAGGGGAAATAAGAAACAAATCTGGATGGTTAAAGTCACTTAATGCAGTTTGTGAGCTCTCTTAAGGCTGAGTTTCATGTGATAAACAAAACTGCCATTTAGAAAACAGTGCTTCTTACTGCTGAGGCAAGAGCTTATGTTCCTCTGTGCTTGTGCTTCACCCACTTCATATGTTGGTAGCTGGAAAACAACTTTAGTCATGTAGTGTGTTCCAGATCATTATTGCATGATCACAGTAAGTGTAGTAGTACCTATTAGAGTTCAAAATATTTAGATTAAACCACAAAAATTGAGGGAGAGTACTATCTGTCTGCTACAGGTGAAAGTGAGTTGATTTGAAAGGATCTAACTGTGTATTCTCGTTTTGTATCATGTGTCTTCTAGTCCGCTTTTAACTGGACAAGTTTTAGAGAGAATTGCCACAGAATTTAATCAACTACAATTTCATGCAGTACAAAGCAAAGGAATGCCCCTTTTGGACAAAGTGAGACCAGTAAGTATTACACAATAGCCAAGCTTAACACTTGTAGAGTCAAGCACAACGATATAATTGGAAGACAAATGCCTGTTTCCACAGAATTTTATTGAATTAATTTATGGGGAAAACAGGTTTCATGAGGTCATTTTTATCAGTTGACTAGAACTGTTGCTTTTCTCTGAGGATTTATGCCATGTTTGCTAACTTCTTTAGGATAAATTACTTAGAACAGGAGTAGGAAATACGGCAGAGATTTCTGTCAGCCTAATGTATCTTGCAGTTCTTCTGCTTACTGATATTGAGGCCTCATTCTGGAGATTTATGTTGGTTTTGTTAGCTGCAGCATACAGACCAGAATATAAATGGAATGTGCCTACAGAATGGAATATATTCAAGCTTGTCTTTTCATTTAATTACTCTGGCCATTCAGACCAGTATACTAATCTCCACAATATCCTGTTTGTAATAATTATCTAATGTAAAAAATTAATTGATGTTTTGGTGAGGTTTTTTCTTCTATCCATTCAACAGATTAAAACTGGTTATTAAAGGCAGGTAGGAATATGGAAATGGGGTAATGCTTTAAGCTGATTAGCATAGAGGTGTCATTTTTGATGGCTTTTGAGCTAGTAAGGTAGTTCATAGTTCCAGTTTTTCCACTATGTTCCTATTGGCAGTATGAACTTGTCTCAGCTCAAGATGTCCATTGGTACCATGTTGATTCATAGACAGTTTACAGGACTGTTCTGACCATTGAGTTACCAAACTTGGATAATAACACGAGTAAGGGCGAGCAGCAGAGTAGTGTACATGGTGGGAGAATATTTGTCATGTCACTTCCTTAATGATGCTGGTCAGGACTTTTGTCCTATACCTGTTAAGGGTCATCAGGATGTAGGTTTTACGACTAGTCAGTGATTGGATTACTGACTTTGCATGTTCAGTACAAATTCTTTGGAATCATTTCAGGACGGATGGACACAATACAGCATGTAAAAAGGCAGAGAAGAAATTCTTTTGATTAAATTGATAGTTCAGCTGAGACTATATTAATTTGCGTTGCTGAATTTGCATCAAATACGGAGTTGTAAGGACCATCTTGGGCCGGAGTGTATCTGCAGGTAGTGTAGCAATGAGTTGGATCTAGTGGGAAAGATGTATCAGGAGATCAGGAAAAATGCTTAGCAAAAGGGACACTGTATGTAGATTGAACCCTTCTAGTTTTAAGGTAGTGTCACTCAGTGTCTTTGGTTTGCAGTAATTTGACAAGTAATTTTGGGAACACACTATCTTTTTAGTCTCTGACAATGAGGGATAAACGCTACAGTTGTGATCTCTGGTCACTTATTGTAAGTCTTCTGTTTATTGTCACGCACAGTGGTTCAGTTGAACAAGGAACAATTATTCACCTATTTCCTCAGAATTAAACGGACCTTAGATAAGTTACCACGTAACTTACAACATATAGAGGAAAATAATTGCCTTTAACCTTATTATAATAAACACTGTTTTTAAATAGCATCAGTAATGCATTAAGCCTGTGTTAATGCTCATTAACTGGCAGTTGTAAAAACTTTGGCACCTTTCAAATGAAAGTGGAAAGCTGAGTTAGGTATTTCTAGACAAACTTACTTCAACAATGATGACAAAGCTTTGCTTTTGTTTTTTTATTGCTGTATTTTTTTTCCCTTCATAGCGTATAGCTGGAATAACAGCTATGTTGCAGCAGTCTCTGGAAGGGCTGCTCTTGGAAGGCCTTCAAACTTCAAATGTTGACATAATACGCCACTGTCTTCGCACTTATGCAACAATTGATAAAACACGAGATGCAGAGGCATTAGTTGGTCAAGTGCTTGTAAAGCCTTATGTAGATGAGGTAAGATAAGGTAAAAAATGCCAACTGATTTGTAAATGTGCTTATTTTTTGTGTTAACCTCCAACTTTCGTTAGCAGCTTCAAAATATCTTTGTGGACAGAGCAGGAGAACTGAGACCTGACAAAATGTCAATTTGTTGTTGCTATTTAAGAAAAAAAAGATGGAATAATTCTCTTACCTTCCTGTCACCAAATTCAGGTTTTATCCAGTTGGGATTTTTCTCCTTATCTAGTTTTTTTCTTGGGCTGAGGAATAAAAAAGCCAAACCCATCCCCTTAAGGACAGGCTTCCATTGGGTGCTTGCTAATGCTGTAGCAACTGCTACAGTGGAGGATAGGTCGTTTTCCCCTTGGTTTTCTCAGTGTCCGTTCTTTCACCACTTTTGCACCATTCTGCTTGTTTATGCAGCAGGAGGCAAAAGCGTTCAGACAGGTGGAAGAATACCAAGAAACAAGCTATTGTTCTTTTCCTTTGTTGTCCAACTACTGTCTGCCTTCTCTTTATGGCAGAGATTATCCCTTTTCACTGGACATGAGGTACTGTCCAGACAAACTGCTTTGCCAGCTGCATTAAAGGCTTAGCTTTGTCACGGAAGTTTTTTTGCTTTGGCTTGCCTATATTTGGGATTGGACCAACAACCTCTGCATTTAGAAGAAATTTTTTACTTTATTCTGAGGCTTGATTAGCTTTTGCCAGTCACCTGTTTAATTTCACAGTCTGCTTCAGGTGGCATTGATGTGGCAGGGGGTTGGGAGACAGACACGGTGACTAACATTCAAAAGCAAAGAGCACATCCCCGTTCTTGGGCCTAGTCTTGGCAGTAAGAGTGCTGCATTAAAGGAAGTAATAATTCAAGCTGGCAAGTTGTACTTGGAAACTATAACATTGAAAAGTAATATACTGATTACTATCTCCAAACATTTGAGTTTATAGTATTAGGAGTTTTGAGTAAGTAACCGTGAGTCTTGCATTACAGCATTCTATATTCACTTTTCTGATGTTTAACACTGAACTCTTCCCAACAGGTGATTGTGGAACAGTATGTGCAATCTCATCCTAACGGCCTTCAGGCTATGTACAATAGACTGCTGGAGTTTGTTCCTCATCATTGCCGTCTCTTGCGTGAAGTAACAGGGGGAGCTATTTCGAGGTGAATATCTTGGGGGTTTCTCTCAGTTGCACTGAAATTACAACAAGTAATTTTGAAATGCTTTGCATTATTAGCTCTCACGCACTAATGACTTATGTGGCCTTTTCTGAAGATTCATAGTCAAGGTTGATTTCTCTGTCATGTCTGTGTTTTTCGAAACAAAACAGTGAACACTTTCTTGGTGCTGTGGCCCAGACCTTCAGAGGGAGGAAACACAATCCGTATTTCAGTAGTAGAAGTGAGTCCAGTTCATAATGCAATGTGTCAAATAACTTCTTGTTTTGAACCCATTAAATATGATTGTTCAATTCATCCAAGAAGAGCATAATAAAGCTATTAAAAATATAGGTTCAAAAGTTATTGTTACTGCACATCAGAAAAGAGGGGATGATCCCCAAAGGCTTGACTGATTTATTGCATTTACTGAAACTATAGGTTTAATTGATTTGTGCTTACACAGTCTCCTCAAAAAGTGCTTAATTCCTTATGCAATTAAATTGCCCATTTTAAGTTTAAATAATTCAGATCTACTGAATTGTATCCATTTATTCATCTGTTTGCAGGCTGGTTAAATACTAGACTGCTAAAATTAGCAGAACTATGGATGTAGCCCCTAGGGACTGCAGAATTACTTTTCTAATTAGTCATCCATTGCTGGGCTTTTTATGACTGAAGTTTTAGTAACATTTCAATTCTTTTAATCCCTCAGCAAGTTTTAATCTTTCTTTTTAATAATGGAATGTTTCTATTTTGCACTATGGTGTACTGAACTGGAATTGAATGCTTTTATCTCTTTTGCTCTCAATTTATACGTTTTCATAATCAGGGTAACTTTTAATCTTTTGCTTTGAACACAAAACCACATATAAATACAGCCTGGAACAATGAGGAAAATGTTCTGGTTCTTTTCATTGCATTAGTCACATTACTTTTACTTGGTAGTTCTTAGCTGCAATGTCCTCACTTTCCAGAACACACTTGCAAGATATGTAATTGATAAATTTTTTAAAACACTTTGAGAGTTATAAAAAAATTACCTTGGATTTGATGAGACTATGGAATTGGATAAGAAAACTCACAGGAAGAATAGTTTAAGGGAATCTGCATAACTATGTAAAAAAATTTAATTACATTTTGTCTAGTGAGTGCATGTATTTTTTTAAATATCCCTACCTCCAAATAGAAACCTGGTGATAAAATACAACCATGGAATAATTGCAATTTGTTTTCAGTGCAAAAGCAGATATTGTTCCTGGATATGATTTCTTAGTGAATTCAGTGTGGCCAGAAATAGTACGCGGTTTGGAAGAGAAATTGCCATCACTCTTTAACCCTGGAAACCCAGATGTGTTTCATGAGGTAATTAATTTTATTTTTTTCCGTTTCTGATTTCTTTGACACACACAATAACTGAATGAGTCATGTTCTCTAGTTTTTTTCCCTCTGCTTTTTTTGTGTATGTTCATGTTGTTGCATGGCTTCAAAGAAGAGGTTATCTCAAATCACTTGATTCAGTTTTTACAGGAATTAATTCTCCCCTGAAGTTTGTCAGAAAAGCTCATGGAGAGGTTATTAGAAGCCGTTTAGTCATGTGAATTAATATTTGTTTTGGGAATAGATGTTCTTTCGTAATTGTAAAACTGCAGCATAACTGAAGGTGGGAGTGGACGACTCCAGTGTTCACCCAAGTCTGGGACTTCTGTATAGCAAGGACTATCATGTTAATTAAGTACCTGGGTTACAATTTTTTCTGTACTAGGGAAAGGTTAAAACATTTCCTTGTTTCGCTTGCTTGTTTTAGCTTTTGCTCTCCTACAGTACTGCAGATTATGTGATTAGAAACACAAGTCACCTAAAAGGTAGAGGTTTACAAGGCACGTGATTCTTCCTGTGTTCATGCAAAACCACTTTTACTAAATACTTACTTTTTTTCTTGGAATTTAAGACCTGTTTTTTACAGATAGATTGAATAATTGAAAGCAGGCAGACTTGACAGTAAATGTCTGCAGAGCTGGCTCTGAATAAGAAGCAAATTAAATGGATGTTGAAGAAAGTCGCCGTGCAAATGACATTATAGTGTGTTCTCCCTCCCTCATGACAATAGTTTACCATAAAGCTTCAGTTACTATTCAAGCTTTCACGTAATGCCCTGCATGCTGCAAGTCATGAGCCTTTTGGTGTTCTGTGCTGCATGGTTTACACAGGAATGTATTTTAGCTTCAGAAAAGCTGGGTTTGCTTGTAAGTCTGTCATCTTTTATTACTCTTATGTTGATGAAAAATGGCATTGTGTTATTTTAAAAAACAACCTGCTATCCAAAAAAAACCATAAAAAACCCAACATCCACCCATGACTTTCAGGTAAATCATGTAGTAATAAATCTAAAGTACTTCCAGACTGCTTTTGACTACTTAAGTGACTCAGAGGCATTAAAATAATTAAAATATTTTACCTAAAAATCAATATGAAGTTGAAATGCTCAGTGTAAAAATGCCATTATACCTATCTGAAAACTAATAGTTCTGAGTTAAGAGGGAGAAAAAAAAACCTTTAAAATTGTTTTTGCACTGCTCATGAGCCAAGTAATGCAACACAGATTTTAGACAGTTATCTATCTCTGTTTTCTAGGTTGATAGAAATACTGTCTTTCACCAGGTTTGTTTGTATATGTTTATGTGTATAGGTTCAATGCTGAAAAGTTTGAATATGCAGTATTACCTCTTAGGTTTTTAGATGTAGAGGAGAGAGGGGAGTGGACTGGCAGTGTTAAGTATGTATGTTAAAATAACTATATGTGCAGGGTTGAGATTTGGATTTTTTTAAATTGTTTCAGGTTGATGTGCCCTTATTTCTCAGTCAGATTTGTAGATTTACAGGCATTTGAAAAGAATACTTCTTTTATCCCTAAACATTCATTTGAGATTAAGTTTGGGTTCCTGTGTTTGAATATTGCTCCACTTTGGTTCCCAGTTTAAGTAACTGTGCAGTTAACAATCCAATCCTAGAAGCTGAAATGGGAACCAATCTCGCAGATCTCCTGGACATAATAGTATCAATAGCTAGAGTTGTCTTCTATTTTGAAAGTGCTAGGTCTTTACAGAGTGTTTGATTTATATCTCTGGTTTAAGATAGCAGAGCATTAACAGATTTTTTTACCTTTTTACAGTGCTGGGTTTGTTATCTAAAAAGGAGGCCTGAAAGAGCACTAATCTTGTCATTCATTCTGGATCTAACTCCCGAACCTTTTATAGGTCCACTGTGTTATAAATACAGCCAGGTTAGCAGTAAAGTACTTACCTAAAAGCTTTTGTGTGCATTTTTCAGAGTACTACTCCTTACAATGTTCTGCTGCTTCATAAGAGGCAAAATCACATCACTCCCATAGTGCTCTGGATCATGTAAAAGCCTTGCTGCTACAGCCCTGCTGCTGCTCTTACTGCAGTGAAGTCAGAAGCACTGAGAGATTCGGTCAGACTTATTTCATTAATTCAGCGGTGGCTTAATAAGAATGTGTGATAGGTTTTATGGCTGATTCCTATATTTTTAAATAGAAGAAACTTGCACAGAAACCAAACTGGTTTTCATTCCACAGAAGTAATTTTAACTGTAGCTGTATTTTGATTTGAAATTTATTTACATGAACTTTGTGTTCTCTTAGCAAGATCTATTTTATGTGAAATAACTTTGTTTTGTACTATTTTTGCTGCTAGTTTTCAGTCAAATATTTAGCTTTCTGCTTTGTGCATGGTTTAATTAATTATTCCATTATTTTCAGTGCATTAATAAGTTACTCTTGAGAGTAAGTCCACAGTGCATTTGGGGATTAACATAATTTTTTTTTCCTTGCAACCAACTTAATACTATTTGTAAATACGTTATTAGAAGTATACACTAGATGAAGTTCGTTTGTCTGAAATTGTTTGAAGTTCTTCTGCGCATATTTGGTATTTGCAAAACATTTTTAGGGAAACAGATCTAGAAATTCTTATAATACAGGTCCTGTATTATATGGAAGAGAATGCTTCCATTCTCATGTGTGTTTGGCTGTGTGTGCTTCTGAGTTTCATTCCTGATTATTTCTGTTTGTTGTATACCTTTGTCTCCTGCACCTGACTCTGTTCTTAGTTCTGTGCAGCACTGTTGTTCCATGCCAGTGACTGAGCTCAGAAGTACTGCGGCATCTCTCGGATCTGTTCTGCTTGTTCCTTGTGCTTGGACAGTTTTATGCTTTTTCGAAGTGTTCCATGCTAGCTTTCCTTACTGGAGAGAAACACCCACTAGTTTGCTGGTTTTGGTTTTGTTGCAATCCAGGGTTTTAGCCTTGTGTGATTAGGTGATGGGCTGTCAGCCCAGTCTGAACCTCGACCTTAACCGTAGCGTGATACAAGAGTTCTGCTGAGTGGGTGGTGGCCTTCCTTGGGTTGTTAGGACCCTGTGCATGATCAGAATGCACTTCCTCTTTCTGCAGAAATACACTACAAGTATGGATTTTGTACGGAAATTTGAACGACAGTGTGGTTCCCAGGCCAGTGTGAAACGGTTAAGATCTCATCCCTCTTACCACAGCTTTAACAACAAATGGAATTTGCCTGTATATTTTCAAATAAGGTTGGTATGCATTTTTTTGTTCACTCTTTTACAGTTTAGTCACAGCAAGATGATCTGGCTTAGGGTCAGATCTCCTCACTGTTCAAAGTTTCACTTGTCAACAAATCATAGTAGAAATCAAACCTAGAATTTAATTACTAAGTCATATAACTGGGTTTTATATCTTTCTGCAATTTAGGAAAGTCACAGCCAAGTATTCTTCGATAGGTACTGTGTTGTTACACCAGATTTGATACACTACTCATAAGGCTTTATAGAACAGATCTAAATAAGTCTTGAGCTCTCGTTTCAAATTCCTTTTTGCCAGTATCCCTGGAACTAAACTGTGTGTTGAAAGATGCTACTTGTGCAAATCTAGAGGAATACTTACTATGAGGGAAGAAGTCTTTCTTCTTAGAAGTACAGAATTAAAGGACTTGATAACTTGCACATTTTCCAGATCTAGCCATATTTCTGACATCCTTTTGGTCTCACAGGATGTACTCTCTAAAATGCTGGGGTTTGTAGCATTGCCTTCCAAAAATTGCCCTACTGTTCCCTGTTCCTGACAAACTAAATAATAACTTTTAGCTTATTTTTCCAGCAGGTCTGATGTAGCTGTAGCACTACCTTTTACGGACCTTGCAACCAGAAGAGAGCAGAGAGACACAAGAAAGCCTTGGTTTAATTCTAGTAATGTTAGAATTTTAATTAACAAAATAGAATGTAAAACTGTATTTTTAGAAAGTGTAGTCTATGTGTAGTCTGGATAGCAAGCCTTCAAGCAAGGAAGAGTGTTGCAGTTTTGGTTCGGGAAAAGGACCGAACCAGCACAGGGTTCTTGCCTAGCTTGTAGGTGATATTAACAGGCTCAAGGCAATGGCTGAGGGTTGAGTTCACCCTGAAGGCGCACCCAGAAAAGAGGCACACACAACAGTACTGAACACCCAAACAACCAAGGCTGATCTACTTTATTAACATAAAATGGTGGGTTTTATAGGGCTAGGTAGAGAAGGGTCTGGAAAGAGGGTGGAGACTGGGAGGAGCATGCAAATCGTCTAACAATCATTGGTTTGGGGCACATGAATAAACATAGGGAGGTGTTAACAGGGAGGGGATTAACAAGGGGAGAACATGATTGGTCAGTACCTCAGGGTACACAGACCTATGAGGGATTGTTTCCATGCCTGACAGGCAAAAGTCCATGAGGAGGAAAAATAAGGGAATCAACCTACTAATGGGTTTTATAACTTTAACAAGGCTACCACAATAAAGTCCTCAAATGTTGGTGTTATCACAGGTAGTGGTGTGGACAGGGCTGGTCTTCCAATCATCAAATGAAACCTCTCCTCTCCCTTGATCCTTCCACAGTGCAAATGCTGTTTCTGTTTTCTCATAGTCTTCCTCACCTCCAACAGAAGAGAACCATTTATGACTTGATTGTGCCATGTGTGACCTGTCTTGGTCCAAAGCATTCTGACAGCCTCTTTAAAAAAGAAAAAAAAAAAAAAAAAAGAAAAATTAAAAAGAAGGAAGTAGAATTTCCAAAGAAGAGGGAAGAGAAATTGATGCTTATTTTTAGCCTGGATCACTTGAGTGGCCCTGTTTATTGCATGGTTCTGTAATTGGCAGTAACCATACCGTAGTCATATTTATGCTGTTTCTTTAATCGAGGTTAAATCTACATTTCTGCTGAAAAATTCCATCCAAGAATCTTATGAGTGGTGGAGTTAAAGTAAGTGACAGGAGCATGGGGCTGGGAGCAGGGTCTTGGTGGTTCGTGGTGTTTTGTAAAATGGTAGTGACAGCACCTGGTATCCTGGTTTGGTTTTTTGCTTGCACATCTGTTCCCGTGGCTGTGAACTGATGAGGATCTGTTACTCTGGGCAAAAAAAGGCTGATGTTCAGCTCTAGCCAATTTCTCCAAACCATTAAATTGTACAAATGCTCTTGCTGGCCCAAGGGAAAGGGCAGGAGTACTTGCTACAGTAGTGGTGTGGAGTGCTCAGACTAAAAGTGTCCATGGAACTGTAGCCATTATAAACCTTTTAACAGATATGTCATTAATAGGTCTGTGTGTCTGCCCCTTTTGTCTGAAAGTGCAACTTTTCTAATAAGAGACCACTTGATCCAACTTTTATACTCTTGCTCATAAAATTGAAATGGAGCCACAGCATATTCTTTCTGTTCAAAAATGATTCCCATTAGGTCTTCTGAGCTCTGATTGATTAAAAAACTTTAAAAATCATTTTCCGCTAAGAATACTGTAAATCTAAATAGTGCACTATTTCGATAAATGGTTGGATAATAGCAACTGGTTCATCTTTCACCATATTATTGCTTTTTATTGGAATAATCTGATAATCTTTGGAAGTGCCCAGGACTTCTTTAGTGCAGAAGTTTGAAAATAATGTGACATATTGATTACATATATCAGGGACACTTTTTACTTGATGTATATTAACATCCTTTAAGTCATACAAGATTTTTATTGAAATATTATCTCACAATATGATATTTATAGTTAAGATTTGGGGGTTTTCTTCTTTTTTTTCAGTTACAGAAATTACCCAGAAAAATCAGCCACCACTAAAGCCTTTACAAATGATCTTTTGAGGAATAGATGGATGTTCAGGCATTTCTTCTTTAGCAGTGCTGGCACAAACAGCCCCAGTAACTCCTTCCTGTGCCATTCTTTCAGTTTTGTCAGTACAGCTGGTTGTGGAGCTGTAGTGAACCCCACATTGGGGAATTTTTTTCCCTGTGTCAGAAACATTCAGCAAAAATTCCATCATTGTTCAAAATCTTGTTCTGTTCCCTGATCCTTTTCAACATAAGACTGAAAGACACTGCTCTGGTGGTGGAGGCAGTGCATAGGCAGAAATGAGGTTTTGAAGCTGTTTCACAAATACGTTTAGTTGCTAAACATGCATCTTAGTCCATTAGGAGTTTGAATAAGGAAAGCCAGGTGGGCTCCTGTTCTGATCTGGAAATGACAGTTAAGAAGCTGTAAGAGAAGCCCTAGAGGTTCATAATTCGTAAGTTTGATAAAAAGGTTTACAGAGTTACTATGAAACCAATGGAAATAGAGCTTTCTGTAAGGGAGCTTAAAATGATGGAGTTATTTCAGTGCTTGGAGGGAAAACCTGGTTAAAGAATGATTTTTTGCAACTCTTACTTGGCAGTTTTTAGATGAGGTAAATGCTATGTTGTTTATCCAATATGTATTAAATATGGAAAAATCTCATAGGTTTTAATAATAACTTGTCCTCTTATAATTCACATGAAAAACTGTGAAGGTGTGATTTATTGTATTTTTTTTTCTTCTTCGAAGGGTGAATTTTTTTAAAAAGGAGGGTCAGGGTATCCTGCGAGGAACTATTGATTTTTATTAGGTACAGAATTGTTTGCAGAACCTTATGCTTCTGTTCTTTAACAAACATGTGGAAAGCTGAAGCCCCCAGTATCACATGACATATCTGAAGGCCAGCTAAAGCAAGTATGAGTCAATTTGCTCAGTTTTAGTTTAAAAACAGTAACAAAACAGAAAACGTCACTCATCAAAAAAGGTGAGGGCTTGTCTCTCTGTGAGCTGTCATTTTGATAACATTTGCAACCATGACTTTACCAATTTCCCAAAAGCATAAGCTTTCTATGTGTCTGTAAAAGGTCAAAGGTTCCCCTTCAACTGTTTGAATGCTGTTGTGGTTTATATCCCAATTTAAGTTGGGCAAAAATAACTCTTTATTTAAAAACTGTGTATGTGCATTTATAGCACAATGAAATAATACTGAAGTAAGCATTGAAAAATGTCTTGGCATCAATTTAAGCAACTGTTGAATTGTAATATTCAAAACTTTCCCTTCTCTTAGATTCAGAGAAATAGCAGGGGCCTTAGAAGAAGCACTTTCAGATACACTAAAGGAAGCACCAGGTAAACTTTTATTGCAAAATATACTTTCCCTATTGTAAAGGAATCAGTGGTATAAGTAGCAGTGGTTACTGTCTCTCTGTTGAGTATTTAGTAACATGCATCCTGTGGTTCACATGAGCATTCTGATTTCTGATTAACTGATTAAGTAATATAATACATTTTTATAGAGATAGCAAGGTGGGAGTACTGTTCAGTGATCACTCTCCTTACTAAAAACACCCCCTTTTGGCAGCAGTCGTTCACATCCTTATGGAACCATCCACTCAGTGCAAGAAGGAACTAAATTAGCATTTCACATCCTCTAAGTAACAACCAAAAGGCTGTGCTCTGTTTCTGGGGCATATTTTTCTTAATTGTTGCAGCAGTATGTAGAGGGAAAAAATGGCTGTCTGTTGGCAGCATTTGGGCTTGCTTTGGTTTATAGTGTTGCTATCTGGTCCGGAAACATACAGTGATTTATGAGCAGATGAGAAGGTATGCACAGGAAGAATTAGAATGGAAGGGGATATATTCATTAGAAGTATGTTTTAATCAGAAATACTAACTTCAGAGAAGGCAGCTAAGAGCCACATAAATATCTGTGTGTGTGTGTATATGCACACACACATGCATTCTGAAGAAAACAACCCTAATGGAGACAAAATGCATAAATCTTACCACTTCAAGGCGTAGGTGTGGAACTTGCAAACACATTCCTTACCTTTTAATTGTATTCTGTAAAATGTTACTGTGAATGGCTTTTAAAGTATTTTGTTTAAATGTGGATATTCCTACTGTGTTTTAAATAAATATTTATAGCAAATATCTCGTATAACTGTGAGAGGAGCATTAGTTTAGTGCTAAAGGAATATTATGTTGTGGCTGGCAGGCATATCTAACATAACTTCTTCATAAGATTGCCAAAAATTATCCTGGAAATGTTATCTCCTGAAGTGGATTATTTGGCCAAGCTGTTTCTGCCTTTATTGCATGCAAATTCTGATTTGTTGCTTTGGCCTGCACAGCTACAGCAAGACTTAGTGGAATTTGAAATATAAAGCATTGAGGAGCTAGTATTTTAAGGGTTTGTTTCAGGCAATGCTTAATAAATTTCTGTCTTTGTGTCTCTTCGGAGACTTCTGTTTGTTTGTTCGTTTTAGTCTTATATAATGCAGTTACACTGATGTTACATCTTTTAAAAATGTGCTTAGGAACTTGACCTATGTTCCCTAATTATTTCTAGCTGGCAGCTCATACTGTCTTTTGGCCACTCACATGGTCTGGATGAGCCTTCTGAGGTGCTGGTCAGATCAAATGTTTTTACCATTATTAGCACACCGTCTGTGGAAACTCAGTCTGCAGATTTTGGCACGCTACTCTGTGTTCATCAGTGAGGTAAGAGACCAGCATGCTTTTGCTTTTCGTGATTGGGTATGTCCATCAGTAAGAGACCTTTTGAAGCAAAGTGTGTGACCTCTTTTTAAGCTTTCTTTTTTTTTCCCTGTGATCTTAATATTCTTTAACCAGAACACTTTCAACCAGTTCATGAATTTGGTTTATAAAAAGTATCACTGCAAAATACATGATTACCATAAATATTAGTACTGTTGCAGTGTTACTGTCTGATGATTGCTAAGGCTGTACTTTCATGTTGCTTAATACTGCTTCTGCCAATGAAAGAAGTAGTCACAGTCTTGATTTTCTTCTGGTTTTGTGTTTACCTGTCGATACAGTGAATGAGGTTGTGAAACAGAGCCAGGCGAAAAGTAAACATGCATATAAAAAGGAGTAAAATAATCTGAATTAGTTGTTTAGTACTGAGAATGTAAAACCAGAAATTTCCTGGGCGACTGACTCAACATCAGTGATGCCCTGCTTCTGAGCAGGAGAAATTGTGCCTTGCTCTTTTACTCCTTGCTCCTGGCCATACAAGTTTTCCCCTCTTTCTGGTGTCATAGAAAGAGAGCATGATAGAGTAATTGAAATTTGAAGAGATTTCTGGGGGTCATCTTTTCCTAATTCCTGCTCAAATCAGGGCCAGCTTAGATGATGTTATCTAAAGCCTCAAGTTGAATCTCGAGTATATCCAAAGATGATGGTTTTGCTCCTTCCTGGGAACCCTAGCCCAGTGACTGATTGCTTTTTCCTCCTATTTGATCAGAATTTCCCTTGCTACAGTTCTTATCCATGGCCTCTTACGCTGTCACTGATCTGATTCTGTCTTCTCCATATAGGCCCCTTAGGTAGTTGAAGACAGCAGTAAGATCTGCCTTTATACTTTTTTTTTGCAACTCAGTCACTTAGTTCTCTCAGCCAAATTAGCTCATGAAAAGTACTGGTAAGTACCACAGTTAGAGCAATGAAGCACTTGCCTGACAGCAGAGAGCTTGAGGAGGTGGGAGGAAGGAGTTGTATGACAGCAGTGAGTGGTTATGACTTTGTACTCCAGCATATGTAAATAAACTGTGTTTCTGCAAGGCAGGTAATGATCAAATTCTTGGTCTTGCACATTCCCCAGTGCAATAGTTCGTTTGAACATCGTGCAGGTGAAAATTGCTGTAGGACTGGACTGCTCTCTTTTTTATAGTGACAAATTTGCTCCAAATCATCCAACTCTGTAGTGCGCCAAAATGTTTTTAAAATACAGTTTTGTACATAATTTGTGAATGGCAGTATCCCTTGAAAGTGTGTAATTCTAATGCTGAGAACTAACAAATCCTTTATATACTGTTCCAGTTTGTCCAACTTCAACTGCCTTCACTGTTCCTCAGGTTCACATTTCAGTTTGATGTTTCAGGTTTCTGTAAGGCCTATTTCCAGTGAGAATACAAGGGAAAGCAAAAAATCTATGCCAGTTGGTAGAAAAGAACCTTATGTAACCGTCAACCCTACTGAGGACCAAGGGAATGGGTCTTCTCCAGAAAGTCTACCAATGTCTTACATATCTAGTACTCAACTGGTATATGTTGCTGCAGATCTGGACAAACTCCAGGATCAGGTTAGTGCTTCACTTACAAAAGAGTCTTTGTTGATGTTTGGAATCTTGTTAAGGGCGTTAAATTGTTTAAAATAATGTACCATAAAGTTCTTTTTAAATCTTACATGCTAAAATTTGGGTGGTCTGACATAGAAGATACTACCTTGAATATATGGCCTACTCTTACTCGGAATGGCAGATTGCAGGGAAACCCCCTCAGATATTTAAACACTTTTTATCAGTAGCTTCTGGACTTTGCCCCTAAAATAATTTGTTTCTGCAGTTTTTTGGTGCAAAATGTCATTCTGCCAGTTCTACCGTTTCTAGCAAAGTCTCTGTTGCAGCTTGGAGTGTAGTGCAACATTCAGCTTTAATATTATGTTCTCTTTTAAATGTCTTCTAGTTTTAGTCTTTGAAGTTGAAAAAGCTTTTATCGTCATGATTATGCTTGATTAATGATCCAGAATCTTGAAGAGAGTTGTATTAGTTTTTGTCCAGTAGGGACAAATTCTGTGTATTTTTGATCAATAAGGCTGAAATTTCTGTAGTTTGTAAAGTTGTAAGTTGCAGGTAGATTTTGTTAATTCTAAATTATCTACTCTGAGTACAATAGTAAGGTAGAGGATTTAGTGTGTAGACCTTAATTCCTGTAACTGTTGTAAACTTCTACTACTAGCTTCTCAGAACTGCAGTAAAACTATAGAAATTGAAGATGTCTTTTGATGCTCTTTAAACTTGCAGGATGTAGAAAAAGTAATTGTTTATAACGTATCTCTCTTGATTTTTGGATTTTTTTTTTTCAGATTCCTGACATATTAGACATGATTAAACCAAAGCTTGAAATGATTGGCTTCAAGAATATGTCTTGTATTGCAGGTAAAACTTAGAGGTTCTTTCCCCTTTCTCCCACATCCCCTCTGCCAAACAAATGAAATCAACTCTTACACAGTTTCATTATTACAGTGAAAATTGGAAAAGACTAATGTGTTTATTACTTAATAAAACTTGCTTTATGTTTAAATTGTTAAATAGAAACAATCTTGAACAGACATGTTGAGTCTGGAAAATATTTAATGATTAAAATTGAGTGAGTCCAAAGTGCTTTTAGGATTCTTCCTCAGAAAGTGAGGACTTTATACCAGAAGATTCATTTCATATCTTGAAACTCCTACATTTAAAAGAATTGTGGAAGAAGTAAGGAGAAGCTTTCTGTTATCCAATCGGAACTAAAATATTTTTTTTAAGATGATAGTTCTCTATCAGGCCTGATATGTAAGGCAGAGAGTTATCAAAGTATCATAGTTAAACACCTTAACTTCAGAGGACAGAAAAATTCAGTCCTTTAGCCACTTCTTTTTCTGGGTTTTTGTTTTGGTTTGGTTTTTTGTTTGGGGGGTGTGTGTTTGTTTGTCTGTTTGTTTGTTTTTGGCTTGTTTCTGGTTTTGTTTTTTCTTCTTGGTTTGTTTCTTCATCTAATCATTCTTTATGTGAAATACAGAGTTTGATTTTAATTTAGTAATTAAAGCTAGGTGTGTAGCTGCATGAGTGAATTAGTCCCTGTCTTCAAGCAAAGCCAGAAGTTCTGTGTCGTGAATTCCACTTAAATCTCTAAATTAGAATTATTGGTAGATGTCCAAGTCTATAAGAGATGTAGGAGTTTGTGCACATCTCCTATTCAGTAAATGGTCTGTTGACAGTCGCAGCTCTGAGTTAACATAATCCAGTCATTCTGTAGAGAATTTAAAGAGAAAGAATTTCACAGCCACAATTTCTTTGGAAGCTCGGAGCCTTTTGATTCAAGCCCCTTGCTTCATTGGTAATACTGAAAAAACTTTTAACCTGGAGAATGTTACTTTACCCCTCTTTTCATTCCTTCCCTTTATCCGTGTTTCTGACCGAGGAATGGTTGGTGTTACAAGTAATGTTTTATAAATGACTGGTGTGTGTTTATTTTGGTAAGCGTATCCCGTATTTGACACTAGAGAGTGAGTGAGACTGGAAGGATGGCGGGGTTCACATAATTTGTGTTGTGATTGGGCAGGGTAGCTCAGTTTAAACTTTAGCATTTTTACTTGAATAGGAGCCTTGGAAGATTCAAAGGCTTCTCTATCAGCCTGTGTGCCTACCTTGAATAACAGGATTATCCAGGATCTCAGTGAGTCCTCCTTCGCGTACCTGAAGAGTGCATTGGAAGTTCCAAGATTATATAGGAGAACCAACAAGGTCAGTGATGGTTGCAGAGGAAAAAGTAAATCTCAGAAAGACCTTTGCTAGGACTGTTGTGAGTTCTTATCATCAGATATGCCTGTCCATATCTGCTTGACAGTCAAGAGCTCTATTAAATATCTTGAGATAATTTAGTCATTTATTGTTTACTTCATGGTGAAGGGGAAAAAAAAAAAGGATATTTTCAAAATTTAAGGTTGGGGTAACAATGACGAGAGCCTGGGCCTGAGGCAGAAGGAAGGGCAAGAAGTAGAACTGTGGATGTGCAGTTGCTTTCTCTTCCTACTGTACTCTGCATAGTGATTTAGTGGACTGCCATTGTCTCTGTTGTCCATTGGCTGTTGAAGCAGATGCTGTGCCAACACAAACACATAGGATCTGGCCACCCTCAAGTCAGGCGAGGTCCTGGCTTGAGCTCTGTACTCCAAGAGTGTGACTGCATTGCTGTCTTGGCCATCAGTGTAACCGGCTTTATGTGGTGCAAAACCTGAGCTGATAAACAGGAGACATATTGCTTGGGAAGAAAAGGTACATTATTACAGTTGTGTTAAGTTCTGGCAACTTCATTTTTCAGTGTTCTAATCCTTTGATTTTTTCTTTTTAGCAGAATTCTGAATTTGGTATGAGGATAGTCTTTTGCAGAAATTGTGCAAAGACTTTTGCTTGGCCAAGTTCTAAGTAAGAGGTTACTGAGATATTTTCAGGTGTCAAAGATTTTGTGTACCCTGAATATGTTCTGTAGGTTTGCAGTGCGTGAGGTTCACCTAAGCTATTTGTGGATCATCTCTGAAGAAATGATGCATTCTGCAACCAAAACTAGCTGAGAAGATAGTGAGGGGATATTAAGCATCCTTCTAGAAAACATAATGAGGGAGCAGAATGGTATAAGAACAGAAGGAAACATGTCTTCAATTTAGTGAAGTATAGTACAAAGCAGTAGGTATTTTAACAAAGTCTGTAAATAGTCTGTTTTGGGCACTGACCGTGCTCATCTTTCTCTGGAATCAGCATGAGCGGAAAGAGCATTCATGATCCTACCCTGATAATAGGAGTGTCTGGCACATGCATCTCCCAAAAAGCTTTGGTAATTTTGAACCTTGTTGTGTATTATATCAGACTGGGTAACACTACTAAATAACTGTGATGCTGTCTTTCCTGTGTATAATGATCTCTTCATTGACTTGTCCTGATTGGAGTATGTATCTCATTGCTCAGGCACAGCCTTAGCATTTTATATATCTGCTAGAATTGGATGCTGACACTTTAAATAAATTACTGGTTCTTTTTTCCCCAACTTGTTTCCATGTCATTTACCAGGAGGTGCCAACTAAAGCCTCACCTTATGTTGACAGTGCTCTTAAGCCCTTCTTCCGACTGCAAAATGAATACAAAGATACCTTGAAGCAGGCCATGATTCATCAGTGGTTGGAAGGTGCTCTCTCTGAAAGCACACAAAAGTAAGAGAATCATACATCTATCTAATCTCTATCTAATTATCCTTTTAAAAGTTTTGCGTGCTTTCTATTACCTTCTTGTTTAAAAGTAAGCATTGGAAAGATTCTTTCAGCTTTTGTTAACTCTTAACAGTAGTAGTTTTCTTAGGCTCTTTGAAAGTTATACATTTTAGGAAATTGTAGAACATTGCTCAGTCTGATCACTTCTCTTATGGATCCTCTGATTTCCCACTGTTGCTGTATTTTTTCCTTCTAGCTATTTTTATGACTTATTCTTAACAACTCACTGTCCTGGGCATCTCTTAATTTATATGATAATATGTCCTTCCCACTAAGGCATGGGATTTCAGTCCATAAGGCTTTTTGAACTTTTGTTACTTAGTCAGTTTGTTTACCTTCTTTGATTCTATGCTTTCTTTAATCAAGTATGTGGGAAGTGGTGTTTTATTTCATCTATACCATTTCTGATTTAGAATTAGTGTTCTTCTGACTTTTTCTGCCAGCTTCTTGAATCTCCTGCTTAGAGTAGTTTCTTCATTTTAGAAATAGGTATTTCTGACTGGTGTACACGTGCATGCTCTCATATACACTCCTGTAACTTCCTTAAAAATAGGACTGTTGGGATGTTATTCTTGTCCTGTTTGTAAAAACAATTTTAGTCAGTGTCAATAGAGGCTGATTTAGACTGTTGAAAATTGAACAGTTGCATTCCTTGGTCACTACTGAGTACAAACATCTTGAGCAGGTCAAAAACGTTATGATGAGAAGAGAGCTTCAAGATGGAATAGTAATCTTGAGATTGACCTCTAGAACTAACGATGGAAATACTGATTAATTGATAATCATGAAAACATAAGCAGCTTTTTTGCAAGGAAAACTATTCCTGCCAGCACTGTTCACCAGTTTTCTCAGTGACATAGTGCTGTGTACGAAGTAGGCTTTTCTGTAAAAGTGGACATTTTTTCTTTCTCTTTAATCTTCCTTAATTTAGGTATTATGAAACTGTATCTGATGTGCTCAGTTCTGTTAAGAAAATGGAAGAGAGCCTAAAAAGGTTGAAGCAAGCCAGAAGAACTGCAACTTCAAACCCTGTTGGTACGAATGGGGGCATGAGTGATGATAACAAAATCCGACTGCAGCTGGCCCTAGATGTTGAGTATTTTGGAGAACAAGTAAGTTATGAGAAAGAAGGGGGGTTTTTATTAATTCTACTGGTTTTGGAAGGTAATGAGATGGAAGAGGAAAGGGAAGCTAGGCTCGGATTCTGGTCTTGAAAGCTTTATTGGTGTGGATTTCTGTTTTGGGATTTTGCTTTGGTTTTTTTCACACTTGTTAAATGGAGGTGATTTGAGACCTTGGTGATTGTAGATACCACTTAAGCAGTGCATGCTTTCCTGTCCTTTCTTATACAAATACAAAGCTTGTAATTCTTGCTATTCAAAATTCAGATACTGCTTAGTGCTTGGAATCTGTAAGAAGAAACACTGTGTGGACAGATCGGAGGGTAGGGGCCTCCCTTAGATCTGATAGAAACTTCTTTATGGCCCTGCTTTTGTTTGCCTTCTCCCGGGGTGTTTCCAGCCTTGACTTTCTGCACAGTCAGGGTCTGTTCCCAAGAGCTGGGAAGATGTTGGCCGCACAACTGTAACTTCTTTTCAGCCAAATATGAAACCCTAAATAACAATGCACATAAAAAAAAGAAAATATTCTAGGAAGTGTGTGCAGTAGCTGCATCAAATTGTATAAGAATACTTTTTTGTACTCATTTATTTCTGAAAATCATACGTAGAAATAAACTTCCAAGTGCAAGTCCATATCATTAGTTGCCAAGGAGTTGTCATCAGTCTTGTATATGAGCAGATGCTGTTGATGCATTGTAACAGGTAGATTAAGTCTGCTTGTTTGTGAGCAGATGCTTTTCTCAGATATGAGACTTACCACAAAGACAATTTGGGTAGAAGTAGGGATATCTTAATAACAAGAACTAATATTTGTCAGCTTTTGCCTGAGGTTGAGCTTTTGTTCTTTTATTCCTGTTATGTGCACAAACGTCACTGCACTATGAATTTGAGCTGAACTGGAATAGATCATTCATAGTTGTTTAGGAGATCTCTTGATACATGTGAATATTACAAAGGGTTCCAGCAGCAAACACCTTTTGAGAACTGTTTCATTATGGTTTTAGTTAAATCCAGATTTTTGTTTCAGTGCACTCTTATTTTTCTCTTGGCCATATTTTTCTAATTGTCAGAGCAGTAGATTTCCTGGCAAAGAAATTACTTGCAGCAACCTCTGTATTTGTAGAGTTGTTTTCATCTCCCAGGAAGTTCAAGGCTAGAACCATAGGCTCTTGCAGCCTATTGAAATGCTTTCACCATCATACTGTTGGCTGTTCTTGGATGTATTCATGTTTATCTTTAAAGTTTTGCCCAGAAACCTCATTTGGAGTTTGAAAAAAAAAATCAGTTGAAATCAATGAATTAAAACCAACTACAGCCAAGTTTCTCTTTTTAAATACTTCACTGGAAAACTTCCAGCTGGCTTTAGTTACAAGTTGCCTAGAAGATGGTGAAATATTTCCTTGTAAGACACTACACTAACTGGATAGACTTATCTGAGCAAAGCTGAAGACAAATATTTGTATACGTTGCAGTTGTGAGCTTTTGCCTCATGTAGATGCAGAAGAAAATATGCTTGGCTAAATGTTTTAAGTAGAATAATTTGTGAGTTTTTCCATGTTTTACAGAAAATCAATGCTTTTTCTCTATCTTTTTAGATACAAAAGATGGGATTGGAAACAAGCAGCATAAGAAGCTTTTCAGCCCTTACAGAGCTGGTTTTAACTGCCAAGGACCAGGCTACAGCAGAACAATCCTAGATATTTTTGAAAGACTGGGATTGAAGATAAACAATGTCCCAAAAAAAAAAAGGCAGAGAATTTAACTCTGCTCTGTTTCACCAAATAAGTAGCAATGAAGTGCTTCCTAATGTATCTCGAGCAACAAATCAGTGTATCTGCTGTCAAGATAAACTTGTTTCACCAAAAGACTGAGAATTTATCATAGTTATCCATTATATGGAAAGCAATTAAAAGTTCTAAACTTTCTACTATAGAATAAAAGTAGAAGAATATGTTTTTCTTATTTTTGTTGTACAACTTAAAATGTAGAAGGATGAAGTTATATGTTGAAAATAATATGTAATAAATTGTCTTCCTAACTTTTGATGTCCCATACGTTTTTGAATCAAATGTATTGATTGATGGCTGTGTTACAACCCACCCCTGAGGTGGGATAACTGAGGTTCTTGTTAATAGATCCCTTGGGGTCGATTGGAGTGAAATGACACTGAATGACTGGTGTGTGTGTGTGTATGTGTGTATTGCAGATTTATTTTAGAACAGTCTGGTTACAATGGAGAGGAGGTATGTAGCCATTTCAGTTATTATCTATAGAAATATAACAATATAAAAGTATAAAGTTATCACTTAAGAAAATAAATAAGGGAAAGAAGGAGAGATAGAAAGGATATGAGTACATAGTGGGTAGGGGAGACATCACCACCCATGGGCCCAGCAACGAGACTTGTTGAAGCGATGGTCACAATCTTGATCCGCCAGGGGTGGGGAAAGCCCACAAAACAAAAAATGTAATGGGTACATATACATTCAGGCTCAGGTGGGAACTCCCCTGGGGGGTGAGGGTTTTACCACTGTCTGATGCAACACACGCACAGTTCTCTGGTGGAAGGCCCCGGAAATGATGCTGGGGGCACTTTGGGGGTCTTTGGTGCTGCCTGTCCTTAACTTGAGGTCATCTTTGCTTGACTGGTGATATGTGTGCGAGCAGTTGCGGAATTTCCCCCAGTTTGCCACAGTGGGAATTTTCGTCCAGACGCATTAACCAGGATGTGCTAACCAGATTTTGCCTCTGCCAGATCAGGGCCTTGGTGTCACAAATTCCTCCCTTCTGTGCTTATCTCAAGTTTCCACTTGGTGGCTTATCGTATGGCAAGTTCCTTCTGTGGCCTTTACAGTGTTTGAGACAGGCAACTGTGCTCTTTAACTCCTTACAGAGTGTCAAAAACTTTCAAACTTTACTCCAGCTCTTCTGGAGTAGAGTGCTCACAGGAACACGATTCTGCTGTTTCTCATTACTGCTTTGCGCTTACCTGCTTTCCCTCATCATGGGACATGGTTAGCTCTTGTTTGGTTTTTGAATGTTTTCCTTTTACTGGCTTGCCTTTTTCATGGATCACGTTGTTGAGAAGGCTTAACAAAGACCTCTCTTCAACCTGGAGTGATCTGCCTATTGATGCTTCTCTTTTATAGGTGAGGGACAGGTAACACAGTGTGGGAACAGTAGGGGGTGAATTTGAGGTTTTCAAATGAATGCCCCATATGAGTGAAGGAAGGTTTTGTTTGTGTTATTTGTTCTTTCATTGGTTTTTTTGTTGATTGTTTTGTTTGTTTGGTTTTTTTTTTACCTTGCGACAAGTTTAACATTGGACTTCTAGTTCGTGTTTCTTGATTAAAAATAACCATATTTAGAGAGCTTGGATGCAGGAGCTGAGATGATGGAAATTTTCTGAATACCCAGAGATATATAGCACATGGCTGTTGTGTAGCATTGAAGCTGCAGTGAGCAAACCTTTCACAGCATAAGGGCTTTTTATTCCTCAGTGTTGGAGAACTGACCATAGTTTAGTTGAGAAGACACAACTGTGTGATGATGGTGCTTTTGAAGCAATTAGGATAGGTGGCTATTATGACTTTTCTAAAATTAATTTTATAAGGAGGGCACTGGGGAAAATATCAGTGCTTAAAATTATGTGGTAGTACTTGGATTCGGTCCCAGTAATGGAGAGCAGGATTTGGCTCTTCTAATTTGCTTAGCATCTCTCATTTCATGGCAACATAAACATATGGGGGAGCATCCAAATTTATTGCTGAAGAAAAACAGCAAACTGAACCAACTTGTCAAATGACAGATCTGTTTGTTTCCTTCAGGGACACTGAGATCTTCAGCCTTAAGCACACTCTACTGAATGGACATAACTCTTACTGCTTATGAACAAGAATTTGTTGTCTATATTATATTTTTCCAGGTTTCTAATTGATGAACCCGGAAAGCTTGGTCTTCCCACTCCTCTTCATGTGCTTTTATTAAGAGTCAAAAGTAGAGACGTCTTCCTACCACTACCTACTGTTGTTTTCAGCAATGTTTTCTTCTTATAAAATGGATGTGCAAGTCGTAGGCTGAGACTAAGATTGTAGTATTGTAAATGCATTGTGCAACTTTTTATTTCAGAGTGTATCTATACATTTCAATTTCTGTAACATCTGTTACAAAAGTACCAGATTCTGAGATCTGTGCATACTAGGGAGCGAAGATACAAACAAAGCTGTCCTATCCTCCAAAATGAGGGAAAAGGATGCAGTCTGTGTACCAAACCAAAAAGGCATGAAGGGGTTACTTGCCCTTGAGTTGCATGAGATTTCCCACATCTTTGTGCAATAACAATGCTTCCTACACATCATTATCAGCTTGCTGAGGATATAGGCTGAATTCTGTTCTTTTTCATTGAAGGCCAGCTTTAGTTTCTGGGCAGGAAATAATAATGTCTAGCAAATCAAAATTATTGAATAGTCCTATGATTGCTGTAAACGTCTCCCTCACTGATTCTATGTCAGTTCCTCATCTTTTATTTTTGTTCACTTGAATAGCCATTTAATTTTCTTTCACTGGAATATGACATCAGTTAAGAATTTATGTGATACCTCTGTTGAAAGAAATAAGAGGTGTGAATTGGCTCTGTCTTCGGTAAAATGAATTTTAACATTTTCAGACACTGTGGATCAGTGAGGAGGAGAGGATTTACCATGTAAGTAAGTGTGTTCTAATGAAGGTGTCTTTTGCCACTAATCCTCTTTCTTCTATTCCTTGGGTAGTTTTTTAAGTGCACTTCACTTCATGACAGTAATGCAGCTTTGATTTTGTGCCTTATTCTTCTTCCATTCTAGGGCCTTTAGAAAACTTGATATATCTTTCTAATCCTGGAAGGGATTTAGCTGGAAAAGGTTTTGGATTATACTGGAGGGAGGGGGAGGGGGGGACAGGGGAGGACGGAGGGGAGATGCAGTGGCATGTTTTCCTCCAAAATGGTAACTGGATTCACAACTTTATAAGTTGTAGCAGAATTAGACCAGACTCTTTTAACTTCATCACCTAAAGATAATTAGCAATATGTATATTTGGCTGGATCACTCACTATGATGGAATATTTACTCTCCTTTTTCCATTAATAATAATGAGCTTGTTCTGTTCCACATTTTTAGTTCCCTGTTTCTGCCCTTTTCTCCTCTCTTTTCTTCTCCAGGGTGTCAGTGGGGAGGTGCTCTCCACAACAAAGTTTCTTTTCAGAAAAGTGCATTTGGTTTGGTAGATGGTGGGTTGGTTGGTTTGTTTTTCTGCCTGTAACCACAGAACAGGGCATGGAGTCCCCAGAGCATGCAGCCCACACCTGTGAGGAATGGCATTTTGTCCCAAACTTTCCAGCAGTGTTTTCAGGGGCTTCCTTTCATTATAATCCATCTTTATCATAGAAATGGAACATTTTGCGGTTTGAAATTTTATTTGTAGCTGATGCTACCTTGGGGTAACATTTATATTAGCATGAACTTTTTAATTTAATTGGAAGTGGGTTTATTTGCATCTATCCATCTCTGTATATTTGCAGTTAATTGCTTCTGTACATAATACAAGTACAATATTTAGATGTTAGAGCATCTGAAATACATACAGTGTAACTGGATAAATACGTGGATGCTATATCACAGCACTTGAAATCTAGTATTCTTGGGATTTGTGTTATTTTATTTACAATGTCATAGCATTTTCCATTAAGCTAGAAGGATCTGTCACATATGTACATCACTGATAGCAAGCTGCTGGCATTAGTGCATTTAGATTAGATAGACATTTGGAGCACTATGGATGATAATGAGCTGCTGTGCTCTTTAGGATGCATCTACCATCTTATGCCCAAGAGGTTTGCAGTTATTTTCTAAATGCCATCAGTACTAAAGACAAATCTAGAGATGAGAGGTGGAAATCCTTGTTTCACTGGGAGGCTTTCCTTAGTAACAAGGTTTATCTCCCAGTTCCTCACTCCCTAATTCAAGAGTCATCTAAAAAATCTGCTGTTCCACTTTAATGCTTCAAACTCTGTTAACAGTTGGACTGGACCACTGTAATCATTTTATTTGCAAGTGGCAGCACCACATCCACGATTTATACTAATATATATTACTGCCATTAATGCCGTTTTTAAAGAACATATGGTTTGTGTATGTTAGAGATTACAGAACTGGAATCTATCCAGTAGTGTCTTTTTTTACTACAAGGCTGTAATAAATGCCTCACAGGTTAGGAAGTAATCTAAGGAATGCAACTGTATTGGAATAGTAGGCCTTTTTTTTTTTCCCCTAAAAAAAAATCAGAGATAATTGTGTCCCACTCTGAGTATTTATCCATCACAGTTCATTAATGCTACCAAGCCCTATTTTTAGCATTTCCATGGGGTTAAGAAGTTAATGTATCCATCTGAGCTGCAGAAAGAAGAAACTTCCTCTGAGCGTGTTTTTGCTTTCAAGGCAAAAAATCTTGTCTCAGTGGGACAAGCAAAGGCTGCCCTGTGCTGTTGGCAGCTTTTTAAAGGAAAATGTTGCTGATGAAGCTAGAAATCTCTGTGAATAATTGCAAAATTTTCACCGTAATGTAAAACAGGGTGTCTCTTGCAAAACTGACCAAACAAAAAATTTTAAAAGCTTCTTTAAGAACAAAGAGGTCCCTTTCTATACCTTTCTATAGTAAATGCTGTTTGTGCTTATAAAACTATTTTTTTAAAGTCGATGCCTTGCATCGAAACACTGCCCTGTCCCACTGCATCAAAAAAGGGACCTGGGAGCAAAAGGGAGACAAAGTGAGAATAAAAAGAGAAGCTCGAAGAAGAGTGTGTCACCTCACATGAAACTTGTGAATGAGGATGAAATGTTGCAATGTGTTAGCTTTCAAAAAGCTGTATTTCAAACACTAACTGCTTCACCTCTAAGTAGAGCACTCAGCAACATCACAAAAACAGCTGATGAATAAGAAAACAGTGATGGGAAATGGTATCATTCCCTTCCTTTCTTATCCCCCGTGTTTGCATTTAAACCTCATGCAGAGGGTTTGCTACTCTGCCAAGGAGAAGCATTGCCCTTGACTTCTTTTCCAAAACAGCAAAAAGGAACGGCTTGTTCAGCTTTATATCCAGGTACACCCCATCTTCCTTCTGTGCTGCAGGATCTTCTGCCTGATCTGTTTCCTCACCAGTCAGTTTGAAAAAGGCGTTATTTAATACCTGTAAGGCAAAACGTACGAGTAACTCTGGAGTCATCAGAGCATGACAGTGAAGAGACAAATATGAGTCTGAGTGAATTATAAAGCACATGAAGCAATTGATAACTTAGATCAGCTGTAAGCAGCACATTACATTCCATGGATGCTTAAAAAAGATTCTGGAGTACTTGGGGAAAAGCTGTACAACTGCTTGTACACTTGGGTGGTGTGTAATCCTGTTACCCTTCTGTTGTGGTTTAACCCCAGCTGCCACATAAGTACCACACAGCTGCTCGCTCAATCCTCCCCTGACTCAGCAACAACTAAAACACCAGTGTATTATCAACACTTTCCTCATACTAAATCCAAAATATAGCACTAACCAGAAGAAAATTAACTCCCAGCCAAGACCAGGATATCTTGAAGCCCCTGATAGAACTTCCGAGGGTGGGGCACCTTCTAAAAATAAAACTAAGGCACACAAATTATATTTCTGGAATGTAGTATGCCCTCTTTTTATGAATTAAGCTCTCCTTTCTTCCCCTTGAGGCTGGAGCTCTGGAGCCGTCTTCAGGTGACGTTGTGGGCTGCATGCACCTCTGTGTGATTTCTGGGAGTAGTCTTTAAGTGATGGAGGATTATCCTCAATAGCCCAGTATCTGCAACCTCTACTACATGCTCCAGCTGTTTGAACTGGAGGTAGTACTGAATGCAGTACAATTTGTATGTACAGAGCCTAGCATACTCAAATCTTGAACATGCTATGTGCTGTAGTGATGAAATTTAAGTAGTTTACTAAGAGCAACCTCTTGTTGCTGATAAATTAATCCAAGGAATATTCACATTTTTCAGTCATGCTGTAAGTCCCCTACTAGATATGTCCCCCACATGGCTCTGACTGCTTTGTTCTAGGTACATTTATTCAGTTTATGAAGCTAAAACTGTGCAGGAAGCATGCTTTTTTTAATGCCAGTGACATGTACCGTACCTTTCCAATTGTTAGACTGGTGTTGCTTATTTTACTGAAATCTGCCCCCTTCCCCAGCAGTGCAGGCAGTTTCATATCTGCAAGAAGCTCCTGTAGATCAGTGCTGTCTTCTATTGTTAGCACCGGCAGCGTTAATTTAATTTCTCTGCAGAAAAGAGCGGGAAAGAGAGAGGCAAGTGAGTGCTTGTTCTCCACTGTGAAAGCATAGTGTTTGGGCAGTCCTGGGGAACGGGTGGAAGCTGTGAAAAGACCTTCCTGGGAATATCCCCAGGTAAAAGGCTGATCCCACCAAAGCTTCCTTGAAGTGAGGCCTCGGGGTCTGCAGGTGTTTCTCCTTGCGCTCGGTAGTAAACTCTCCCTGGCTGGATCCAACCCCTATCAGCAAGCAGGCAGGCCTGTGTGGTGCACCCCAAACCCATCCCTCCCTACCTTGGGGACAGCCGCTGAAGCCAGGCTGAGGACTGCCCCGTCAGCTCGGACTCCATGTGCTCCAAGTCACTGCCGTTGGTGGGCTGCAGCAGCACCAGCAGTGCCGTCTTGCCGATAGGGACTTCCACCACAGAGAAAGTCCCACTGGCATCAGTTTTGTACTGGAATGTCCCCGTGATGGACAACATAGGGACCATGACATTTGTGTTTGAATCCACCCAGAACTCCTGAGGCTCTTTGAGCTGGAAGGCTTGCTTAACATTCACTGAAAAACAGATTGAGAAAGAAGGAATTGATTCTTTTTTTTCTTCCTTCCTCCCCTCTTGCCCCTTAGCTGGTATATATGTTTGTTTAAAAACAATATGCTGTGCATTAGAGAAGACTGTGTGTATAAAATCACATTTAACTACTGTAAACATATGTATCCTCCCTTTAATATGCCTTCTGGTGCATCACAGCACAGGGACCACTGTGACCAAAGCTGCTCTATTTCTACTGGCTTTGTGGCCTTTCCTGGGCACAGTCTTTTTGCTTGCTTGGCTGTCTGCAGAGGGTCTGCTTGATTTCCTCTCCATCCCTCAAGCAGTGATGATGGCATGTTTGGAAGCATATCCATCCCTTACTGCAGGAGCACCCTCAGGCAGCCTGGTGGACTTGGGAGAGGGACAGCAGCACAAATTCTGCCTGAGGTCTCACCCTTCACAATCTTACAAACCAACGGGGAAGGTTGTAAGCATAACACCAAAGTGTTGGTTGAGCAAACAACAGGTTAAAAAAGGACATACTTGAACACTTGCTAAACCTTAACAGAAATTTCTTTCCTGGTTCACTAGTATGGGAAGCCTTGCTCTCGCCTCCCGCTACTTCTATGCAGCTTTGCATTTCAACATGTTATCTGCTCACTGCCATAGATCTGTGCTGCTGCCCAGTTAGGCAGATAATCCTGTTAGCATTGAAGAAACAACTGGTGTCAGCAAGGGAGCAAAGACCAGAAATCTCAGAATCGTTTGGTGGAATTAGGGAATTAGGAAAACAGATGTATATTTCGTAAAAAAGAAAGGAACTCCTTAAAGTAATTAATATTGGTATATTAATTAAAATAGGAGCTGGTCTAGCTGTACTGTTAACTAACCTGTTCTCCAATAAATCCAGATTAATGCTGGACCCTAACATATTTAATATGTAGTAAGTGGGTTTGCATAGGAACACTTGCCTCTTAAATGAGCTGCATTAAAAGAACAATTAGACATTTTTACCTACTCTAACTTCACCAAAAGAAGCAGCAGGTAGGAGGTGGGGAGGGTGTAAGCAAAACAAAGAATAAAGAAGTGGAGATGTTCACCTCTAATTGCTTTTAAGTAATCTTGGGAAAATATTGCAAAATTGAAAAGCTCTGCTACTGACTTTGGGACTGAGTCCATTAACACTGTGCCAGTTGTGAACAATGGATAATCAGCACCCCTGCTTTTGAAATGGCTCCCTGCTAGGTGAGGGTCTGGACATCTGTGCTCTCCAATGTGTAACTGGGTGGCGCAAACTCTCCTGAAAGTGCTCTAAAAGATGTTAAGATTTTAATATGGCTGTTTCCTTCTATAGAAGGTGATAGTTGACACATTGGAAGAAATGTTTTTTTACAGTGAGGTCTCTCGCATCAGGACATCAAAGAAGCCTTGGGTTTGGGAACCGTTTGGCAACCACATTGGAGCAGAAAAGAAATGTGTCTACAATGTAGGGAAGATAACTGAAGTGGAAAAGGCTGTCAGTCGCAGAGCAAAGATGCCTAAAATGCATGGTCTCTGATACTGCATTGAGTCACAAGGATGTTAGAAAGCATCTACACTCAGAAGAGAAGGCTCACTTGTAGTGCAGGGAAATTTTTGGGACAGCAGCATGGAATGACCCTAGGTGACAAATTTCTTCTAGATTTGTATATGCTCCCCTGCTTGTTTGGCTGCTTCCTGAGCCAGATGTTGCCTCCAGACTTCTATGTTTAATAGCCATTAGACAATTCATGTCCATTATATTTTTTAGCCTTTCTTGTATCTACCTCTGGCATGCTACCCCCAGCTCCCCTGCAGAAATACAGGTTCTAGGGAAAAGTATTTCTTTGCTTTCCTTTAAAGCTACTTCCTGATCATTCTTGCTGGAGGTCTCTCGTGACTTTTAGTTCCTTTGCAGTCAGAAATGCTGTGCCATTGTCTCTCATGCACCTTCCCATACCCTTCCTAATCCTTAGCTTCCTGGACCAGGAAGATTTCTTCAAGGCCATCTCCCTCCACCTCCTTCCCATTGCCCTTGCTGGCTTGTGGCAGAGTGCAAGCAGGACTCCCAACACAGTGGTGGGGAGCAGTAGTCCAGCCTTTCATCTGAGCTCTTCCCTTTCACCACTAGCTGGGAGTGACCTTGCTTCCTTCCCGGCAGCAGGGCCACTGCCTGTCCTTCACCCAGCCTGCTCCCAAAATAAGCAGTGCTGCCTCATACCTGCCAAGTGGACGTCCACCGCAAACAGCAGGTCTGCAGAGGGATCGATGTCTGTCAGTAAGCACTTGCTTTGGCCCTCGCTTTTGGCCTCCACAAAGGCACTTATTTGTTTCGCTGCCTCACTTGGATTTGTGAAGTCAACAGCTCGGGCGTAGAAAGCATCAGCAGAGTGGAGCAAGTCCTGCATGAACAGTTCAAATAGAGGTATTCCAGGGGCAGAGAACAGGCAGAGTGTCTTGGAAAAGAGCAGCTCCTCATCCTTGCTCTTCACGAGGCTTTCGATTGTCCTCAGGCTGGAAAGGAAATTGCTGCCGACTGCCCTGGAAGTGCAGTCAGGGTTTCCAGAGGGGGGAACAAGTCCCAGCAAACCCTGCAAATCAAGTGCTGTTTGGTTTGAGGCACCCAGGTAGAAAGACACCAAGGAGCTGTAAAGACTGGTTGGGGACAGAAGCACATTTTGGCCCTGCTGTGCTTTCCGCAGCACGTCGTAAAACCGCACCCCCAGGATGTACACCAAGTCCTTCAGGTAGCCCGGTTCCTCCTTCCCCCAGCCATTTAGGCTCGGGGTTTCCAACTTGTCCTTGTCACTCAGGTCATCTTCGTAGGCAGGTGTGGTTTGAGACTCAATGGAGACAGGGATAATAGTTTTCGTCTTTCCCTCCTGAACCAGTTTTTCCGGCTTGTCACAGTCACTTTCGTTGAAAGAAAACAAATTGAAAGGGTGGACATAGACCCTGTCACAAGTCACCAGGGCAAGGCAAGCCAACAAACAGAGAAGATCTGCTACCAGATTCATGTTGGAAAATTGCCTCCCCGGTGTCTGCTGAAAGAAAAAGTGGGGAGAAAAAAAGACTGGTCAGCCTGTTTTAAGTACAGTTTCTCTGAATCACAGGATGAGGTGTTAGTGCTGCACTGGAGATGCAAAGGCAGGAATTTCAGTATTTAGTCGTGACTAGTCTGACTCTGTTCTCGGCAAAGCCCAGGATCAGATGGACACCAGTTTCAATGGCAGGAGGTGGGGAAATGCTGAGCACAGATGTTACTCCGTTACCCATGGCAGTACCCCAGCGATTTAGCATGGGAAGCAATATGGTTGTTCAGGCTGGTTAGGCCTGCAGACAAGAGCATGCTAGTTCTGCAAAACATTATAATAATGCAACAGCATTTGTTCCTGGGACCTGGTCAGAGTTATCTCTGCAAACTGCCACGCTGAGTCTTGCTGACACACAGACGGGCTAAGCCATTCGCCTGCTGTTATGCAGGAAGTGGGTTTGGAAACCAGTTCTCTGTAGGGCCAAACATGGAACGATCCTGCTTAGTATGTCTAGTCAGCAAAATACTTGGCACTGGTAGAGCATGTTACGTTTTCATAGCCCAGTGCAAACATTCATTCTAACACCTAGGCAAACACACGCCAGGCTCCCTTGTACAAATGTGGTAACACTGAAACCATTTTCATAACACCACCTGTATCTGAATACAGAGTTAGAAGGGGTAGGCTGAATTTTACTTTTCTGTACAGGCAGTCTTCTCCTGCGGTAAAAGAGCACCTGCTGCTTGTTTTTCCTGATGAGAAGCAGAGATTTTTACTGTCTGTGGGTGTCACTGGTGTTTTGGCACAAAGGATATAGTGCATGTTGGGAATGAGAAAGTCAGGAACGTAAACAGACACAGACAGGTATACCCACTGACAAATTTTACATTTTTGGAATTCTCACTTTTCCTATATCCATATCCAATCTTTTGATAACTAATAGTTCTGCAGCAGCATTTTTGGATTTCCAGTATATGACTTTGAATTTATGTACTTGAAATCCAAATATGTTGAAAATTATGCATCTATAACACTTATTATTGGCCAAAAATTCTGTTATTCAGAGCTGTATTTTTATTCTGCTAGTAACTTCTTGTTCATTGCAGCTCTGTTCACCCTCTTCAGCCCTTTCCAAGTCCTGCAGAGCTCACTGGATGGACAAAATGCTGTAAGCCTTGTCAGCACCCAAGCTCTGCTTTCTGCTTGCTTTCTGCAAGACAATTCCAGTCACACCAGTCTGTCAGATATTGTAATTCCGGTAGCCTATTGAGTGGACTCAGAGCAATGTCTGTCTCACCAGCACTTGAATTTACACAAGGTGGAAGTGTTTGGGTTTAAACCCAGCCATTCAAGATCCAGCACTTTCCCAGCCTGATTTACAATGTATAAAAAATATTAACTCCCTTGAGGGGTCCCCAAGTGTTTCACACCTAACAATACTCCAGTTTGCAGTGTCACTACTCTCTTGCACCTCCAAAAACTGAGATGTGCAGATGCTTGACAACTAGACATACCTTGCAAAGTATGGATGTCTGTTCATGCGGACATCTACGTTCTCAGGATTTAAACTCTTCTAACAGCTTGGTTTGCTGCTAGAAATGGAGTTTCTGCTGCTGTGATGTATAAGCATCTTCCTAGAGAGTGCTTGCACATCAGGCCTGAAACTGCTCCCCAGCGGCATGAAGTGGAGGACCTGCTGTAGATCTCTGGCCCCGTGCCTTCACCCAAGGATTGTTGTACCCCACTGTGTCCCACCTCATCCTCTAAATTATTTTACATGCAGCACAGTTCTGCTGCTGTCCCCTCTTCGCCTCCCCAGCCCTGCTGGCACCAAGTGACATGTGTGACAGAGCTTCTTCATTGCTTATGACCAGTTAAAAAATTATCTTTGGAGTTGCCTTCCCAACTTCATCTCCACAGAGAGCCCAGCCACTCTGCTAGTGCATTTCTAGACCATGTGACGCATTTTTGATATTGGGACAGCTCAGGAAAATGAACCAAAAAGTCACAGATTAGAAGCACTGCCCACACTGTTCTCTCCATCATACAGTTCTTTCGAGGCATTTTCCTGATCCTTCCTGCAGCAGCAGGGAGGGTCACTCTGTGCCACCCAGGCAGGCTGTGCCATTACGAGCTGCTGGTGCCCAGCGGTTACTTCCCTATGGCCGCCAGCGCACCCAGTTCAGCTCTTTTCTCGTGAGCAGAAGCAAGAGGAGCAGTTCTCCCTGCCAGCACTTCCCCTAAGGCCCATCTGTGGAAAGTCTGCCTGGTTTATTTCCCTAAAGAAGACAGCCCTAAGCCCTTCAGAAAAGCATGAACACCTGAGTTGAAAACTACTATTCCAAGAAAATTCAGTAAGAGTGCTTACTTGCCTCTGTCCTGGTGTGTGTTGCCCTTCCGTTGCCCCGCTGACACTGTTACCTCTCAGGTGAGCTCCCCACTGTACCTCTTCCCTCTGAGGTGGTGTGACTGCAGGTGGATTTATGCCCTTTCTACCAGAGGACCCTTTCTACATGTCTGCAGCGGCATTGCGCAAAGCTACTTTACATCACAGGCTGGGGGGATGAAAAAAGTGAGCTCAGGCCAGACAGGGCCCAATGAAACCTGAGCCCAGCTTAACACCAGCTGCATAGAAAGTTCCAGGGACGGATACACAACCTTTAACCAGACCCAGCACACCTGGGTGGCCTGCAGTTACACATTTACTAAGACAGACAGGCGTTTTACTATGCAGAATAACTGATTATAGGAGCTGAAAATAGCTCATTTTATGCCAGACTGAAAGGAAGGCAGATTTCTTTGTATATATATTTGTTGTACAGTTGGACTAGATTTTTGTCTTCTCAGATAGATCACCTTTAATCTCTATCTTGCATCCTGGGTGCCCATCAGTGTGTGAGGCATGTATGTTATTACAGAGTAAAGTGATTAAGCCCTCAATTTTTACCCTTTCTTTCCCTCTTGATCTGTCCAAAATGTCAAGGCTTTGTTCTTTTTCCTCTTCAAAACAAAATGTGTTGGAAAGGAGAAGATGAAAGCCAGATGGACAAGGTTGCCAGTGCTGTATAACAGAGATTTCATACCTCTCAGTCTCCCAAGTCCTATTTGGCGAAAAGGGTGGGATTTAGAGATCTGTCTGCTGCTTTTGAAACTGTCTTCCAATTCTGGTGTGCCCCTTCTTCCTCTTTAAGCAAATTAACAGTGAATCAAAACTAGGGATAATGTTTAGATGGTTAGACTGGTCTTATTCAGTGCCCCTGTTATACTTAGTAATTAAAATCCCATGGCTCCAACAGGAGTAAGGCTGATTTGTCATCTGTGTTTTGATTACAGAGGGCCAGTCAGGCATGATTTGTACTGCAGTGCCCAGTTACATGCTGGGTTCAAGGAGAGAGGCTCTAGAGAAGGATGTTTTCAGTGCACCTGGCCAGTGGAGCTGGATGAAGGTGGAGACAGAGAGAGCTGAGTCTTGCCAGCCCAAGGGCTGTGTGCCAGGTGCCTAATGCCAAAGAGATGGGAAATCTCGGTCTCTGCAGTCTTGCTTTTCATTTAAATAAACTAACTAGCTTTGCTCCAATGAGATCTGAAAGTGGTTCCAAGCCCAGACCTGTATGACATGCTATCAGGCACTGAAGGTTTAAACAAACAGCTTGAAATATTCAAGGTGTTTTGTCCTCTTGCCGCCTGAGCATCTCAGTTGAGGAAGCTTCTGGCTGCAGAACAGTCCCTGAGCATTTGTACCTTCTCCAGACAGGTATGAAATGCATGCAGCTCATCTACAGATATAGGCAATGGGAGAAGTAGCTCCTCCATGAAAATGCATTTTGTTCAGCTAAATGCTAAGAGAACAAGATATGTTTCAAGTTGCAATCCCCCTTCTTTCCTCTCTCCCCTAGAGGCCTTCCTGCAGGCATGTTGGGGGAGACAGCTGGTCCCTTAGAGGCCAGGGGAGGTGTGGATGGGACATGAGCACAGCCCAAATCTGTATCTCCGGCACCACCACCCATGTGGGTTCCCATGAGGCCCTTGGCATCAGCAGCACGCACAGACGGCCAGACAACACCATGCCTGTGAGCTATAGCTGGTCTACTGTGTCCTCCTAGATGAGGCTTGAACACAGGGAAGAAGCAAACCCAGCCTGACTGAGGACACTGTACTAAGGATACTCTCTGTATTGAGGACACACAGATGAAGGCTGTTTCAGTGAAGGGCATTTTGCATTTTGTAAAATTCTGAAAAGTATCCTTATTAAAAAGAATTATTGCCTCTGGCTAATAAGCTACAAGTGAAGCTAATAACATATAGTACATATAGTGCCATGTTTGCTGTGGACAATAAGCCCTGGAAGGGGAAATCACAAAACATGCAGCCACTGTATTTTTTTTCCCCCGAAATCATTATTCCTCTGTGCTGTAGCACCCCTAGGGCAGTGTTGTTCAGGTATCCCCTACTTCCAGCTCCCCTGCAGGTCATGACCAAGCTGTTCTGCAGCTGGTGGTCTTGTTTTGCTATAGGTACCAGCCCTAAGTCAGGCATCCCTGGTTGCAGGTGATGCTGCCCTGAAGAAGAGGGGGAGCAGGAGGCACCTGAACAATAACTCCAGCATGGTGGTCTGGTGGCTCTGTCACATAAAACAAAGTTCAGTTTAATTGAACGTTCTCAGGGTTTTCAGATAAGCTGACATTTGGGTCTCTTCTGATGTTTGCAGACTTAGTTCTATTATTTTCTGTTGATAATGCCCTTGAGGAGCACAAAAGTTTATCATCTTCCCTGCTCCTCCCTAACCTCTCCCCCAGTCAATAAAGTCATCAAATTAAAATACCCAGCTTTCTCAAGAAAAAAAGTTTCATGAAGAAATGTTCAATGTCCTGGTTTCACCACAGTGCTACTCCTGCTGCAGACCACCGGGAATTTGGCTGGCCTCAGTAATGAGGGAGAACCTTTGATTTCACCTTATGTTCATGCTCTACTACAAAGCTCAGACACAGCTCTCCCCTCATTTGCCAATCAATCACTTATGTTCACTCAATTAATATTGCCCTATTAAGATGCATCACACACTAGTGCACTTCTTAGATCTTTGTCTTTTATCTTCTAACAGTTTCTGTCAAAGGAGAAGGTTTCAGACCTTGGAGAACATAGCCTGCCACACCTGCAACATATTTTATCCCAGTTGTACATAATTACAGTTAGTCTTTCATTTTACTTCTGAGACATTTTTAAGCAGGAGTGCATGAGCATTATTCCAATTACTAGATGCGGACTCTGCTGTGAGGCTTTTTTTCTTGTTGGATTGACATGGTTTTAGGAATGAGAGTGCGCTTAAAGATAGAGCTTCCACTTCAGAAAGAAGAGTCTCTATCCTGCCCTTTAGCTCTGCTGTCCAAGGATTTTGCCCCCTAAAGAGAGCTGTGCCAGAAAACCTGCTTTGGGTCAAACTTGGGCAAAAAGCTTTCTGGCAACAAGGAACTAAAGATGAAAGAAAGGCTGTTCCTACAGGCATCCCCTGTGCAAAACTAGCCCATGGCCCACACACATTTCCTAATCAATCTCTCCCTGCAACAGCCACAGTAAAGGTACAAAGAAACACAGACCTCTCAAACCTGTTCTTCAGCGATGAGGTTCGTGCTCTCCTTTTGCCCCACTCTTTGCAATTTTGGAGGGGTACTCTGCTCCCCCTTTTATATTCACTCTTGCATAAGATGGGCCCGCCTCCCTCCCCCCCTCCTCTGCCCTCATTTCTCTTCAAAACCTGCCTCTGTTTTTCCTGCTTGTTATTCATGGTTGCTGCTGAGAGCCAGCAAAGAGGGGTGGAAAAACACTGGTGCTGTGGTTATGGGTTTCCTCGCAACCATGCTCAAAGGGATCAGATCTCCTGGTCAGCCTTATTTTTCTGAAGTGCTAATGTGGAAGCATTCCCCTGCCTCATGAAAATTTCTCGTTTATGGTGCTCTAGCACTTCTTCTTGTAAATACTGCTAGATAGGCTTCAGAAATTTTACCCCTGGCAGAGGAACACTAACCCAACAGCCAGCAGCATGTAATTTGGTCTTGAATGGGAAAATTATTTTGTCCGAGCTGGAATTTCGATTGATTCTTTTGCCAAAGAACATTGCGTCTCCACTCTGTCAAAAAGTGTTTTCATTGATCCAGATTGTTCTGGGAAGAGCTATGTAAAATTCAGTGTGTGAAGACAATAGTAAATATTTTATTCCGGTTCATTTAGTTTGTTTTCCAGTTTTCCCAAGTTTTGCTTTGAGACCTAACTCAAAAGGGCCAGACATACTCCTGTGATGATGCTTTTGTCTCCTGCAAAGTGGGAGTCCTGGAGGAGGGATAATAAATTACTCTGCTCACAGCCTCAGGCTACAGACCTTCACATGGAGTCTTCTGACCTTGAGTTGACGTGTCTGACATACACAGATTATGAATTAATATATGGCTAACTTAGACATAGTGCTATGTATATGGTCACATATAATTAATTACTAAGTTTGAGGGTTCCTTTTATTAAGCCTAAAAGTTCCTTGAGTGAGGAATTGGCCACAGACAGTTTGTTTATACAACTTGTGGGTTGGCATTGGTAATCCTAAACCTCTACACCCCATCAACATCCATATAGTTTCCTCTCTCGACTGCTTTGGTAAGGGAACATAGCCTGGGGTCTGAACAAGGCTCCAAACGGAGAGAGCAAACAGGCAGTGGGAAAAGGACCTGGGAGAAGAGTTAAAAAGAGGATACCTGTGTGGGAGGATCTGACCAAGGGAAGACCAGGGACTATTGCTTCATTGGCTGGTACACCACACCCCAGGTGTTGCAGTCAGTTGTAACAGTGGAAGGACCATTGTTTGCGAGACCTCCAGGAAAAAACTATGTACAGCAGTAGAGTGCCTACAGAGATCAAGATGTTTCAATTTGGAAGAGATCTGTTATGGGAAGTATAAACGTAAAACGATGAAGGTGAACAGGAACTCCTGAATCAGTCTTTCATAACATTGCCAGAACCAGCGGGTTCCCAGTAAAAGCATCAGACAACAAATGTAAATGAAAGGAAGGGCTCTTTCATGCATGAAGTGCAGAAGGCGCTGCCATATGACGCCACAGAGACCAAAAGCCTTGGCACAAAAAGAGATTAAATGAAATAACAGAGGGCATGGTCACTGGCCTCTGCAGAACATGCCGGTCCAGGTGTGACTGCTGACTTGGGAAATCCCCAGACAGCCTGCTGTCATGAATTTTGCTTGATTCAAGAGCTCTCATGATCCTCTCTAAGGGCTTGTCTTCAGCTTATGATTGAAATAAAGATGTCTGAGCTCAGGCCAGCTTATGCTGGTTCATTTTGCAGCACAGACTAAAAATACTCTTTCAGTAGAGCTATACTAATGGAACATCACACTCAGCAAACCTGACCCTCAGCCTCAGCATTGCTGGGATCTGTTCCTGCGCACAGAGCATTTAAGAACATACTGCTATCTCTTCAAAATCAACATAAGCCCTGGAAAATACCTAATTTCAAAAAACTGTGGGTAGGCTCTTAATATTAATAGCCACTTTTCCTTTTTTTCTTCTTTTTATTGGTGTGCATGTACAAACTGGTGTCAGAATTACTGCATTGAGATCTGAAATGTTCTCTGTCTCCTGCCAGACTTATGGGCTCTGTTTTCACTTCAGCTGCACACAGAGGATTCGGTGGCTTATTCCAGACTGAATAAGCGAGGAAGGAGGAGTACGGCTCTGGCAAGAGGTCAGGCAAGTTTTTATACATTAGTAAACCAATTTTTCCCCCACTCTGTGAAAATTGTGGGAAGCTGTCATGGGCCTGATTTTGTTTGTTTATTTTTGCTATCTCTGGTGGGGAAAGGCTATGTGAAGTAATTTTTTTTTTCCTAACTGTTTTAATAAAGGAGGAATAGGTTTGTCTGTGATTTTTCCTATGTTTTCTCTGTATACCTGACCTCTGCCCTTGCTGGCTTAAACCACTTTTCTGTGAAAGCTGCTGGTGAGCATGAGGGATGTACTCAGCTTGCCCAATTTTTTGTGTAAAGAGGATTGCAAAAAAGCTTTTCAATAATAACATTCAAAGTACAGATGATGAAAGAGAGAGCTTATCCTGCTTTTGCCATGGGTTCTCAGAGCAAGGAGCAATGGAAAACTTGGTAAACATGGCTCCTATAAACCCCAAGGACCACATGTGCCATCCCTGTGCGACCCCACCCAAATTGTCCCCAGGGCACTATGCACCATAGTTGTCTCCTAGCCTGGAAATTCAAAACATAGCCACAGAAAGACCTTTGGAAGATGGGATATCTGTGTTCCCTGCACAAACTCAGGTTCCCTTCATCTTCTCCCCAGCCTGTCTCAGGACTCCTCCACCCCTCCTCCTGCTCCTCTGCCTGCAGCTTCTTGCCCTGAGTGGGCAAATAGTTGCAAACAGAAGGACTCCACTATTTTGGCTGCTATTTGGTGTTCTTCTGAGAAGACTGTCTGTGGTGGTCTCCTGCCTCACTCGAGGAGTGGTTTTAATCATATACAGTTTATGCATTCATTAACGAGAAACAGACTGGCTCCTTCCTTGCTGCAGGCATTATGGGACTCTTCCATTTTCCAGAGTCATAGAAGGTCCCACTTAGCCAGCCAGCCACAGGGGCAAAACTGCAACTCTCTTGGGCCAGCAGCAGCAATTTCCACTGCTCCAAATATATAGTTCAAAAAAAAAAAAAAAAAAAAAAAAAAAAAAAAAAAAAAAAAAAAAAAAAAAAAAAAAAAAAAAAAAAAAAGATAGACCCTTTTGCGACCTAAGAGTGGGGCTTTCAAATTTGCTTTAATTTGAGGGGTGCACAACTGATGTTAGCAAAGTGTTTGGCTACACTAGATTCACTCCTGCTCTCACATCCTGGTAGAAAGGAGACTGAGCCAGGCAGCCTTACGTTAAGGCAGCCCAGTTTTTAAGAGCCTCGCAGGACCTCTCCTCTCGGGGCTGCTATACAGACCCATCACCTCCTTCAGGACCAGCTCCGGCCCTGCCACACAGAAGTGGGAATCAATTTCCCACACCAGCGCCTATTTGGAACTATAGGTCGGTCTAAATTTTGCAGCGAAAAGGAGATCGGGGCGCAGCCAGGCGCTGGTCCAGGCTGCTGCAGCGCCTCAGGGACCGCGGCAATCCCCGTCTCCTTGGCCGAAGCTGCCGCCTTGCGGAGTCGGCTCCGCATCGCTGCTCCCGGCTCGGCTGGGGCTGTCTCAGCCAGTAACATTTGGAAATGCTATTACCTTACTGCCCTTTGGCAAACCAATAATTCTGAAAGCAAGAAGAGGAGAAAGTTAAATTTATACCCAGTGATGTGTTTCTTTTTTTTTTTTTTTACAGGAAATAATGAAAGAGCTCGTAATTGAAGTTTCTGGGGTTTCAGTAAGTGGCAAAAATCAAATTTCTTGCAGATCAGAATTTCCTGCTCTTTTGTTTTTACTGGATGATTTTTAAGCAAAGGCTCAAAGGTTTGCTGCAGTTTCGGGTTCATTTTATTTTTACTTTCCTTTATTTTTCTACATTTTCTATGCTAACTATAAACCCATGAAATAACAATTTAGCTTACTGCTTGAAGAATAAATCTGAGGAATGGTATGTTGAGTCTAGAATATTCCTAGTGAGAAAAGAATTAATATTGCCTCCTGGCAACACACCCTGATGAAAGCCTCTAAAAACCATAACTCCTCCCCTTAAAAAAAAAACCAAAACAAAACAAAAACCAAACAACAAAACCATATATATATCTCAATGAGTGCTCTTACAGCTATTCTCCCAGGAAAAGCTGAGCTCCCTTAGGGATTGCCTTGACTCAGGGAGTTGAAGACTGCTGCAACTTGGCTCCTCTCCCACACTGCCACTTTGTGTTTCACAGTCTAAAGAAAAAGAATAAAAATAATCTTAAAAGCCCTCTTTTGTTTGTAAAACTGCAACTCCTCCAAAGTAATGAATTAATGCAGCAGTCTGTGCTTAGCTCTGACAAAAGGCTGGAACAACAGCTCAGAAAGCTGTGCTGTTTGGCTGGGTAAAGTACTTAGATGTCTGCCTAATGACTTCAGCTGCCAGCACAGATAATGTTGGCATCACTTACCAAAGCACATAAGAAGACACGTTTCATATTTCTTTCTGGGTGCGCAAAAGGGGTTGTAGCCCATCGGAGATGCTGGGCAGAAAGAGGGCAGACAGAGCAGAGCTGCCTCCTGGGGCTGGAATGCTGTAAGCATCAGGGTAACTTGGGCAAGGCAGGCTGTGATGGGGGAGTTGCCTCATGGGATCGCTCCCACTCAAGGTGACAGCTCAGCACCTTCCTACCCTCGGCCCTGCAGCATGTCTGGGCCATGTCAGCATTTCATGGCTAGGCATGGCAGCGGGCAGTGATGGCAAAGCTGTAGGTAGTATGAGCACACATTAGTCCCAAGACTGCATTTGGGATTGGTGCCTCCTTAGGAGAAGAACCCATTGCTGTTGGACAGCACAATGAAAGCAGCCAGGCTGTGGCCTCTGGCCTCTCACTACCATGCAAAATGATAATGAAAGTTCACTGTAATTTTAAGATCCTCCTTTGAGTGAGATTTTGATATCCTGCAAATCACCCAAGATATTTTTTTCTTTAATCAGCAGGATTTTCAAAGAGCACTTCTTAAAAACCCTCCCCTTGATTTCCAGTCCCCTTTTTCTCACTGCTTTCTAGCATTTTTCACAAGGTTGTCCATAATATTTTGTAGGGCCATCCAGTCCTCTGACCATCCTGCTGACCTTTCTCACATCCCATCCCTTTGCCTCACTTCTGCCTTGGGAAATGAGGGAGAGAAGGATGCTCCAGCCCCCCTGTCAACTCCAGAGAAAGTGTGTATTACCTTATTGCTAGAAGATGACAGAAAAGTCCGTAAAAAACAAGCCCCGAGCTGGACTCAATTTTATCTAGTCTCGGCTGTTGGTAGAGCCATAGATCATGTCCCCAGTTAGCAAAGATGTGTGCAGGAGCATGTGCAAAGCCTACCAGGCTGCAAGCCACTGGGCAAAAGTCCATGCTCTGCCTTAGAGCCAAAGTAGTGGAAAGTATCAGAAATAGCATGGTTTCATGTGACTGGGACTGTGGCATTTGGATTCAAGTCAATGCAAGGTTCAGAGGGCGCCAAGCAGTATGAAATGAGACTAATCTCAGAGACAGAACAAAGATGTTTTATATAACTTCATACAGATTCAGAGGAGGAAAGAAGGAGAGAGAGCTGCTGAGCTTCACAGATGGTACCTCAGTCCACATAACATTTACCCTTAAATCTTTGCAAATACGAGAGAACAATAAAGGGACCTAGACAAAACCAGTCATGTCCCTCAAAACCCTGGAGAAAGAGCACAAAAATTAAATATTCTAACCTAAACCAGTCCCTTAGAGAAGGTCAGATGGCTCTGAAGGAGTGTAGCCAGCAGGCAACAAGCACTTGAGAATGTGGGGTCAGTCAGGTCAAAGGCTATAGATAAACCCTCCAATGTTAAACTGTTGACAGGGCATGAGGTTTAATGACAACAGGGTTATGAAAGACTTAATCAGGTTGTTGTCATTTGAATAACCAACTTTAAATCCTGAATGACCAGAGTCTACCTGATATTACTAGGGAAGGAATTATGTAAGTGTGACTCAGAAAAAGCACATGGCAGAGGCTGAACAGTGGGGGCTGAAAGTCAGAGCTGTAGCGTGGTGCTAAGCAAGGAGGCCAAGGAGAAGTGCAAATCACAACTTTCTACATTAAGCCTTTATGTCCCCTTCTATTCCATGAATTACACTGGAAAGTGAATAAAAGTCTCTCTTAGAGTAAAAGTGGTTCAAACCACCGAAAACCAAATCAGACTTTCTGCCTTCTTGAAGAAAATAAGAAGATCCAAGGAAGTCTGACCCAGTAGCAGACAGAAATTACTCTGTTGCTGTTTCTATCAGCAGTACATGTGCCTGAGGTTCTGTTCTTTGCAGAGGATGCTCACCCTCTGCCAGATCCACCAATTCTTCAGTACGATGCCCCCCTGGCCCCCTAGCAGTCTGGCTAGGCATGAGGGTGTTACCTGCAGGCAGCTGCGATTGCACTGGTGTTCGCACTCTCTGAGTGCTTTGGAGACATAGCTTAAAGAAATGGATAAAACTCCTAATATTTCAAGAACAGGCATTCAGTGACAGTATCTGGAATAAAACAGTGTTCAGCTTTAACATATGTCGCCAGCCTGTGCATCACTCATGCTGTTATGCTGTCACATTGAAGTCTTGCCTGGTGATGTGACCTGTAGAGAGATCTCTGCAGTCTGCAGGAGCCTAATGGTGTCCAGAGCTGGCCTGCTGGGAATTAATTGCATTCGATCTGACAGCTCTCTCTCAGCCAGCAGCACTTTCACACGCTGGCAGGCGCTCACTCACTGACTTCACAGACCAAGGACAGACCTGCGTTATTGCCTCTGCTGGGAGAGGGCCAGTGGGCTGGAAACCTACAGTTCCTGAGACAGTGTAAACATGGAGGAAGGACTTTATTACTCAGGGCTGTCTTGTATTGCTTAAATGTCACGATATGTCTGCTGCAACAGCGTGCCAAGTGAAAATGTACACAGGTTGGTGTTGCAGCCTCTCACTGTCTGTGTTCACCTGATATTCCAGAGAGTGTTAAAATACTCTCTGCTTTTACTCAGGAGACCACGATGCTTAAGGAGAAGAAGTGTTCTAAGTCAGTGGCTCAAATCCTGCCCACCACTCTCCTGAGCAAGTAGGGCTGTGTTGCTGGTGTGTCTACTTGTGACAATCACAGGACTTGTTCTGCACTTTCCTCCCACCCTGAGTAACTGCAGAGAGCACCAAGAGGCAGCATTAACAAAAGTCATCTTAGAGGAGAAATGCACTCTCACTGCTTTCAAAAGGGGATTTCATGGTAAAAGAGCAAATCTTCTTAAAGTCCTTGTAAAACTCTTGAGTGGGGTAAGTATGTAAGTTACATAGGTTTGCTGCTGCCCTTTCAGACCTGAAATCCTCAGAGATGAGCCCATGATTTGTAATATGTGACAGGTAAGGTATTGTATTTTCATGAGAAATGAGACATTTTATAAGTGTTTTCTGCTCATTCCTTTTTTTTCCTACTGCCCTCTCCAGGCACCGTCTCTCCTGGGCACTTTTGATGCCTTGACACCAAGGCTGAAATCTCAGAGACGTGAAGTTGCCCTGCAGTGCCATGACCTGAGGCAGCAGGGCAAGGAGAGGGAAAAGCTCCGCCTGCCCTCAGAGAGAAAGGCTACAGCATGAAAACATTCCTTATTGCACACCAGAGTGTTCACATAGGACAGAAACTGCATGAATTCCCCTGCAGCAGGACAAGCAACCCTACAGCTCAGCCCACATGTTTTCACATGCAACTGAACTCTGAAAAGAAGAAATTCCCTGAAGTGATATATGGTTACTCTGTTTGGGATGTAGCAGGTATGAAGGCTGCATGTCTAGGGTGCTGAACATCTCTTTCCCCAGTCAGCCTGTTACTCTGGTGTACGAGAATGTGCCCTGGCCCACACAGCGGTGGTGTGGATAAAGTAAGTTCCTGGTTTTGCCACTGGCTGAATGTGGGATGTTGGGTACTTCATGTCCCTGGGCTTGTGTTGTCACTAAAATGTCTTTTACCTGCCTTAGCCCCTTGGCTGGGGTTCCTCTCACTGGACTGTCTATATGCATTGAATAGCTGGGCATCTACTCCAAGCAAGTCCGTGAGGGTCTGTCTACAGGCAATGAGAGACTGGGATCTCCTCTATAGTGGGATCTTACATACGAGTATACAGTAAGTCACTTTTTATAGGTTCAGAACTTTTCACTGCAGAAAAAGCTGAGATGAGTAGCTTGGACTCTCTTCTCCAAACCTAAAGTTTTGTCAAATGATGGCCACGTTTGGAGCACCAGGCCTGCCTCTTCTCGCACATTTGGACAGCATCCATACATTCGAACAATGGGAACTTGGTGTCAGCAGGGAGCCTGCAGACATCAACAATGGATGCAATTATGGGGAATAAACATGGGAATATATGCTCTGGAAAAGAAAGCTTTCCTCACAGCACTGCTGTGAAAAATAACAGAACAGAAAGGAACTCATTTTGTTTCACCTAATTGCTCTCCATAAATCATCTCTTGGCAGCAAGCTCAACTGGTCCACCAAAGGACCAATTAAAGCAAAGGGAGGCTGAGCGCTGTTTGTACTCACTGCTGTGTTTTGCATTACAGGAACTCTAATTTGTTCCAAGAGGGTGGCACCTCCGCCTTTTCCAAGCAGAGAGGAATATCCATGTCTGTCTGACACCGAGCGTTATTCCTTTAGAGCATCCTCGGCGCATTGTCTGGCATCCTCTCCAGCACAGTGTTTTACTGTCTAATGTGAGTTATGATGCTGCAGGTAAACGCTGATTAGCAAAAGAATCACAGAATCCTTTAGGTTGGAAAAGACTTCTAATATCATCAAGTCCAATCACCAACCAAGCACTACCAAGTCCACAACTAAACCATATCTCTAAGTGACACATCTACATGTCTCTTAAATACCCCTGGGGATGGTGACAGCACCACTTCTTAGGGCAGCATGTTCCAATGCTTAACAACCGTTTCCATGAAGAAATGTTCTTAATATCTAATATAAACCTCCTCTAGTGCAACCTGAGGCCATTATTTCTTGCTCTATTGCTTGTTACTTGGGAGAAAAAACTGAACCCCCTGTCTGGCTACAACCTCCTTTCAGGCAGTTGTATAGAGTCTCTAGGTCCCCCTGATCTCCTTGCTCAACAACCCCAGCTCCCTCAGCCTCTCCTCATGAGACTTGTGCTCTCAGCCATTCACCGGTAATGGCGACAAATGAACAAAGTCGTGACACCTGGAAATCAGCAACGAGTACATATGCATTTGTCTTTAAAATCCCATGTTACACTGCTCACAGAACTCCTTCAGCCCATTAGAGTCCTTCCTCTAATTTTCTGACACTTTTCCTGTGTTTGCCCAGGACACACCTTGGTCTGAGCCCTCCCCACTAGCTTTCAACACCCCTCCCGCACACACCCAGCCCTTGCCCCACGCCCAGACTCCTGCCAGCAGAGTGGCTACGGCCACCTCTCGGCCCTGCTGTCCCTTCTGCATGTCATCTAATGGGGACAATACCTGCTCGACAAGGCAGCCCTGCCACCCGTAGGGCCAGGCTGCTCTCCCACCTGTGAGAAAACAGGCGAACTCGCACTGCAGCTACACCACACCCCGCCCCGCCGTGGTGCTCTGGCTTCCCTCTCAAGGCTCACCACCACCACACTGCTCAAGGGCTCTGGCTAGGCACTGCATACCTCGAAACCATCGCTGGACCTGTGACAATCCAGCCTGTGCTGGATGGGGAGTGGTGCCGGACCCCGTCCACACCCTGCCACGCCAGGCAAACACAGTGGCTCTGCCCTGGGGAGGACGGGGCACCTCCTGGCCGCTCCCAGGGTGGCCGGGACCAGTTGTTTTCCCTCCCTGTTTGCTTTCAGGGTGTTTGTCTCTGCTGCTGTGCAGAGAGAAGCCGAGAAGCCAGTCTCATACAGCAGCAATTCAAGGAGGCGCAGCGGAGGAGGGACTGGGGGATACTGCCGGCTCCCCCACCCCACAGTCCTTTCCTCCCACTGTCGCTTCACGAGGCAATTTAGGTATTTTTGCTCCCCTTTCTTTCTCCTCCTGCTCGCCTCCTCAGTCTCTCCCCACTACCAGCTAAGCCTTGGCTCCCCGGCAGCTAGGGGGGAGACATGCCCTACTTGTACCAGAGCTCGAAGCCCAGGCCATCTGCGCTACCCGGGGCTGCGCGTCCCACCCACAGCTCGGGGAAGAGCTATGAGGAGCTGAAGCAGGAGTGCCTGCGCAGGGGGATCCTCTTCGAGGACTCCGACTTCCCCGCCTGCAACTCCTCGCTCTTCTTCAGCGAAAACCCACCAATTCCCTTCGTCTGGAAGAGGCCTGGGGTGAGTATGCCGTGTTCTCTCCTTACACCTTGCCAGAAGTCGGGCACCGCTGTGCTTCAGGATTGCACCAAATATGTGGAAGGTTCAGGGAGATGTGGAGGTGAAGTGTTGGGGGGGAACCCTTCCCATCTCAGGGGCAGTGGCACAGCGTTGGGATATCACTCACAAGGACCTCAAGCTGCAGGATGAGAAGGCTAGAAAGCTTTTCCCCATTTTTCAGGTGTAGCTCTTTGTATAGACACACTTATACATGCATGTGTATTTATGTGCTTGCATAAACAACTCATAGTCAGCCTTCTCTCTTCCGTTATTGCCAAACAAAAGATGACAATAAGAGGACATGCAAGGAATTAAGGGTAAAATACGTTATGATGATGTTTTAACTTTAAAATTGAGTGTTGTTAATGTAGGAAATTCATAATTAAGGTTAAACTTCAAAAAATTCAAACCTTTTAATTTTTAGAGTATGAGTCTTAAACTTACTTACTCACTTTCATCAGGAAACACTGAGAGATTACAAATACATGCCATGGTTACTGAGCCATTCAGCAGTAGCCAAGGGCTCAATGAGTATCTCTTAATGCATCTTGCATAACAGTCATTAATAATACAGTGAGAGCCTGAAGCGTCACTAGTCCCATGCTCTCAGATCACAAACCCAGCATCATTCCAGGTTCCTTCTCCCCACTTCACTCTGTAACTAATAACCACAGAAAATCTGTGGCAACATTTCAATTTTTTGCTAATGACTGATGTTTATTCTCTCTTTTTTCATAATCTGAAAGGTTCTTCCTTAGTAGAAAACTTTCCTTTGGCGACACTGATGCCAAGAGAGAAAAAGAATAAAATAAGCTTAAAGAAGAGTTTAAATTTTGGCTTATCTTAATCCGCAGTGATAGACATTCAAATGCCTCAGCATTTGATAGTTAACACAGTGACACTATAGAGCGGAATTAAAGCTATTACTCCTGGACAAGTTTCAGTTATGAAAAAATACGAGATCCCTACACACAGCAAGTGCAGGCATTGCTGCCTGCTTTGCCTATCTGTGCTCTAAAAGCCAGGTGAGCTGTGGGGCTGCCCCTCCCAGCAGGAACACTGCTGTGAGGGTGAGATACTTTGGGTGTGGTAACTCGGGAGGGCTGTGGGGCATCAAAAATGCAAGTGCCTGCAACAGTAAATCATAAAGAATAGTTATCCTTTCGCCATCCGTTCTGGCCAGCTGCTAGTTTGTCTTTTTTTTTCCATTTTGGGCTTCACAATAGTTAAACTTTCATGTAAAATGTGACCAGGAGTGGTTGAGAGCTTGTGTGCCCATGGGTATGGTACCCAAGGATAGTGGAGAATGATCTGTCTTCAGGATCTCTGTATGCTGAACTGGAAGCATTTCCAGGATGCGTTAAGTTACCTGACGTGGCATCTGCCTTTACACTCCAGTTCCCACCACACACTTCTGTGAGCTGCACAGTGAGAAATAAAACTCAGGGGAGGCCGAGAGGATGTGTAAGGACAGGGTGTTAGTTATGCTCTTCTCTGGCTCCTCAGCATTTAAGCTAAATCAGTTTCATCTCTATTATCCATCAAGACCAGCACCAAAATAGAGGCACTGTAACACAATTTCAATTTAACACGTTTTACTCTGCAAGTGGGATATAGGCCTGGAGCTGGAGAGGGTGAGCACACAAGCATGGCCTCTGTGCAGGGTATCTGCATTCAAACTGCCTTTCATGGTGACTGGTTTTTACTGCCTCTCCTGCCAGTATTTTATAGCGGCTTGGGTGGAGCATAGCACAATACATGCAGGTAATTTCAGGGACAAGTAGCGTAAATCTTCTGATCTACAATCTTTAGTAATGAGAGTAGAGAAGGCTTTCTCGTTATTTTGACATGATTAAATCTAGGTATGCATGTTTGTATACAGCATGAACAAGACCCTCAGCTAGTCATAATCTGTGAATCTCCCACTGCAACCAGCAAAATGCAGGAATCTGTACCAGATGAATATTTGACTTTCTACATAAATCTTAAGTGCTCTAAGATTCAGAAATTCAGAAATTTAATGATTTCGTTTAGCAATCCCTTTTCATTACAAATTAAACCTTTGAAACTGTACCTTATCAAAATTTTGGAATAATTTGCAGAACAGAAGACCCTTTTCTTATTATATTTCCCCTTTCTCCTTCCCTTCCCTTTTTTTTCTCTTACTTTCTATCTAAATTCGGCTGCTGGGATGAATTCAACAGCTCAGTGTCTGGGAAAGTTAGACATATAAATTGAGGAATGAAAAAAACCCAACCCCAAAATAGAAAGGCAAATGGGTTTTACCCATATCAAATGAGTTTTTGGTCTACAGGAGGAAGTAAGGTAGAAATATTCCTAATATGAACAGCCATGGGCAACCGGTATGACATTTTAGAACCAGGCAGAGAAATGTAATCACAGAAACCACCTAAACAGCTTCACCCCCAGCCTGTTTTAGGTCTCTATGCACCCCAACTACCAATGTGAGATAGGACCAGGCAGTGCAGTTTGTTTTCTTTTGAGTTTAGAGGAAACACAGCTTTGATGTGGCATCAGGATAGTCTTGGGTCACTGTGTTGTATCTCTCTAACGACTGCATGTCCCTACTTTTAGGCAATATCCTTGTCCAAGTGAATCCTTGAATTACTGTATGCTCTGTGTGACTGTAAGATCCACCTCTGGGTTTTGTCCTTTAGCTTACTGAAAGCCCTGATACATTATTACACCATCCAGTCTGAAAATCCCTTCAAAATTAATGTTATTTTTCCAGTATCCACTCAAAAACTGTAGAGTATGTTTGCTTTTGTGTAGTAGAGAATGTGGCACGGGTCCAGTTAAAATCCTTCCAATTCCTTTGTATTGACTGTTTAAAATTATTTTTCTTTGCTCTAGACATATGAGGTTCAAAACATTTTTTCCATATGTCTGTTGCAGAGGTGTGTAGTGAGCAATGAGTCGTGAATCTAATGTTCAGACCTATGTCAGTGGAAAGGTTTTTTATCTTGTCCCTTGCTAACACACAGAGTTTCTTGGTAACAGTTAAATACATTACTTGCTGTGAGAATTACGTCTCTTGGGAGTAATGGTGCTAAAATAAGGTATGTTATTGAAGACCAGCTACTTTTTCAGGCAGTGCTATATCAACATCTAAAGGCAATGAGCTATGGTTTTTATTGTTCATGTGCAGTCTCAACAAGACTGAGTGTATTTAACAAGCAGGTGGGCCAGGTAAGGAGGAGCTGTTGTTTGATTTCCCTTTACTCCATCGTCTGAGGATATGACGTTCTGTAGTACCTCCTTCCTGGGGCACTTGTGGCCGGGGCACAACCTGGCCACCACCTCCTCCCCAGCAGCAAAGACAAACAAAAACTATGCAAACCAGCTTCCTCCTGAATATTGCCTCTGCACAGCGAGCTTCTCAGGAGCAGCGCTGCTTCACTATGGAGAATGCCCCATCTCCAGCAGTGGCTAGCAGGAGGTGCTTCAGCAAGAAGTGCAGGAAGCTGAACAAGACTATTAATATTCTGCCCTATAGACAGACAAAATACAGTGATGTGAACTAAAAGCAGTTCAGTTTCATCTAGGCAAATGCAGGGATTAAATGACTGAATGTGTCATTCTATTTTTCCCCTCTCATTAATGTGTTTTATTTGCTGCTTAGGCAGAAGGGTCTGCTTCATGCCAGAGGGTCTGCAAAAATGTATAGGCCAGACTGATTAACTGCAGGCATATTCCTCTAGTAATATAGTAGGTACTCTCCTCTACCATTTTCTATTCAGTTCAATCAATTAAATTCAATTTACAATTCATGGGAGAAGAGAGGAATGCCACATTTATTGGTTTATCACTGTAATTTTTCTATCCAGCTGTGGTGCTAGTAATTGAATTAAAATGGTTAAATGAGCGCTTGAGAATTCCTTTAGTGCAACCAGAGACTCCCTCTCTGACCTCTGAGCACACAAGGGTGGGTAGCGTTAGCTCCTCCTAAAAATTAACAAGGCTGAAGTCTGCCTTTGTAGTTTGCTTATTTGAGGAGGAAATTGTCTCATGGTTGTCAGACACTGTATGTTCCGGATATTATGTGCAAGTAAATAAAAGGCTTAATAATTTAATTAAAAGTAAATTGCCAGTTGTAGTTTTTCCAGCCACTGGGGGAAAGCAAGCTAACAAAAAGCCCTGTTAACCAGGGTTGTAGCCTAACATAAAGCTTATGGACCAGTTTGTGCTATGATATTTTAACAATTGCCTACAGATGAATAAAGAATGCCAGCCTTTCATTAGCAGCCAACTAATTATGAAAAAATTAGGATAATTGATTTTTTAATTGCTGTACACTGCAATTAATTAGCAAAGATTCCCCATCTAGTTCTTTGTAGTGGCTACACTGCTGCAGGATAATATAGTTCATGTGGCATGCAGGGTTTGTCAGCGCTGGTGCAAGTCTGGGCTTAGAGTGGTGGTGCTATTTTCCTGGCACGTTCTAAGCAATTTCTGCATCTCTCACTGTTGCAGGAAATTGTCAAAGACCCCAAGTTTATCCTTGGAGGAGCCACAAGAACTGACATTTGCCAAGGCGATCTTGGTGAGTGATTCCCCCTGGAATGTTTACCTGTCATGAGGAGCAGTAGGAATATCATCCCATATGAGGGCATGTTGTCCCTCCTGAACTGATGGGAGCAGTGAAGCTGAAGATCCTGCCCATGCTCACCTGGCCCACGGCTACCTTTTGATTGTTCTCTCCCATCCCTGCCAGGGATTGTCTTGGAGTAGCGGGATTCAAGATCAGGGAAGGATGTCCACTTGAGGGTACTGTGAGGCCAAGGGAGCCTTTTATCTACCAGCACCTCCAGACTGAAGCACAATCTGCCCTGACCAGGCAGGGACACCTTTCTGGGGGCAAGTGGGCTGTCTTTTGGATTTCAAGGGGGTGGTGGTTAACTGCCATAACATCTCCCCTTGCCCCTTCTCTTCTTGAAGGGAAGAAAATGAGGTTTGTTTTTTTTTTTTGCTTCTCAATTCACAGGTGACTGCTGGCTTTTAGCTGCCATAGCTTCTCTCACACTGAATGAAAAAACACTAGCAAGAGTGGTGCCACTGGATCAAAAATTTGGGCCAGATTATGCTGGAATATTTCACTTCCAGGTAGGATGAATATGTGGCACAGCATAAACACATTTCCATCATTACATGTCGTGGTTTATTTTGCAGTGGGTTTGCCAGATACTACAGAGGAGACATTGAAAAAGTATGGATTGCTGAGCTTATGCTGTTGTTCATGTTTCAAGAAACAACCTAAGGGATACATCAGCCTCCCACAGGCACACACACATACACTCCTGCTCTGTGAAGAGATACACGGCATTAGAAATCATTTCATGTTTCCTGGGCACACAAACCTCACTTAGGATATCAGTCCTTAAAGGAGTTGAATGGGGATCTGTAATATTGTATGTCTTAAAGGTGTCTTGAATCATGTGAGGAACACTTCTGTAGCTACATGAGTGATGTTAACCTGACAGGAAGCTTCAGTACAGGTCTACACTTCTAGTCTTAGTCTTTTCTTAAAATAGATTACCCTTCCTAGAGAGCAGCCTAGCCTAGTAGAGTGGGAACAGATGATTTACATATGTCTTCTAATCAAGCCTAACTTACGGTTAGAAATACTAGGACACCAGAATCCTATGCTCAAAAAATGACATATTTCAGCAAACTCATGCCCATCCTTTCTAAACAGTTTTGGCAGCACAACGAGTGGCTGGATGTTGTGATTGATGACCGATTACCCACCTTCAAAGGCCGCTTGGTTTTCCTGCACTCAGCTGATCTCAATGAATTTTGGAGTGCCTTGCTAGAGAAAGCCTATGCCAAGTAAGTCACACTGCACAAACAGATTTTGTTGTTTGTACATACATTATTCACAATCTGTTCATATGCTATTTGCAATTCTAGTGAACAGTTTCTAGCCAGCTTTTTATCATCATTATTATTATTATTATTATTATTTTGAAACGGATGGTTTACATTTGCTGCTGCCCTGATCTAAAGATGACCATCTCTTGTGAGCTGCTCCAGCTTCCTGCACATCATTAAATACAACCTAGCTGATAGCAATAGCATTGAATGAAAGCCTGAATCCTGCCATTTGAGTCTCTGCTGAGACCTCAATTGATTGTTCTGGCTAACTTTGCATTTTTAAATGCTTTGGCAGGTAGCAAGCCACTGACGCATCTGACACACAGTAATATTCAGTCCTTGCCAACCAGACAACTCACACTAAAGAAAGAAGAGCCCCAGACTTTAACAATGTGGAGAAATGGATGAATTAAAAATGCTTCTAAAAAGGAAAGCAGAATGATCCTGTTACTCCTCCCATGTATCCTGGGTGCCTTCGAGGGTACTTATTTTGACTTCAGTGCCATTGCTGCAATTTTACACACGTGCGAGAATGCTCTCAAGCATAGGTATCTTCAAGGTTTTGGAAGCAGTTGTCACAGTCAGCATGTGTTTTCCAGGTTGAATGGAAGCTATGAGGCTCTGAAAGGCGGCAGTACAATAGAAGCCATGGAGGATTTCACTGGAGGCATAGGAGAAATGTATGATGTTAAGGCGGCTCCTGACAATTTCTATGAAATCCTAGAAAAAGCCCTGAAAAGAGGCTCAATGGTGGGCTGCTCTATTGATGTAAGTAAGAAACAGTTTAGTTTTGAAGGTTTTGTGTTTAAAAGCTCTACTTTTTAAAGACTGTTTAAGTTAATGAAAAGTAGATGCATATGGACTTAACTCTTCCAATAATAGCTATGAACTGGTATATATGTAATATTAATGTAGTCCTTAGTACAAATTTTCAAAAGAAAAGAAAAAGCTAATCTCCTTTCAGTAGATGGTGTCCAGTATATTTAAGGCAATAATGACATGAGTATTAGCACTTGGTGGGAGTGAACTTTATTTTCTCACTGATTTGGTCACTTGGCATTAAATTTGCCATAGTTTTTTGAGGGCTAACTGGTTCCGGAAACAACAAAATTGGGGGGTTTTTCAGCCTTGAATTCTGCAACATTTGTCTTGAGTTCCCCCAAGTCCTCACGGCTTTTGGGATCAGTGTGCTTGTTTGCAAACAAAGTCTATGTCTTAGGGTATTTCAGTTTTATCACTCCAGTGACTAAACCCTCCAGTTTTCACGGAAAAAAGGTTGCTGGTGGGTGGTACCTGCATTGGTTACTTACACTGCTCTGCCGGCGTGACAGACCCAGGGTAAAAGGAGCTGTCTGCATGTCCTTGGCTTTCTGGTAAAACATGTTTGAGCTGCTCAACAGCAAGAGTTTCTGCTCCTTGCTGACTGTGCTCAGCAGGAAAGGCAGTTCAGCAACAAATGTGTGCCAGGTTTCTCCACCAGAATGAGCAACTGGAGAAAATGGTTTCAGAGCAAAGGCAAATTCCCACCAAGCACAAAATGTTTCATTTCCCTTGCAGATCCTTGCAACAAAGGCAAGGGAAGTGCTCAGGCTGGGGTAGAAGGAGAGAGGCTTTCATTTGCCCTCTGACCAAAAGCCTCATCACTGAAGTTATGGCCAGGCAGAAGGAGGCCTGTTGTCTCTCTCCCATTGTCTACCTGATTGAGAGGACAGCTTTTCCACAAGCTCACTCTTTCACTCAAGACTGTGCCCTCAACTTTGGGCTTCAGTGGTTTCTGATTTGAGTTTCACTTTTTCTCCCGAAGAAGCTTTGCTGCTTGCAAAGACTAGTTAAATATTTATTGGGCTAGACAGAGAGTGTGATACTCAGCAGGCTGATGGGACCCTTAACTATCATCACTGTCCATCAATGTCTTTTTACAAGAATTGAGACCAAATCAACACCTGATCTCAGTCTGAGAGCACTTTTTCCCATCCCTTAGCTGACACAAACTATATTTGAATGGGAGTTAAGATTGAGATCCTGGAAATGTAGATGATTCTGAAACAAAATCATGGGGCAGTGAAGGAATTCCACCCTGGAACCACTTAATTTTTGCTCTTGAGTAAACAATGCTTAAAAACCCCCATATCATTTCCTAAAAGGGCATCATTCTACCGTCACTGCCTGCACTGAGCAGAAAGACGGGTTTCCTGCTCCTAGTACTGGTTAGCCATTGACCTCCCACCTGCTGCTTGAAAAGGACCAGGTGGCACCAGTTGCGATCTCACTCTGAAGAGAGAGATTCACTTTTTTTTTCCTCGTATTTCAGACCAGCAGTGCTGCTGAGTCAGAAGCTCGAACCCCCTTTGGCCTCATAAAGGGCCACGCTTACTCTGTGACTGGCATCGAAGAGGTACGTTCAGCAGTGTGGGGGGCAAGGAGAGACCTAGGGAAAAGATAAGGGAGCGTCTCCCCAGCCTCAGGTGACAGGGGAAGTTATGCTGGGGAAGTTACCTAAATTTCCATCCAACTTTCCCTCCCACATCTCCTGTGGCAGTCTGCACCTTTTGCCCAGCTGTTAACACCAGCTTGCCCAGCCCTTGGAAGTCCTGCTCCCCAAATACTGACACTTGATATTTTCTCTATTTCCCTCTTCCTCAGGTGAGCTATCGGGGCCGGCCAGTGCAGCTCATAAGGATAAGGAACCCCTGGGGACAGGTCGAGTGGAACGGTCCTTGGAGTGACAAGTGCGTGTGCCGTCCCATACACTCCGGAATCACAAAGGCCAAATCCCAGCTTCTGCTCCACAGATAGTTTTCTGCAGCCCCAGCTATTCCACTGAAAATTAAATCAAGAGTTTCCACATGCATAACAGTATTACTGCCATTCTAACATGTCTCCGTCAGCATTTTCAAGGCAGTTCAACACAGGGATACTGGCAAGGTTGTGTAGCCCCAAAAACCTAGCATTAGCACAAATTGTGAATTAATACAAATGAGATAAGTTAATTTTAATAGACTCCCCATTGTAAGGTGAAATATATACCGTACTTTCCCCAAAAATGCCAAGGCAGGGCAAAGGATTTAGAAAGGTTAATTTTGGAGGCCAGGACACAAAGAACTTACAAAAATCTCACAGTGCTACAGACAGCACTGGGCCTCAATGGAAAGGCCAACCTCCTGTTTGCTGCCGGCTTTATCATCGCTAGCCCCCCCGACTCGCCCCAGGCCACAGCAACCCTGTTGCATTTCTGTAAACATTATCTCTGTCCTCTCGCATATCAGAGAGAGGGACTGAGAACTTCCCTTGGAATGCAGGGGAAGGGAAAGCATTGAAACTGCCTTTGAGAAAGTTATCTTTTAGGCAGGAAGCCTTTCTAAGTGAAACTCTATCTCCTTGTACCAAAATCTTCTGGAAAAAGAGTATTCTATCCTCACATCAATTCTAAAAGTTATACATTTGGAGTGATCTTTTTGTTCATTTTTTTACAAGCCTGCTGCTGTAGTACTCGTAACACAACATCCATACTTTGTGTACTATTGCAAATAACATGAAACTGATATTGTATTACCCCCTCTAAACAGCTTATGAGTCTCTAATTGCATTTATGGTTTGGGGTTTCTAAACACATCAGGAACAAGCAGAAACCTGCAAGGTTGCTACTTATATAAATAATAATGTATGACCATTAAATGAGACCCCCTCCACGTGGTACCCACGTGAAAGGACACAAAAACACACGGCAGGATTAGTCTGAAAACCAGTCTAGTTTTACTTCCAAAGCTAAACAAAGTGCAAACAATACAAAATTTAAAAAAAAAAGTAATAAAAACTGCACTAAATTCCTCCCCAACATACACTTCACAATACATACACTTACAATGTATTTTTGCATATATGCATGGCTTCATTTTAGTTTCATTTTCTTCTACTGAAGTTTGTTCTCTTCACACAGATGTAGAGGAGAGGAGCCATAACCTGTCTGGCCCTTTAATATTGCTGAGACGTATAGTCATCTGTGGGACTACTTTGAATGTCCCTGTCCTTAGCATGACTCAGAAATAAATTAAATATGTCCACATCAGCTCTGATTCTTTGTTATCCTGAAGAAAAATATGGATAATTGGCATATATAGTGACTGCTTAAATCTATAAGAGACATAGAGGTTATGATCAGGACAGGCATCTGGCAATTTGTGCTGTTTAGTGAAAAGGCTGTCTCTGCAAAGCAAAGCTCTGACTCTGCACTTGGGAGGCTTTCTGGAGCTTAAGATGCAGAGGGGCTTGCAGGTCAATACAGGAAAGTGTATTAACATTTTGCAGCGGTTGCTGGAATTAAAAACCTCAACACAAGGTGCCTGCTACTTACTGTTTGCTATGTCAGATTGGAAATGTAGTAGGGCACTTCTGTTTTTTTCAAAAAAGCTTTATCAGGTTTTTTTTTGTTTGTTTGTTTTGATCTGCCACAGCTGGTGTTGTAGGGGTGTTGGAGGGGCGTGGCTTACCAAAATCTTGAGATTTATGATTAGCCCTGTTATATCCAACCTGAACATCTGACAGCAGTCCCAGTTCTGAGAGCAGGCAGTAACCAATGTTACGACCGTTCTGGAGGAGCACTGGGATCTTTGACCTGGTCCTGCTTCCAGCTGTATTAGTTGTGTCTCTGTGACCATGAGTGCCAGCAGGATTGGGAAGCCTCATAAACACATCTACATCTGTGTAAGCCATACAAATAAAATACATTTGGAAGAAGAACAGCCTGCTTTTATGCCCAGTCATTCTGAGCCAGGGAAAACTAATTGCCACATACCTGTAGTAAAGCTTGGGTTTGTTTTCTTGCAGCTCTCCAGAGTGGCATTCAGTCAGCCCATCAGAGCAGAGACGCCTATCTCAGGCAGCACGGGATGATGGAGAGTTCTGGTAAGCCACGTATTTTTGAAGTGTGTGACTCTAGTCAGAAATCAAGGTGCAAGTGGCCAAAACAAACAATAAGGAAGAAGTCTCTGTGTGAGGAAAATTCTGCCTAAGTTTCTGTCTGAGAGAGGGCAGGTAGAATGCTCACTTTGTTTTCTGTGTGTTTCATGTGTGCCTGTATCTGTTTTAACAACAAAAGTCTTCTAAGCTCAGTTTAGTTAATGGCATTAGTATATTTCAAATACTGTGTGTCTCCCGTGAATGTAACACTCTTTAAATCCTTCCTATGAACAAAGTCAGGCTATAGGGAAGGAAGCATTGTATTGTATTGTATCAACTATGAAATGCCTTCAGGGTTGATGCTAGGCATACACTGGAAGAGAAGGGAGTCCTGAGAAGCAATACTACTCATTGCAGAAAGTAAAAGAACACCAAGATATGTGTGAAATTATGGAAAAATTGAAGAAAAGGTGAAATGAAAGGGAAAAAACCCTCACAACATGGTGGAAATTGCTTTAGAAGTGTGAAGTGTTCTTCATGCCAAATTCATGATCTCAGACAGAGCAGATGGCTGACTTGCACATGGTCCCCCACTATATCAGCCACACTGTGCACTACTGACAGTGTGTCTTATCACATTTTCTAGGACCACATGCTCATCTCATTTACACAGAAGTAAATCTAGAGAGGTATGCAGTGCTGCTATTCCAGATTTTTCCTGCAAGTTAAACCAAAGTTCAGCTTGAGGCCTGAAAAGTTACTTGAGATAGACAGTATAGCACATTAAGTCCTATACTGTAGCACATAAGAGCTATCCCAAACTTTGATAGGTCTGGAGGGAGGGAGGCCCAGTGGCTCCTCCATTACTATATTTTTATATAGGATATTTTGAGTCATTTTGTTACTGACGTTGCAAATGCAATAGGACATTTCCAGTCTTTCCAAAAAGCTTTTGGGTTTGTTCGGGTTTTGGGTTTTTTTCATCTGTTTTTGACCTGACTACAGCTGGAGCTTATGGGGTGAATGAAAAGGAGACAAAGACTTTACATGGAACCCAAATAATTCCTGCAAGTCGCTCGATACAGGGCATAATTTAAAGCTTGACTATCTAATGGAGGTAAAAGTGTGCAAGTAGGCATCAAATGGGCAATGAAATTCATTAGAAAGTCCTCTATTCAATGGAGCTAAGCTGATAGTTAAGTAAATCCTCAGAAGGCAAATAAAAATGTATGAGTTTGAGCTACCCAGACAAGTGCTGGCTTTCATCATCCTGCATCTCAGCCATTCAGATCAGAAACAAAAGCCATTGGGACTGAAATTTCCACTGAAGGGATTAAGTGGACAAAAATCATACGCAAAAGATAAGAAATGCTTCCAAAACCAGTCAGGCAAGTGCAGTACTAGCTAAACTCTCCACCCCATCCATCAGACTTATTTTTCTTAATGCTTTTTGACTTCTGTGTATTTCTCTAAGGAGTGTTTGCCTCTTTGCCCTCTCTAAGCCACACCTTGATGGTTTCCCCATCTGGCTTCCCATAAAGACTTTGGATAAGCAATAATGTGTGGTATCCCTAAAGACATTAAAACCATCAAGTGAGGAAAGAGAAGAACATGTATTCCTCTACAGCTGTGCTGCCTTGTTGTGTTGACTGACAGTACTCAGATGATGTGACACCTTACATGGGATAAGTCAGTCAAGGCAGGAAACATGGTCTGATAAGACCTTTTACTCCTTTTTTAGTTTGTATTTGAAAGGCCTTCTGACCTCATTAACTACCTTCTGACCTCATTAACTACCCCAAAGATATTTTGGCTACATATTGGCAGTTCAGATCAGTCTTGTCCTTCTGACCTCATTAACTACCCCAAAGATATTTTGGCTACATATTGGCAGTTCAGATCAGTCTTGTCCTTCTGACCTCATTAACTACCCCAAAGATATTTTGGCTACATATTGGCAGTTCAGATCAGTCTTGTCCAGGTGCTTGTAACAGACACAAAGAAGTATCTTGCTGTTGGCTAAGAAATCAGCTTCTCGCTCACCCTAGTCCCTTCCCTCCTGAAATCAGAGGGTCAGAGTCTTCCCTTCATAAGTATGAACCCAGAACAACTCTAGAGAAGTCAGAACAGGTCTTTTACCTCTTAGACAACTAATCTAATGTATAGAGTGCCACTCCTTCATCTGCTTTGCAGCACATTTCCAAAGAGCCCGGAACGGGAAATAGAGCGACTTACAGACAGATTTTGCCATGCTCCCCATGCTTTAGTCTACTGAGCATCAAAGTGAGAATTAGGTGTGCCTAAGGCAAGCAGTAAATGGGAATGATTGACAAGAAAGAGGACAGAGCTGAGGAAAGCAAACCCTGCTGTTTCTTCCCACACCAAAACAAAGTTGTAAAATGGTCCATAGCAAGTATAAATTAATACCACCACAGGCATCTGTTTCTTGTGAGGAAGAAAATGGAATGGGCCATGGTTGACGAGTCACACTGGGGGCTAGCTGAGTCATATCTGCCACTACTGTTGATAAACTCTGCTCTTGGGGGGCTTCTGCTCTCTTGCTACTTCATTTTGATGTTAGGCAACACCCACAGGACAAAAAATGTAGTTATAGATATTTGTTAATGGGGATATTGATTTCTGAATGTTATTTCTATAGTCCATGGAGATACGGGAGTTCTTATAGATAGCAATTCAGAGCAGAGAACACATCTGAATGCCAAATTGCCCTCAGGAAGGCCCAATACCTCTGCTCATTTACAAAGAGAAGTTCAGTCTAGCAAGGCTGCCCTCAGGCTTATGGCTTATGGTCCTCCTGTCCTTATAGTGCAAATCATGCAATCTGCTGTGTCTCAGATAGCTTCGCTGCTGTGTTCCTTTTGCCTCTGTTCCATGGCTGTACACTGTGCCCAGTGGTGCCTGTCTCTGGCTGTCCCTTCTCTTGGCTGTTTGCTCAGTCCTGAACCAGGCTCCTTGGCCAGCAGGACTTTTGGTATCGTTTTGCCCTTTTACCTGCTAGATAAAATCACGTGGCTTATCTGCTTCTCGGCATGCTGAACAGGATAGTTTCAACCAGCCCAGCCTAGCAGCTCAAAACTACCCATATTGTGACATTTGCTTCCTTCTTCCCATGACCATGTACATGTCTCCACCTTGGGTATAAAATATATGTAGTGTAATCTTCGTGACACAATAGCAGGCAGCAGTATCTATGCCACCTTCAAGGGCAGGTTGGAGCCATTTCTCAAGTCCAAACAAACTTTATCTGTCATATTTGGTGTATGTTTTTGCCTAGGACAGGGCCCTAGGCACCCATAAAGGAGGTGAGGGTGGACAGTTTGAACCTAGGAACCTTAGCAGAGACCCAAACATTACTTTAATTGCAGTGCAGACTGATAATCATACCATGGCTTGACTAATCCATCACATGTGACCCTTGCAGTGCTATCAGTTGTAACTGAATAAAATCAAAAGAGTTGTAGTGTAAAAAGAAAGGTGTAGGAGGTGCAGACAAAAAGGCTGCCTGTGCTTTACACCACAGTGAGTGAAAGCTAGTTTTTCTCCTGCTGTACACTGGCATATATCCATGGTCACCGCAACTACTCTCTACGAGCTGGTGATCTGGCCCTGGGACTCTGGGGAGTAAATATTTCTACCAACATCCTTCACTGAAATGAATGACTGCCTGTTCCTTTCCGTGTCTTTCGCTCAGGATGAAATTTGAAGACTTCAAAGTGCATTTTGATAAAGTTGAGATCTGCAACCTGACTCCAGATGCCCTGGAAGACAACACTGCCCACAAGTGGGAAGTGACCATCCACCAGGGGAGCTGGGTTCGGGGATCCACTGCAGGAGGATGTAGAAATTTTCTAGGTAGGTAGACAGTAGTTTGAAAATGAGAAGCAGGCACTGAAGTCTTTCCCCACCCTCAGCTACCTTTCCAGTTACACCATCACCAGAACTGTGGGTGCAGGGCAGTTCAGCTGAATTTTAACCAGCAGGATCCAGCCAAAGGGACAAATGAGGAAACTCAAACCATGGGCTTTAAGAGCACTGTACTTTAAAGATAAGACCATTCCACCTCCTGTGATTGGATGATTTGGATGAACAAACCAGGAATGAGGAGACTCAAACTGTGGGCTTTATGACTGGCTGATTTGAATGAGCAGACCAGCAATGAGCAGAGGGATAAACGTTCATATAGTCTCACTTGAGATTTTGCAGCACAAGAGTTGCTTTCTTTGCTCTCAAGTTCATTGGATCTGATTTACCTCTCATTGGCATTTGCATGAACAGGACTAGGTCCAAATAAGTCAGTTCAACTGCAGCAGTAAGTGTAAAATGAGACAAAAAATCCAGCTCTGCCAACACGTTTATGTGGCTCTAAAGCAGTGTCTTGGATCTGAACTGTGTTGCTGCAAACTGGCAACAGCACTGTGGAATCATTGTAGCTATATGCTTTTAACAAAATCCCATCTGACAATGTTATTTAAACCATAGTGACTTAATAAAGCACTTGGCGTAAAATCTTTTCTACACCTAGTTCAGTGAAGAACTTTGGGATTTGCCTTATTTTCTGCAAAGCTTAGTGGAAAGAAGCATGATAGCTAATGGAAAAACTAAGTTTGAATGAAACCTCAGCTTAATTATCTTTTTTCATCTTTTTTTGGTCCTTTTTTTTTTTTTTTTTTAGTCATGGTGGTTTATTATTCTTGAGGCAAAAAATAATCTCTGGTGTTCTTTACATTGGCAGAGACTTTCTGGACAAATCCACAAATCAAGCTACATTTGACAGAGAGAGACGATGGACAAGATGACTGCACATTCATTGCAGCCCTGATGCAAAAGGGGCGCCGCAAACTCAAGAAATTTGGTGCTGAAATGCTAACCATTGGCTACTCTATATATGAGGTGCTCTATTGCTTTTACAGTGCAGTAGCTACATTATTGGTATTCGAATCTTTCTCTGGGTTTTTATCCCTGCCAGTCATCATGTATTTTTAGGGTCCTTGCTCTTAAAATAATCTTCTCAGTGACATCAAGCCCCATGGAGGATGGAGTCCTCTCAGAGAAGGATTTAGGAGTCTGTATGGGGCCATGGGTTCCCAGGATAGACTCCTCAAGCCCATGATTCTGTTATCCCCTTGCCTGGCTCACAGAGAGAGGATGTTGCTGCTTCTGAGCCTCTTGGGGCACATCACACACAAGGATGCCTGTCACCGAGTGAGATTAAGGTTGACAAATCTGTTGTTACTGCTCTGTGACAACGTGTCTGAGATGGTGACGTTGAACGACAGGGAATGAATAAGTAGAAAGACAAAATCCCAAAGTCATCTGAGACTGCCTTCTGAGTGGCAAAGCACACTGGTAATAGGTCCTTGCCATAAGGTCAAATGAGCTACATTGCTACAGGGAGCTACATTGCTGTGAGCACCAGGGTGAGGGGATGAGAATCAGGATCACAGCGGGGAGTGAGTGTCAGGCAGTTTGGCTTTGTGATTAGGAAAGTGGCAAGTGTAGCCTCCAGCACACCCTTACCAGTGCAACACTGCCTGTTTTCTCCTCCTAGAGCCCTGGCAGAGACGGACACTTGGGCAAAGACTTCTTCAGGTACCACCCCTCCAAGGCCAGGAGCAAAACCTACATTAATTTAAGGGAAGTATCCAACCGATTCAAGCTGCCACCAGGTGATTACGTTCTTATTCCAACCACGTTTGAGCCACACCAGGAGGCGGATTTCTGCCTGAGGATTTTCTCTGAGAAGAAGGCCATCACTGAGTAAGTCAGCAGCAGGCCCTGGGCCCTCCAGTGCTCCCCTGCACATGGGATTGGTGGCTACTGGGGAGAGTCTGGCTGCTGGGCACGCAGCCCTACAGCAGAGACCTGGCATGGCAAGCTCCTGATGGCTTGGGGGTTTTCTGCGTTGGCCCATTTTTGCTAAACCCTACTTTTTTTTCAGAGAGGTTTAGGAGGTAGGGAAATAGGGCATGCCGTGGTGAATCTGCTGTAAGCTTGACAGGGAAGCATTGCTAGTTGCCTGCTTGGGAATTTGTGAATGCAGCAGGGTTTGCTTCCTCTTTGTCTTCTCCCAGAGCATGTCCAAAGGACAATTTTTTTATAAAAAAGGATGTTGAGGAAAAAGTGTGTTCACAATGAATAAAGAATGATATTAATTCTTTAGCAGACAACATGCACAGCTGTGCCTTCTCTGAGTCCTGCTTAAAGTCTGTTTCAAGGGTTTATACTAAAATTTGAAAAGTGCAAATGTCTGATTTTCTGATGACTTTTATCTAAACTGAACCTGTTCAGTAAAAGAAGCTGTTTTATCATTTACCTCTGGAAAATGTAATAAGCAAGCTTCCACCCAAGCAGATGTTGAATGTCTCCATATACCAAATAAGGTTTTGTTTTCTCCAGGGATCTAGATGAAAATGTTGCCATTGATCTCCCTGAGGTAAGTCCACAGACTGAAAATAGCAAGAGAATAGCTCAGCAGAAGCCGGCATACATTGCTTTTACTGTCTTAGGCTAAAACGCGTTCATTTCACAGAAATGTTACACAATTGCCAGCTTTGTGTATGTCACAGAAACATTCAGCTCTGCTGAGTATGGCAAAAGAGCTGTAACAATCAAAATCATAATTGTTAGCCTTCTGCATCCACTTCAAGGCAGTCGGCGTCAGCCAGCACTAGAGGTGGGTGTCAGCCACCACGTGTGCAGTGAAAGCACACCCGTTAGCACCGGGGAGGCGCATGGCTGTTCACATCTTTTAAAATTTTGTATATTATGAAAAAATAAGAAGCAAGAGAATGTCCACAGACCCACCTTCTTTTTGTATACAAATAACTTTATTTTACTTCTCCAGATCTTCAGGGCTTGAGAGGGAATGCTTATGAACGTGATGCACGTGAACGTGCCTACTGAAATGAATGAATTCTTTTTGGTTTTGAATGGCTTGGTCTGCCTCCTGAGCAGTAATTGCAGCTGAGTCTGAGTCAGCTCCTGTTTAAGACTATCCCTGCAAATAAGGCATTTATTGTGGTGTGCCTTTCCATGGAAACAAGCTAAGCCAAGATCACATTTGTCCTTCTTTAGTAAAACTCTCCTCCAGGGACCAGCTAAACAAGTGCATCTTCATTTCTGGGATCTCAGGTCTGTGTTCAGTGGCAAAATAATTCTGTTCACTCACCTCGGTGTCATTAAAAGACTGCGTCCTTGAGCATAATGAAGTGGGGGACATCCATACAGTCATAAAATGTGTGAGCATCCAAGCAGTGTCACCATGGCCATTCTAGAGTGCATTAAATAGCACCCATGTTATATCTTCTATGGATAGAGAAAACAAAGCTTGATTCTTTGCCTCCTGTGCTGTGCTGTTGCCTTCTTTTTCCTCCCTCTGTCCACATGGTCACCCCAACCATAGCAGTGACTGTACACTCACTATTCCATATCTGTGCTCGTTGGTGTGGACTGAAGCCTGGACTCCACAGTCTTGCAACTGCACTGAGGCACTCAGCTGGCAGCCAGATGAAAGCATTTCAAGGCTCAGGATGGTGCTGGGTTAATTGAAGTTCAGCCATCTCTGGCTGGTGCTCTCAAGAGGGGTGAGAGGTGCCAGGACAATGCCACTGGAGAGAACTCACTAGAGCTGTGGTTGTTGAAGGACCAGGGAAACAGAATGTGCAGGAGTGGGATGAGAGGAGAGTTGTTTTCCAGGATGGGTGCTCTTGTTTTGGATATGGCCAAGGCAATGTCACACTACACACTTGCCCAGGTGAAGGGAACAAGGGGGTGAGACTCTTCTTGGGCAACTAGATGGTTGGGAGGCCTCAGATCTAGAGACGTTCAGGAGCATAGGTACCCTTATTTTAAGATGTACTATAGTCCAATGCACAGAGAGGCTATGTGCAGGAGAAGTGTCATGTTTTATAATTCTGATAATAACCTGTGTGGTTGGTGTTGCAGCCTCTGCTCCCAACACCAAGCCCAGATGAAACTGAAGAAGAAAAACAGTTCCGGGCACTGTTTGAGCAGATTTCAGGAAAGGTGAGTGCACAGCCCTTGTGGGTCAGAACAAGATGTAGAAAGAAGGGAAACACTTCAGCTCCCACACAGCACCAGGTGAAAAAAAGTGACATTCTTTTGGGAGGAGTATGTTTAACTGTAGTGTGTTATTTGGGCACCAGATGTCACCATGCCTTATGTGTAGATGGAGAAGGGTGCAGTCCCTGGTGAGCAAGCAGGATGACCAAATCTAGAACTCAAAGTCTGAGGGAACCTACCTGGTTTAATGTTCAGCTGCAGTTGAGTTTTCTTTGAATCATCAGTTCTCGCTTGAGATCTCCTACAGACAGACATTATGAACAGCAGCACTCCATGGAATTTGCCAGTTCTTCAGTTTTTAGCCTTTTCTGGCTTTTGTATGGTTTTCTTTTCCTGAGTTACGATGAAGTACAGATGGGTGATGTTTATGTTTCTGAGGTTTTTGGTATGTCTGATTACAGAAACATTCAAGTAACAGACGCTTCACTTTTTTTTTTTTTTTTTTAATGTTAGGACATGGAGATATCTGCAGAAGAACTTGAGTATGTTCTGAATGCTGTACTAAAGAAAAGTAAGTGCTAATAATTTCTAAGTTAGGGGCTTAGAACTTTATAAAAGCTGCCATTAAATTCATTTGCAAATAGAAAAATAAAGGCTGTGTTACAACCCCTGCCTGATGTCCTTCATCCAGCCAGGGCAGAGCCAGGAAAACATCTGGTTCGTGATCTAACCACAAGCTTGCCCTGCCTCCAGGAAGATCCATGTCAGCTCAGCAAGGCCAGCTCTCTGCTGCACTACTGCTCTGCTGGGAAGAGACAGGCACTGACTGGGCTGCAACTTTTAAGACCTTTACGTAGTTCATGACCCTGCTACAGGTCCTTTGTACAACGGGAAATCTGTTACTCTCTAAACCTCACTTCCTGATTTATAGAACAAGGACAGTATTTCCTGTCATGTCTTCAGTAAATACATCTTCTATCTGGGCTGTGACTTGTCTGTAGTGAGAGCTGCCTTCATCTTCCAGTGCACAGGTCCTCCCACAATGAGGACTAATAGTCAGCTATCTCTGCTCATGAATCCTGTTTTCTACTTTCAGTTCATAAAAGACATCTTTTGCCCAATGACTTCTTTCCTATTATTGTTCTTTTTCAGCAAAGAACATCAAATTCAAGAACTTAAGTCTCATTTCATGCCGAAATATCATTTCTCTTATGGATGTATCCTTTCAAATAAGTGCTTGTAAGGCTAAATGAATACTGAATATAGTTGTCCATAGCATTACCTGGCATGCGTGTCAGAGACAAATTTGGTAATGTCATGGCAGAACATTACCCAAAGAAAAAGGAAACCTATGTGAAAGTTATATCTTGATTTCTATTTTGTAAATTTGGGGTTAGCAGTTTCAAGACAGACTGTTTCCTGCTGCAGACTTCGATGCAGGTGCTTTAATGTTGAGCACCTTCAGAAGTAGATCTCAAGCTACTTCTGTGTAGAACAGTGCACTTTTTCAAGCTGTGGTTTTTTGAAAAATGCATAGAAGACATAACTCAAGAAAAGTCTGTTGTCTGGACAGAGTTGTGCATGTAAGTTATGGGTCAGAAATTAAGGTTCAGCAGAGTGTTCAGAATTGCTGATACCAAAGCTGTGGCTTTTAGACAACCAGTCTAAAAACTGGAAAATCTGGTCTTTCAGCTAGATTCTGGGACTTCAGGAAACAGACATGTGGGCGAGAGTTATCTGTCCAAATTTAGGCACTTGTGGTGTAGGTGTCTACATCTAAGCTAGCTTTCTAGACTTCCTTTGTAGATATAGCAAAAAGGATGGTGTAATTAATTGTTCTGGGTGTACCTAACTGAGGGAAGCTAAATGACTGCTCAGACATTACATGAGATGAATCACAGCCCTGGTACTTCCCCATCAGAGTTGTCCTTTGTAATGTTCCGGTGCCTGTTGAGTTTGCTTAATGTGGCTTCTCCTCAGGTACAGCTATTTTTGCAGTATGCTTTCCTAATAAAAAATTTTGTTACATGGGAGACAAAACAGATACAGTCCTAACAAAGGGAGTGTCTTAATATTTGGTTTAGGTCTTGCTTGTTCAGCTGAGATGTTCTTATCTTTTGATTTTGTTGCTCCAGTCCGTGACAGAGGTAACATCCTCCGAACATTTCTAGTAGAAAATCAAAACAGACAAAACTTTATCCTCTTAAAGCTGTGTCCACAATATTAAAATTCAGTGCAGACCTGTCACCCTGCACATGCAGTGAGAAACAGGGGACCAGTCCTAAATTTCCTCCCTTAAAAACCAAACCTCAGTAGGGAGCTGGTCCATGTTCACATCTCATCCTTAAATGGTATTGGCACAGAGCCAGGGTCTGCACTTGACCCAGGAGCATGGCAGGAGTCCTAGGTTTACTATTTAGGATATAACTAAATAGTTTCCATGATTTGCAATGCTTCCAAGCAAATTTCTGCATAGTTTTGAACAAATGGGGAGGTATCTCTTCCTCTGCTTTAGAAGCACAAGGAACACAGACACAAGCACCCCATTCTGGACATGCTATTTGGAGCACAAGGACAAATGCAAACCCAAGTCAATGTTGGCAGAGTGTCCTCTGTGTCACACGCTACCAAATTCCTTGGCAACAGTCACCATGTTGCAGTGAGGAGCGGGGACAGAGTTCCACATGACTCCAAGAAGAAAAGCCTGGCTGGGTAAAAAGGCAGAGTCTTTGCAGAAGTGATAATGTTCTTGGGATCTGTAGGTGCCCTCAATAATGTCACCAGTGTAGATGCTTAAATAACAGCAGGCATTAGCTAGACACCGCTTGGTGTGCTTTGACTTTTGTGAATACTTGCTGAGCTAGTGTCCATCTGAGCAAGGGCTTTGTCCTGGCAAGATGGAAAAGGGAGGTGGAATGGGTCCATTCCTTATTTAGCATTTCAGAGCAGACGCCCCATCCTGCAAGTGAACTCTGCTTGGGGAATATCAGTAACTCAGTAAAATAAGTCACTCACACTTCTGGAAGGGGGAAGACCAGGCAGATCTAATCACTACCTCTCAGAATTGCTATACAGACATTTATTTCAGGTCATAAGGACTAGGTGTCACCAGCCTTACCCCACTACTCCCATTAATTTTTGGTTGAGCCGTTGCAACAGAGCCTGGTTTCTAGATAAAAATACTGAATAGCACATTGATTGACTAACCCCTTTGGGTACAGTAGCAATTTGTTTTAATCAGGTAATTTAATTCTCTGAATCATTTATATCCCATTTACATCCAAAGCTGTTCTTGCCTTGGAACAATCTGTCTTTCTTCCTCCTGTGAAGTCTGAATTACTCAGCTGTGTTTTTATATCACATAATGTTTCTCAAGTATCACAGCCACAGCCATGACTGAAACTGCTGGAGCTGTACCTCATGAGAAATCCCAGTTTCAGCAGCACCATAGGCTTTCCAGTCAATGTTTTTGGCTTGAAGGGACAACTTGCTGACAAGTTCAGACAGAATTTGGACCTTCATATAACAAGTCTTTTTCCTTAGTTTAGATTACCAGACCAATGGCAATGGGAAACTGGAATTCAGTGAGTTCAAAGTTTTCTGGGAAAAAATGAAGAAATGGATAGTAGGTGACATTATTCATTGTATTTGTTTCTCCATTTTATGAGTTACTTCCTGAATAGTCTATTATGTATGTGCAGGCAAAAATGGAGACAGGAGTGTTTACAAGCCATGAATTTTAACACAAATGTTTTAAAAGCATGGGGGCTTGTTTTGGATAGTCAAAGACATTCTTAGCTTTCTCTGATGCTAAACCATAATGGTTTTCTGGAAATAACAAAGATTTTTGTAAGCAAATCAACTATGTTTGGGATAAAGAATGCAATGGACACTAATAAGCAAGCCAGTCAAAATGAAACTTAAGGAGTTTCCATTACTGTTGTTGTACAGAAGAAGAAAGTGATGATTCATGACTAGTGGAAACAGTAATTTCCTAAGTCACTGCATTTTCGTTACTGATCTCTCAGGAGTAAACTGTACCGAAGTCTGGGCAAGTGTTGATTGTAATTTTAAACACATTTTCACTGTATATGGCAGAGAGAATAAGTAGGCCTGCAGAATCAGGCCACAGACTGAATATTCAAATAAAGACATCATAATTGCTTCCTTATGGCCATGAATAGGTTTTTCTGAATTCGTGCTTCACCAAAGCATTCAAAATATGCAGTTCTTTACTTCTTGTCTAGCCCATCAGAGAAGGCAAACACTTTTTCTGGGTACTAATGCCACATGTCTTTCAACAAAGGACATACTGTTTTTTTAACAAGGGGGCTTGAGAAATCCTTGGGTCCTGTAGGAAGATTTGAAAGTATATTTGCTGGAAAATTTTAGTCTGAATGTGACAACAGCTCTAAATAACTCATATTCCAAAGGAGAGTCATATTTGTTGTCTCATTGAAAGGATGTAATTTAACTCCAGCTTAAAAATCTTTTAAAATGTAGATCAAAATTCAAACTGTTTGACTAGTTGTCTTGGTAGTACCATGAATGTGGCTATTCATATCTTTTATACCTAGAAGCAGATGAGTAAGTGACAATCTTAACTTCATGGTAAACAGTTTATCTCCAGTGTTCAGAATTATGGAGAAAAACTTCGAAGGAGATTAAGAGGCTTTGTCAGAAAAATATGTTCTTTCCAGATAACATCACTTTTTTTAAAATCATGGAATTTTTAATGAAGAGGAACTCATTATTTTTCAGCACTTGAATTTGGCAGAACTTTTTTAAGACACAACAACCTATTCATATGACAAAGAGAACTGGGACTGAGATTTGCTCCTCAGTTATAAAATCAGACTGGATCTAGACCAAACTCGTCAGCTTTCTTAAATGCTTATACTATGCAGTAAGAGAGAAACACCTTGCCTTTCCATGCCATACCTGTGCTCCCTTTCATATTCTAATACTGAGCTTCCCATGTGCTCATTTCATAACAGAGTATCTTTCTTCAGTTTGACTTTGATAAATCTGGCTCCATGTCCTCTTATGAGCTTCGTGGTGCTCTTAAAGCTGCAGGTAAGACAAGCACTGCATTTTATCTGGCAGATCAGATGTAGGTGAAGGGAACAGAATTCCATTACAAGGCAAGGTGCTCCTGAACACGGGAGTTTTAAACCCCAGAGAGGACCTGGGCACATTGAGCAGACTAATCTTAGCCCAGGTATCCCCAATCCTGCAGGGCAGTAAGTCAGGGCAATCTTGAGTTCTGTTAAACTCAACGCATGTGCAGGGTTATACTCTGAAACAAGCCACTTTGCAGTCCATCTACCCTCAAGGGCTGAAGGAATAGTGAGTAAGATGCTTGTTATGAAGAGCACTTACTGAATTAGTATTTCATCCCAAGTTATTTTTATTAAAGCACATAGTTTTGCAGAAATCCCTCCCAATTTCAAGAAGACAGAATGGTCTCTTATACATCACAGCATGAACGGTCAAGAAACTGCGCTGATTGCAAAATTTCTTGTTCAGAGTTTATTACTCATTGCAGGCTTAAAGATCTTTGTGGTCAGATTGTTTTCCGGATGGATGTGTGCCGCAAAGTATTCTCCCACTAACTGATTTTCAAGATTAGTTAACAGAGATCTGTAGATTCCCCCGAGCCTACAAGGTCGCTCACTTTTTCTCTGTGCGTGTGTCTTTGGGAAGGATACCAACTCAACAACTACCTGCTGCAGCTCATTGTCCTCCGGTACTCAGATGAACAGTTCCAGATTGAATTTGATGATTTTCTGAACTGCTTAATTCGCCTAGAGAATGCAAGTCGTGAGTATCTTCTTCCTCTGGAATTCTTTCCCCTTTGAAAGAAAAAAATTTCCACTTTCAGCTGTTGTTGAGCATGTTGCAAAATATCCAAGATGAAGTGTGTACATGACTAAGAGAAAGGAGCTCTGTTTAGCATTTACTTTTAGAATGGCTTTTCTCCCGTGAAGTGAAAAATGTTCTGCTGCTAATGAAAAATTTCCCCATGTGAATAGAGCTTCCTTCACAAACTGCAGTAATGTAGAAGGCATGTGAAGAATGCCAGTAAAGTCCATGTTATAGCCCTTCTTGTGGCTCACTCGAGAGCTTAATTTGGGATTGCAGAAGTTCAAGGTTCAAATATTTCTTGTGCCTCATGCAAAGAGACAATTGGCATGCACTTGGGCGGGTCTCTTCTGTGCCCTTTAGGTAACTTGTCCCCTTTTGGCTGCAGATATGTTTCCCTGTACATCAAGGCACTCTAGGTCTCAGTTCATTTGTGCACAGGGTCACTCTCATTCCAGAGCAGCAGTAGTAGAGATAGGTAAAATGGCTGGATGTATGCTGAAGTGGTCATTATTGCGGCTCCAAATTCAAATAAAACACAACTCACTCTATGAAAAGCAAAGTCAACTTTCTTGACTGATTCTTTTTTTATTTTGTTCTTCTCTTTACTTTCTGATTCAGTCTGTAGCAATAGAAGTATTAGGCTACTGAGAGATAAAAGTTAAATAAGATATATAAAGAAATGCAATTGCTTGGCTTCATTTTGGAGAATCATCTAAATCTGACTGTTTAGCAAATTCAGGACACCACTTCCAGAAAAGTCCTGAGGTGAGACTTGCTCAAAGGCCTTAAGTAAGCAAGACATTTCCTCTTGCAAGGACTTGCTTTGTCAGAGCAGCTACCAGCACCAAGCAATCCTCAGCAATCTGCCTTTGTGCCAGGCCTTTCCTCTCCTTGGCATGGCCACTCGTCATTGTGGGATGGAGAGCTCGTGTATGAATATGAATGAGGTGTATTTATAGCACTGGTGTCCTGTTTTTCATTTCAGGAGTATTCCAGGCACTGAGTGTGAAAAACAAGGAGTTCATTAACCTGAATATAGGCGAGGTATGAGCACAGATTCATAAACACTGACAAAATGATGGGGTTTCTCTAGATCTTTGTCCTCTTGAAAGAACTGGAGTATTTCTGCATGACACTCCAGGTGGCATCTGTGTCTGTGGAAGTGGAGGGGGTATCAGCCATAGATTTCAGCAGGGCTGGAATTTTACCTCCCACACACTGATTACATCTCCTCCATGCTATTTCCTTTCTTCCTTGCCCTGTGGCATATTGACAGCTTCCCGTGTCCCTTTCTAGATTCTCTGCTTTTTTTACTTCCTTAGCTGTCAGGTTTCAGTGGGGGAAAAGGGAAGGAGCAGATGGGGAAGGGGGGTCTTTCACTCTCCCTGAATCCCCGAGGACTTCAGATCAGCCTGTCCTGTGCATATCCATCATCTGCTTCTTGTACAGCTCAGCACAGGTTTCTTATTGTCTTGTGCTCTCTTTGTCTCCCTGTTGCGTGTGACCCATCTCTCATTTTACTAACTCAGAGCTTCCTGGGGTGAGACACTATAAATTTCCAGGCAAAAGAAATGTGGGAGCCTGTGTGGACTGCTGGAATGCAAACAAAATCACTGCTGTTACCAGCATCTAGTACTTGGAGAGATCTGCCTCCTTCCTTCTAAACACAGAAGTAAATGCTGGCTGAGGTGTCTCCTTTTCCCTGCATGGGGTCAATTCAGAGAAAGGCACTGCTTTTGAATGTCTCTAATTTGGTGAAAGAGATGGGGAGAGAGAAGGGCCTGAAATAATTTATTGTAAAATTGATCTTTCTTCTGATATTAGTTTATCAATCTGGCAATGAACATCTGAAGAAGTCTGACTTGGATGCCAGGAGTTTCTTGCAACGTTGCTGCTGAGACTTCTGCCCCAACAACTGAGGTCCCCATTGTATGCAAACTTTACCAGGAGATTTCATGCAGAGGAACATGCATGCTGCCCACCCTTTCTGATCTCCAGCCCTGTTGATGAGTTCAACAGATCACATGGTTTTGTTTTTGGTAGAGCCTGATACTGGATTTGTCACTGGGATGGGGCACACATGCTTCTCAAGCTGACTGAAACTGATATTCCTGAGTGACCACTGGTTTTTATAAAATAGGATTGTATTCAGTTTCAGCACAGCACAGACTACAGTGATTAAATGTCTTTATTGCTGCTTGGCTACAGTTTGCTGTAAGGTTCTTTTGAAAATAAAAGCTGCACAAAACTTTGTTCAGTTTGGAATTTATTTCCAGGCATACTGTGTGGCTGCATAACGAGTACCCTGTTGTAGCTGTATGAATTTCAGCAAACAGTACAGAGTGGTGAAGTGTGTGCAAAGGAAGATAAGGGAATGTATGGATGAAAACTCACCTTTGAATAGTTCTGACAAAAGTCCCTGATCCACACTTCCTTAGAAGGATGCTGGAGCTAAGATTTGACATTTATCACAATTTAGGGACAAGTTGTTGCATCTCACCTTTCCTTAGTCCTTCCTCTGCTAACAACAAAGTTACTCTGCTTCATACTTTGCTCTGTGGCCAGAGTGTGTCCCATAGGCACAACTATGTCCAGAGTTGCACGTACATTGTCTTCATCTTCAGAGAAACACGTGGCCGCTGAGACAGTGAGCGCTTGCATGGGGCCATTTTCCTCCAGACAGTCTGAGACTGTGTCCCGCATCAATCATGTGCCAGAAGAGGAACTATAATCATTATAGATTAATTAAATGTACCCATTGTTAAGGTCCTGATCTCTGCAGCTATTGCTGTTTTGCATCTGTAACTTATGCAGTGTCATTCATGTGATGCAGGTAGCCAATGCTGACTTAAAAAATAACAGTAATTGCAACTAGGGACTCAAGAAGTCTTTGTAGGATTTGTTTCCATGATTATCTTCGTAACTTATGTCTATTTTATAATGAATCAGCTGTTTGGATCTGTCTTCTAAAACCTTTCTTGCAGTGAAACAGATGGCCCTGGGCTAGCCTTGCATTCCCTACTGTCCAGGATCACTGAGACAGACAGGGTTTTGTTTTCTCTACATTTAGACCTTATAAGCAATTCTGGAACAAAAATCAAGCTGCTGTTGAGGTGAAGTTCAAACAGTGAAAAAACATAGGGATCATTTTCTTTTTTCTATTAATTATAATCTTGTAACTATGCAGAAAATACTCTGGAAGCTGATCAAAAGCTGATGGTTGCAGTATTTCATTAACCGAGGTACTCAGCCCCATGAGGTGTATTGATTTTCAGATGTGCTGATTTCATGCCCTTTTGACAGCACCAGAGACAGCTGTCTAAATTTGCGAAAGTTTGGATTAAAATTTAGACTATAAACATTCAACCACATACTTGAAACAAAATCACAGATCCTTAATTGGTTCATTGTGCAAGCTTAGATGTGGATAGAAATTTGTTGTAATATAGCATCGTTCACAAGCTATGCAGAAAAAGAGGTGTCTCAATACCTGGCATCACCACTGTAGCTTTCTGGTCCTCTCCACAGAACTGGGATTGTCTTGTGGAATCAGAATTGCTATAAGAATGTGATAAATACTGAGGTTAGAGCAACGAGGCACAGGCATAATTTTCCTCTGGATTTAAAAGAAAACTCACGCATTTAAGAACAAAAACACACCAGAGGGTTTTCTGCCCACTTGGAGTAGTTGACTGCTGACTGTATCACAAGGAACTTGAAAGCTAGCATCTGAGTCCTGTCAGAATCAAGTGTCTTTCCTGGCCAGCCAGCTCTTTGCAGAGAACCAAGTCCCTGTCCTACCCTGGGGCTTACGCAGCAGCCATAACCACAGCAGAGTTAATGTAAGGGAGTTATCAGATTAAAACCTGTACATACAACTTCACTGTCCCGTGGCCACTCAGAGTCTGTTGCAGCACAGTCCCTCTCCCACAACTGTAGGCTGTAAGGATATTATGGATGCTCTGTGCTGAAACCCTTGCTAACACCAAGGTGAAGGACAGCAACTGCTCCCCCTTGTCCTGTGTGCCTGACCATTTTCTCTCTGCATTGGAATGATGCCCACCTTAAAAAGTAACCTTAGAAGTAAGTGCATGTGAAGATGGAGGATTACATAATCCCTGGTAAGGTGTTTTTTTAAATCTGCTATTATACTGTTCATGTGAGTGACTGAGTGGGCGAGCGAGACATTTGACTTCACAGCCCTATCTGAACAAGATGGTCCTTTTCAGCACAGCACCCACCCAGTGTTTGAGCAGGAGCACAACTCATTGCCCAGAAGCAGGAGTTTTGGCTTGCAGTTCTTCTTTTCTTTTAATAAAGGATCTTGAACTTAAAGCTAGATCTTGTTGCCATCTCTGATGTGAGATGTTTGGCTCTGTACCATTATAGGAGCTATGGCAAATCACTTACGGTGCTCTGAAAGCTGAGTGAGTGGTACCTTGCCTAATCTGGTACAAACAGACCTTGTTAGCATGAACTGGCTCATGCTGGGAAGGCCTGCCTGTCTGCTAATAGCAACATTAATGGGGAACATGAGAGTCATTTATCATAATTACACTACTGGAAAAAACTAGGAATCACATAATTACAGGGTTGCAATCTGAGCGTGCTCTCCCATTACCTCACAGAATGAAAAATTTTGCTCTAAACCTGCTGCTGAAGCCTCAGGTCAGATGTTAGCAGAGGCTGGCTGCTGCCTTGAAACTGGTTGTCCCTCCGCTGCTTCCCTGTGCCCTCTCAGATACCTCAGCTCCCCAAAATGTTGGGCAGTGCTCATGGCATGTTTCTGAGTTTAAAGGAATAACATCAACTCAAGCCTTTTGGAAGGGTATTCATTTGGAGTTTGCCCCAATCTCTGCCACCTCCACTACCCTAACCACCCTGATGGTAGATTTGTCAATGGCATTTTCTTCTCTTGAAGTAGATTTTCTTCCCAACCTGTTGCTGAGGCCGGAAGAGATCTAGTTAGTGAAAACTACCATGAAGAACAGCCATAAAAATATAAAGAAACTGAAAAACAGAGAAATTGCATTCTGCCATTTCTCCATGCAGAGACGGAAACTGTCAAGAAATGTTTTAGGCAGAAGCAACCCCATGCTTCCTCAAAAAACTCCTAGGGAGTGGTTCAGCAATGCTGCATCTTCAGCAGCAATGTTTGCCTTAGAAAATAATTTTATTTCTTTTTACAAGTCTGTTTTAAGCCTCACTAGGTCTTTTGGGGGCCTGCAACCTCATGTGTCAGCACAGAGGGTGTATGAGGCATTGTGGGGGGCCAAGAGGGTGAGAGGGGAAAAAAGGTGAAGTCTAGGCATCCCTCTGCAGCAAATCCTTTATGTTGAGGTGCTGTGGCATCAGGAAAGGGAGATCCTAGAAGTCATGTGGCAGTTCATCCCGTTTACAACAGTTGTGGTTGCTTCCAGTCATGAAAATTAAATATTTGTGAATAGATACCAAGTTATCTAAATCATTTTCATTTCAAATGCATTATCTCCCCACTGCCCTCCCCCCCTCTGCCTCCTCACTCTGAAATATTTGAGTCTTTGAGCTCTTTGACTTGGGGCAGTATATGTTTTGGAAGCACATCAGAGTGCTGAGGGCAGTTTGTAATGTTCCCAGCAAGGCTGGAACTTCAACATTTTTAAAATTAATTATAAATACTTGCTGATTGAGGTAAACACACACTCTGTCAGCAATTGCCAGCAACTATCTTCTGCATGTCAGCCACTTATAAGGGCAAGAGTGTATCAACTGCTGTCCTAAAATCTCTAATTTTCATCCCTTGCCGTTTGCATGACCCTTCAAGGGAAGTGAGCTCTGCTGAGCAGGGTTTGGCCTCCTGGGCAGCCTGGATACCTCTTTGAGTATTATCTGCAGAGGCAGAGGACTCAAACAGGGCAAGGACAGCAGCAGGCATCAGAGACGTTCTTCTTCTGGTCCAAAGAATACATATAGCCATAAGTCTTCGTTGCCATTTTTCTGGTTTTTTTTCTAGTTAAAATGCCCTGAACCAAAGTGAGATGGTGTATTCATCCCCATCTTCTCCAAATATACAATCGGAAATGGTGAATATTTTCCTTTTCAGATACTTCAGGAGAATATTTCAAGTATGCTTTTTTCCCTGGTCCTTCAGAGAGGAAAAGTATTTATCCACTCGGATCTGAAGAGCGTCCATATTTCATCTGTCCCTGGGTTGCAAGCAGCCAGGGCAGGCAGAGCTGCCTGCCTGCCTTGCCTGCAGTGTGGCATTTGCCATGCATGAGGGCTAAATGCCCTCGCACCTTGAGAGAGCCCACTGGGGAACAAGGACAGGGATGGGGTCTCCCCTTGAGTGCTATGTGGTCACCTTGCCTGGCAGACAGCCCCACCAAGGACACAGTCTAGTCCCTGCCCTGGAAGGAGGGCAGTGCCAGCATTTTGTGACAATTTTATCCAGTTGCTAAGCAGCTAGGTCCCAGGGACGCAAATAAAGTGAAAACAAAATGTCCCAGGGGAAAACGGCTGCTTTGGAAGGGCACTCCATGCTTCAGACCCACATCTTCCACTCCCCTCCTCGCTCAGACGTGCATGGTTTTGTGGGACTGTGCCAGGGGCTGTCTCAGGGCCTGACCGAGGGTGATGGCATGTGCAAGGCTTTGGGAAGGGATTCTGGCAGACAGGGTCCAATCTGAGCTGGTCTCTGCTCAAGGGAGTGGCAGTCCACGCTTGCCAGGAGAAGAATGAGGGTGCAGCCCTGGCTCTTCCAGCCCCTCAGCTGCAGCTGTGTCTGCACAGGGCAGCATTAAGCACTGCTGGGGCTAGAGAGCAAAGCTGTGTCCAGCTTACATGCTCTTTTCACCATCCTTGATCTCTCAAAGAATTGCTTTGTTTCAGCACAAACCAGAATAGCTCCAGCACAGGGAGCTGAGAAGACCCCTACCACCGCACCACAATGTCTCCTATCTAGTGGTTAGAGCAGAAACTGGAGATCAGGCCTCAAAAACCCTTGAGCAATTTAGATAGCATTTACCTTTCTCCAGTCTACTCTGGTTGTTAGATACTAAGCTTTCTGCATCAGTTTAGCACCCAAATACAAGGCTGTTAGCCATTCAGGAATTAATGTGTGGGACCTTCCTGCTCAGATTGGTTTTAGAGTCTCCCTCACTGGAGATACTCAAGAACCGTCTGGACACAATACTGTGCTCTGGGATGAACCTGCTTGAGCAGGGAGGCTGGACCAGATGACCGACTGTAGTCCCTTCCAAGCTGACTCATTCTGTGATGTATCAGCAGGAATATTAGGACACAATACAATATAGAAGAACCACTTATTGCACAAGGGGGAACCAACACAAGTCTTCAGGGATGCAGTCACAGTGCACTACAACCCCCTTGATCATCCAGCAGCAGGCTGCCAGTGTGGACATCTCAGCATCTGCTCCAGCTTAGAAACAGATTATCTGGTGCCACAGAGAATAGATTTATCATGACTGATCTCATTCATTTCCTAGAGGACATGCCAAGTGACTGAAATAGAAATGGGGTCAGCAATTAATAGGGTAGCTCTCAGTCACTGTCACCATATGTTGATATGATGATGGCTGGTTTATCTGTTTACCTGATAAATAGCTTACTGCAATTTTTATCAGGATACAGGTCAAGGACAGTGGAGACAAAACCCGCCAGGCCATCATACAGAAACTGACATCCTCACATGTTCCTTCTCCACGTTGAAGCTTGCATAAATATTTCTCCCATTTTGGGGGGGGGTTTCTTCATGTCCCTGGGGAAAGGGGAGTGGATGAGCCACAATCAGCTGCAGCCTCAGTTTAGCCTTCTGCCCCACCAGGTTCAGCTGGAGACTCTCTGACTTTATTCCTTACAGGGACCTCATATATGCTATATTTTCTTGAACTGGAGTAGGCAAACTTTGGAGCACAAGAAAAAAAGGTTGAGAAGTGTCTTAAGGAAGCTGCCACAATGGCAGTGGCCAAGTTGTGTCTTATGTTGGAGACAGGAGCTCTCGGACATCTTTAGTCCTGCCACAACAAAGGCTGTTTAAGTTCCTGATCCTTATAATAAGTCCAGCCTTCTCTGCAGCTCAGGGTTAATACCTCTCCAACAGAACCCAAGGCACTCTTTTAGAGAGATGTTATTCCTTCCTGAAGCAGGAAATTTCAAGCTTGTCAAAGCACTTTTCTGAGCCAGAAAGAGCTACAGTAGAATAATTTTGATCGAAAACAGGTGCATAGCTGGCTGGACAGCTGAAAAAGTTTTACTATGCAGTTTGCATAACCCCTGGGGAAAAGATATGTAATTCAGTGTGAGGAAAAGACACTGAGTGTGGGATGGTAAGTCTGCAAGGAGACAGAGAGCGATGGCTCCCTCAGCAGCTCACACTGCAGTCCGCAAACATCTCATTGCAAGTCTGGCTTAACTGGGTGGAATACAGCTTGCCTAGCCTACTAGGGAGCAAATGTGCTGCTCCCTTCTGCTGGCATCCTATACATCCTATACAGTTGTGCTGCCAGTGCCATAGAATTTCATCTTTTCCAGAAGCCTCTGAGAAAGTGAGAATTGTCAGCTTTTTTACTGGAAGTTTCAGCTTTTATGATTACAGAGAATATCTATAAAATGGCATTTGAGCAGGCCTTAAGGCTTCAGAAAACTGAATACAAATAAAGATCAATCCCAATTTATCATTTTTGAAGTCTAAACCCTGTTGGTAATTTTAGTGGCTGTAACTCATGGTTTGTGAATGTCTTGATGTGTTGTTACTGCTCCTGACATGAAATAACCCTATGCTGGCTTTGTTTACAGGCAGGGGCTTCCTTCCCTAATAAATGATTGAAAGTGTTTGGTCAATTAACTCTGCAAAGTTGTTAATTTAGTAGTTTCCTGATCAGTAACAACCAGGTCTTGAAAAGCATTAACACCAAACTACCCCAGAGAGTGGGAATTTGTCATTGAGAGCTTTGAAGAACTAACATTGGTTTTCTAATGCTGCATTGTTTAACTGAGCAGATTTCTTTCCCCCCTGTAGCCTCTTTGCTCTTGGGCATCTCTCAGATGCACAAACAAGGGAGGGAGATATCAAAATCTACTGCTTCAGAGGCATATCAGTATGTATGTTAAGTTAGGTTTATATACATTTTATAAAATATGTAATATAAATATTTGTATATGCACACATACACACATGTATTTTCATCTACATATGGGACAGCTTCTATACAAGGCTTCAGTAACAAACCCCCGCAGTGAGGCAGCTCGTCCCCTGAAGGAACTGACAGCCAACTTTTGGTTCTCCGTGCATGGATTATCCAATTTCCCACTTAACTAGGAAACCGTACCAAACCCCCAAGCCTGCTCTGCACAGACAGCTGCCTGTAGTCACAGACTCACCTCTGTCCCAAGGGCAAAATTCTGTTTCTCCAGTTACTCAGTAACATGGCAGGCAACAAATTTCCCGTGTGTTTCATAGACCTCTGAAGGGAAAGACACAGGCATGTGCATGTGTACCCATGTGGGAACTCTGGTGAGGTGGCTGTAAGGACCTGTGGCCAGTGCAACAAACCCTGTCATGACAAAGACCTATCAATCTTGCACCACTTGTTTTGCCTCTAAATGGGAGCCTGACTTCAAAACTCTGAATATTGGCCAAGTGACTGGGCCAAGCAGGCAACAGTGAATACAAAACTCACAGTAAGATGCTTTTTTTTTTTTCGGTTGGTCCCTCTTGCTGTATAAGTGGTGAACGCCTCAACAAGGTTCTTGGTCTTCTTGAAACAAGGAATAGCTTTCCTGGTGTCCATCCATAGACCTGGAATGCTCTGCACCCTGCAGGTATTTGTTACTTATTTCCATGCTTTTAGCTTTCACCCTGCATATACATTGCACATGTAGATTTCTTCTCAGTCAGGTTTGCATCAGACAGCAAAACAAAAATATCCCAGGCATTTTTGCCTCTTCTTTTTATCTCCCTTAATTCCCAGTCCCTACAAGGGACAGACACCCTGAGTAACTGCTGAGAGCAGACACCTTCAGCTCCAGTAAAAAATGTTAAAAATGTTAACAATTCCTTTTAACATTCAGCAGTAAGCCTTTCCCATCTGAAAGCCACCTTTAGGCCAAGCAGCATTGACCGAAATGATTTATCAAGGTATGAGGCAACTCAAGAGGACTTTCAGGGCTCTGGAGGCTAAAATTAGATGTGCCAGTTAGTTACACTTCGGTGTTGTCAGTGCACAATGCCCTCCTCTGCTCCAGCTGGCCCTGCCGGCTGTCACACCAGGGTGACATGCTCTGCAGTGGAGTGACTCCCAGAGCCCAGCAGTGCTCCCCTGAGCCAAGGGGATCTGCTCTGTAGATTGCTGTGAAAGCTGCAGAACTGACCTTTCGTGGGACATTATTAGCGGAGAAACCTTGTTAGTGTCTCCGGGCAAGGGGCAGGATATTTAGCTGTGTTTGCAAAGGAGGTTAAAAATAAACAAAAAGCTATAGATCCATCAGTAGGAAGTGCATCCAACAGTGGCTCCAAAGCTGGACCGTGTGCACACAATGTCAGACATTTTTTGGAAGTGATAATTCTCTTTATGTCAGCCATCAGCACAAGCATGGGTGAAATGCCGGGTCTGCCTTCCCTTGGAGGTACAATAAGACCCGTGTTCCAAGCAAGAACACATTTCTGTTTCAGGACAGCAACCACCTGCCAGAAACACAGTGCTTAGAGATACCAGGGAGAGAGGGTCCCTGTTCCCTTGCTGAGAGCTTGGAAGCCCTCCTTAAGAAAGGGTCACCACATATACACAGACGGGATGTGCCAGATCCCTCATTAGCGCTGTTCCCAATATGTGTGAGAGTCCTGAAACACCCAAGAGCTATAGGAAGATCTTTCTCAGGTATGTTTGGCAACTGGGGCCACCTTTTCTGTTTGTAAGTGTATTTTGAATTTAAGTTTCTCCATAAACTGTACTGAGAATGAATTCCTCCAGCAAAGACTTGCCGTTATTGCATACCAGTGGGTGCCACCTCTGCAGGACACCTCAGTGTGGGAAATGCTTTCGGGTTGCTCGTGGTAAACTGGCCAGCCACAATTTCACAGCACAGCAGCATTCCTGTGCAGGTCCCAGCATGGAGCCTATCACTGCGTGGGGACATTTATTTCGCCTGTGCGTTGATCTAGCGTCCAGAAAGACATCTTTGCCACCACCTCAAGTGACTTACAAAGGTCTGTTTCTTACACTTCCCACCCTGAGGCTGCTCCAGCTGATGTTTTTTGCAGCTTTTCAGAAAACTAAAATGATGCTTTGAGCTGTGTGCTGGCATACAGTTGGAGGTGATGCCAGGATCAGAGCCCACTGCTTTCACTGGAAGTCTCAGAACACGAGTCTTGATGTACTTTGCATTATCAAGAGAATATCTGAAGGATTTCAGTGCAGAAAAGTTCTCTGGAACTCACTGGAACAAATGATGTCCTGTAATAATAAAATTGGCAAGTTCACTTATTGGGCTACACCTCATACAGTCAGCTGAGGCAGGGCTCTTCACAGCAAAGAACTGTGGCTGTGAGTAATTTGGGAAGGGGAACACTCACATCACTAGTCACACTGAGGCTGAGATGGGCCATGAGGGCCATGAGCACGTGTTCTTTATCATGTTTATTAGCAATTGCTTTGGCCAGGAAGTTTTCATATTCTGATTTAATTTTCTATTTCATATGTAAAAAGTCTAATTCACAGGCCTTTATCTAGCTGGTCCTCAAAAGATGACAACAGATGTCAGTGTTACTGCACATACACACACGACCAGCATCCCTTCAGGACAACCTGTAAGGGCTTCTCTAAGAGTAGCTAGCATTCTGAGGTCATGCCGAGCTTGCAGACAAAGGTTTGAGCAGAGGTGTCCCACAGCATTGCCTCAATCCCTGCAGCTTGGCTGTCCATGGCTTCCATTCCCAATCACCCCTTTGGCACTGGAGCAAGAGGAGGCGCTTCAGGGTGGAAGCCCAGCACTACTGCCAAAAGGGACAGTAAAGAGCTGGACTATGCCACAATCTGCTTTGGAAACAACGTGACAGATGGAGCTGACTGATTCTTGGAGTTTTGCTGAAGGCAGAACTGCTGGCAGATTTTCAATGTTTCAGTTGCTGTTATTAAGAGTGAGCATTTCTAAGCCCCAGTTTTTTGAGTTTAGAAATATATGTATACACTAGTTCCCATCCTGTTGACACTTGGTGTCCTTCAGGAGTGTGAATGCACCTTCCCTACAACCACCACTGATTCTGAGTTGTGCTGTCTCCTGCAATGACAAGGCATGGAAGGAGAACACGTTACACAAAAATGGATCACCTGCTCATGAGGGGTTTTGAACTGACCACATTTTGCGGGTAGCTGGTTGAAAGTGCTGAGGCTGTTAAACTCAAAAGCAATTTTAAGTGTGGCAAGAGTAACTTGAAGCCTATGAATTTTTAAACAGAGAAGCTCTGGATCAATTAAAAATCTTTCAGTGCACCTCTCCAGTAACAACTTATGTGCTATGTGCTTTCCCTCTCTCTTTAACTGTGTTATAATCACTCTTCTTACAAAACTATGTGTGGTGAATGCACTTGCACATCTTGCCTACTCTTTTTGAGCCAGTCTGAGAGCAGGGATCTGGTCCTCTTGTTTCAGGAGAGTCACTGCCCTCACTGGGGTGGTTTTGGAGTGTCAGCCTTGAAAAGGTGACTCAGCTGCAAGAGCAGAGCATAGACTAACTACATCACCTGAGTGCCAGGAGGATGCTGGAGCAGTTGCGTCCTTTTTTTTTTCATTCAAACTATGAAATATTTCAGCCCTATCTTGAGGCAGTGGGAAGCTCTGAGATGCTGGATCTTCCCCTTTTGTGAGGCGGGAACCTGTTTTGCTCCCCCACCAGTTCAGTGCTAGACCTTCATCTCTCTGAGCTGGGCGAGGATGTGGGGGAGTGCTGGTTTGGAAGCCGAGACACCGTGGGTAGTGGCAATCACCTCTAACAGCTCCGTGGAAGCCACTGGCAAATGCAACTTCCCTGAAGTCAGGGTGGTTTGGCTGAGTGTTGATCAGGCTGGGCTGCATGTCCTAGGTGTACCCGGAGAGACTGAGCTCTGGCCCATCATGGTCTGTGGGCTGGTGGTGTTACAGGGACAGGGAGAAGCTGCAGAAGGGACAGGATGGATGGGCGCTGCTGGCTGGGTGCAACAGCGTAGCTGAGTAGCCGCTCCAGAGCCCCTGTGATGGATGTAAGTGTGGAGGCTGCTTCTGAAACACTGGGTGCAATGTATCCTACAAAAACATTTTTTTAATTGAAAATTTAATAATTTCTTCTCTAAGTATTTCTACTGCTTGGCAAAAAAAAAAAAAAAGTGTCTAAAATTAGCTTCCACAGATAAAGACATTTTTGTCATATTTGGTGCATTCCTATCTGGACACTGAAAGACAGCTGTTTGGGCTGGGTTACAGAGAGAAATCTGTTTGTAACTATACTGATCTGGCATTGTTAGCCCTGAAATTAATAGCTTTTTTATCTTTCTACATCCTAGGCTCATTTTTTCCATACTAAGAGAGTGCCAGAGGAAGCATTATAAGGGCTATATAATTAAAACCAGAAGTGCCTCCCAGTGAACTTAACTGTAAATGCTAATGGCATTTCTAGCAAAAGTAATGCCCTGGGGGACTCATTGCTAATGAAATAAAAAGGACTCAGTGCTGTTACTTTTATAGATTTTAACTGAATCTGTACAGTTGAAAGGAGTCCGGATTCGGATTTTTTTCATGTCAGTTGAAGTCCTCTGTAACTGAGGTCACCAACTGCTTGGGTAAAACCTGTGAGACCAGAGTCAGAAGCCACCCCTGATGGTTTTTATCATCATGTAACTTCCCTTACCAGGACATTACCATCACAACCCAGTTTTTCCATCTACTCTTCCGGCTCTACACTGGTGAAAGTTATTTGGCTTCAGTGAATGGTGCTGGAGTGAAGAAAAGAGCTGGGCTTCGGTGTGAGGAAAAGGTGGAGGGAAGCTGGTGACCTGGCAGTTGGGCTGATGCCAGCAGAGGGATTGAGAGCTAGCTCTGAACATCTTAGGGCTCTGCACCCTTTAGGGAGAAAAAAAAGATGGAGAGACAGACAAAAAGAACATATTTGAAGAATGCCCACAAAAATCCAGTGGTCTCTTAATGTCCATACTTTGCAAATACTTCTGCGCCTGATTTTCCAGGCATGTGTGAGAAGCTTGCACAGGAGGGTTTAAACTGAGAGTTTTAGGGGACTTTGCTGTAACTGGTGAAGCCTTCCTGTGGCATCTGCACTGTGGTGGTGGAGGGGTGCAGGGGTGAGGGCTTTGGTAGGAAGACAGAAAACTGGGGAGCCAGTAACAGCAAAAGATGAAAAGTTTTTCTGCACTTAAGGTCAAGGATGGCACCAGTGGGCTGCAGGTGGGCTCTGGTGCCTGGCTTATGATCTTCTGACAGCCAAATGCCTTAAAGAAAAAGTGTCCTGCCCTGGCACGGGGCATTTTGCTAAGCTGCTGCAATAGCAATCCGTGCTCCTGGGAAGTCAGCTGGCAGCCTGGGAGGGGAAAACCTCCTTTAAAAGGGCAAGCCCAGTGCTGGAGCAGGCTGGGCTGGAGGCTGGCAAGCTAGTGCCCACCTTGCCAACTCTTGGTTCCTGCTTCATCCATCAACATCAACCCTCTCCTTGAGCCCTGGAGAGCCTGGACAGCCCAAAATGGACAGCCGTGTACTAGGAGTGACCTAGAGCAGTGACTGTCTGGGCAGGGAGAGGTCTCCATCACTGGCTGTAGGTCTGAGGGACCTGGCTTGGTGCTTTGGCACGTTCATGCCATGCTGGGAATGAGAAGAATGAATGTCAGTCCTGGAAAAGAGGTGCCAGATGCAGCAAGGAACTGCATGTGGTTACAGGGTAGAAGCTGGTTCATCTAACTGATAAGCAAGCTTTGCTTGCTCCCAGCCAGGACTGGTTTTGAACCGGCAGGTGGAAAGAACACACAGGAGGGTACTTTGCTCCTCACTAAGCTTGTTCTTAGTCACTGGTGCTCCTGAGATGCTACTGGTGAAATCCTAGTGATGAGAAGCTTCCTTGGGACTATTGTGGGATTTCCATAGAGTCAGTTGATTTGACACCAAAGTTAGTGGGTCAAGGCTGGTGGTAGAGATATGGTACAACTTGACCAAAGATTGGGCACTCAGAATTGTTTGATCTGGGAATTTTTTGCCCCATTTCTCAACTCTTTTTGAGGTTTCTGGAGGAAAAGCAGCCAAGATTTTAATGAAATTGAACATGCCAGGTATGCCCCAGTGAAAGCAAGTCCCTGCTGCCTAGCTATGTTATTAAAATGTCTTGCAACTTCACATTTTCTCACTGATAAAACACTGCATGACATTCCACGACAGCAAAACTACTGTATTGGTGAGATGAGAGCCAGACAGAATGAAACAGAGGACAAGCAAGAAGCAGTACTCCTGTGCAGGGCAGTGGGCCAAGAAATTCTCATCTCTTGGTACTTTTGCAGTAACTTTGGCCAGACAGTTTCTGGAGCCAGCTCAGTGTCTCAGACTGCAGGGCACTGGTCATTGCCTGCACTGCTGCCAGCCTGGTGGGAGCTCCTAGGTGTCCTCCTAGGTGCCCTAAATCACTCACAGCAGCTCAGTTTCTCCAGGATGGAGAAGTTAAAAAAAAAAAAAAAAAAAAAAAAAAAAAAAAAAAAAAAAAAAAAAAAAAAAAAAAAAAAAAAAAAAAAAAAAAAAAGCTGCAATTACTGACCACAAACATTTGCAGAATTCTGTGCCTTGGAGGAGCTGAGCTGCAGCCAAACAGGGGTGGAACCCAAAGGGATCAGTACAACACTTGGGCCAGAGCAGGGTTTTTAAACATAAGCTTATAGGCACACATTAGAAGTTTCTTTCTTGGCAGATGTAAGCTCTGAAAAATGTGGCAAAGAGAGCAGGATGTTCAGTCAAGCCTTTAATAAGAAACAGCTGTAATAAAGTCCGGGCTTCCTCCAAGTCAGAATAAATTTTGCCACCAAGCTTAGTGGAGCCAGTGCTTCGGCTCACATAGCTTGGAAATGTCAGGGTGGAGAGGACCCAGATGGTGAATTTTCTCCTCCCATCTGAACTTTGTTCCTTCTTCTGTCACCTTTTCTTCTTCTCCCATCACCCTGCTACCACATCTTTTCACAGCAGCTGTCATTTTACAGCAACAAAAACAATCCTCATAACATAATTAGCACCCACTGCAAGTGGGAGATTTTCAAAGACTGCCTTCAACTCTGGTTATTGGGCTTCAGAAAACAAGCTCGAGACAAATGACCCACCGAACTTCATGGTCACTGGCACACTTTACACTTCTGGTAAGAGGAGAAACTAGGGCTGAGGTCAGGCCCCTATGGAAACCTCTGGTTGATCACTGAAGTTGAACTGTCCAAAAATCACAGAAGACTCTTTCCTTCCCCCATCGATTTTTTTGTTCCATTCCCTTGTCCGTTTTGGAGACAGGCATTATAGGAAAGCTACAGTAAGCTATTTTCAGGGCAGCTACATGCTTTTTGGTTTGTTGCCATCCCAGTAAGGTCCTGACCTGCCAAGAGCATTTAACCCTGTATCTTGGTCCTGTATGAGGTCCAAGTTTCGCAGCCATTAGGCAGCAGAGCTCATAAATGCTGTGGTTTAGAGGTTGCCTAATGGAATCTTTCACATCAGAAGATATTCAGAGTAAAATACGCACTGATGCTTACAGAAAAATGGTGAGCTTTAAAAGTAAAGTGTTGGGTTGAAGGTGAGTAGAGATGGCTGCCATTCTTCAGCTAGGCCTGGCTGTCCATCCCAGTAGCTGCCCTAGTAAAATGTACCTTTACTGTGCTAAGCCCATGAACTTGTCCTGGAAAGAAAATCAGGCTGCTGGTGAGAAGCAAGATGAGCTGCACCCTCTCCCTCGTCATCTTCACTATGAACAGCAAAAACAACAGGAAGCAGCAATAACCCTGGTAAGGAAATCTTAGGGGACCAAAGGGTCTGTCGAAGGAGTAGGATGAAACAGTGAGGTTTTCTCCTCTGCTCCATTTATGGAATAAACTTGGTCTCAGATCAGCATCTTTTGGGTTCAGTTCAGTACCACTGGGGAACTGCAAATTAGGGATTCAAACAAATCTCGTGATCACCTCCCAACCCACATTCATTGACTTGTGGTGCTGTCAAGGCTCCTCAGATGGTGGGAGGTCAGATGAAGATGTAGGTCTTTGTGGTGGACTACTTGGTTACATTATATGTTGAGGGGTAAAGCCACTTGTGAAAAGGGGACAGTAACTGAGACCTCCAAGAGAAACATAGAAAGTGCTCTATTGAGAACTGGCTGTGCCTGGCTTACCTGCTCTGTAGAGGCATTTGCTCATTAACTCACATGTAGGACAGCCAAATTATAGTTTTATCCTCATGGTAACATGAACATACTGAATTAAGTGGGTCACGAGCACACCTGGACAGCACAGCCTGGGGCCCTGCCTGTAAGTAACACCTACAAAGTCAGGTTTGCATCTCAGGGAAATGACTTGCAGGCTCTTTGGGGGATGCTGTTGCCGAGTTATCAACAGGACTCTGCCTGCTGGATGCTACTTCAGTACCCACAGCCATGACCTGGAAGGCAGCCCTGGGCTGTCTGAACCTCAGCAACGACAGCTGAAGTCACCAATAAATAAAACAATCGCTATCCTTCGACAGGCGGCCACAGCGTCTTTTCCACTCTGCCTTTACAAGTCTTCACTCAGTAATGAGACCTGCTGGCTCCTCGTGCCAAGACAGTGCCCAGATGCTGTGGATTTGCCTTTATTAGAGAGAGCTTCTAAAAGTTGAGATGGAGCTTAGACAAGATTGAAGCAAACTATGTGTAGGCCAAATCCTAAATATAGTTGGAATACCACCCCTTAATTGGCTGTCGAGTCTTTCCAAACCAAATTCTTCTTCAAATGCCTTTTTAGTTGTTGTTGGAAATTCAGCCCAAGTATAAACCAAATTGTTTTTCAAAATACATTTTTGTAGATATGAGCAAGCAAAAGAAAAACTATTCTTGTCGCTGCACATTTGATTCGCTTTCTTACACTTTGAGAACTTGCTGCATAGGACAAAAGGCAGAAAGTGAGACTACCCAGTGGCCTCTGCTAGCACCTTTCTTTTTTGTGACGTGCTTTTAAAACCCACACATAACCCATTCTCTCCCCCATCCTGCTTGGAGGAAGTGAACAAACAGCTGTGTGGTGTTTAGTTGACAGCTGGGGCTAACCAACAAAATGAGTTTTCAAATTGCACCTGCAATAATCATCCAGATGCTGCTTTGGATTACCTGAAGATATTGAGGGGAGAGTGTGTGTTAGATTTAAGTCTGTTACAGTGAAATACAAATAGATTTTAGTCTTTCCAAATTCTCATCCTGTCCCCAGCTGTCAGATGAAATAATAAAGCAAGGATACTTTCCCAAAAGATTTACTTAACACCTTGAAAAAATAGCTGAAGTGTGTTGATTTCTTTTATCCTGATCTAAAAAATTCAGTTTATAAGTTCTAGATCAAATGATTCTTGGCTGCCCCTCAGGAAGATTCAAGAGGCCCCAAAGAACTCCAATGGCACTGAGGCAAGCAGAGTATAAAGGACAACACACAAAGCACCACAACAGCCTTGAACGTTTTATTTAAAGTGACTTTATTAAAACATTGTTAATATAAAATGTGACCAAGTACAATTTTTTTTGTAAGAATGTTTAATAAAAACATATTCAAGAAAGGAGGAGCATCAACTCTTGTTAAGCACAGGAAAAACCTACCAGGATAAGTAAAAAGTTCTGCAGCATGTTCTACCAGCTGGTCCCAGTGTGTATTAGGGTCGAGTTAGCCAATGGAAGATACAGGCAGCCCAGGTTCTTCTCTAAGAAGCTTTAAGGTATTTAGCATAGATTTAATGTAACACTCCTCAACAGTAGAAGACTGTTTTCAGATCTCCCCAAATCACAAGATTAGAATGTGCATCTTCATTTTGGATTTAGAACTTTTCAGCAGCTCAGTGTACAGAAAACTAGATTCACTGGTAACTGTAAACCCCAAGATTAACATTTGTCAGCTTTGAAAAAAGGTGCGAGTCAGTGCTAATTATACACCTAAAGAATTTGTGCTGAAGTTGTTCTAAGCTATATTAGTGCTGGATGCTTGTAGCAAACGCTAAAAAAGTGCAGCTAATTAAAAAGCAGCAGAAAAGTCCAGGATGGTAACAAGTACTTTCTGAACTGCTGAATGCAGAGATAATATCCAGGAATTACAGGAGTTTGTACACCTCAGGAAGAATGTAAATATGCTTTCAGAAGTCTGCAAATAAGACTATGCAATGACTTCCACTCTGTCAATCTTGCCCTTTAGCTAAGAAACCTCTTAACAAAACACTAGGAAAATTGGAGGGTTTGGGCTTGGTGGTTCAATTTTTGAGGGGAGCAGAGGGGGTGGGGAGGAGTGGAAGGAGTGCAAGGAAGCATTTTCCTTGATCAGCAAGTAAGTTTTAATGCTCTATCAGCACACTCTGCTTGTTCAGAGAAAGCAGCACACGAATTAGAGGTAAGGATTCTTCCAGGACGTTTCAAACTCTTCCTGTAACAGGTAGAAAAAAGTCCTGCTGCATCCAATTCTGCACATTTAACTGCCCCTGGCACCAAACCAAATGCCAAGTGCTAATCCATGAGAAGCCTAGCACAATTATGGTCTAGGAGATGGTGACCTTCTTACAGCCTTGGCTGGGACCCATTAGAGCCCTCTGTTTTGCCTTCTACCCCAAACAAATGCTATGGGACTATTGCTGAGGTAAAGGGAAAAGTCAAACCTTTGGCATTGGAGCAGACCAGTCACTGGCTGTGCGTAGGGGAATTAAGGCTTCAAGGTGAGGTAAACACAGTGAGAATCAGTGTGTAAATCATGCTGCATTTCAGAGACGACAGATTCAAACGACAGCTACTCTTGTTCTCTACATTTTAAACACCAAAGATCATTCAAAAGCAGAACTGGAGGCAAGACTGCCGAGGGCCACCTTGAGATGCCTCTCTGCACCTCAGGAACAAATGTAACCCAGATGTTGAACACTAAAGAGAATGTACCCACAAGGAGGAAAAAGCACCAAAGTTGATGAGTCCTTGAGACGATAAGCTGCTTAAAAAACAAAAAAGCCTTACGCTGCTATGACCTCCCATAAACATAGTGGTTTCCTGACATAAAGGTAATCTACGCTCCAGAAATTCTCAGTGCTGTAGTTCCAGCACTAGCATTATGAAGAGTTATGCTCTAGTAAGGAGGCAGTGAAATTGTTAGGCTTGTGTTCCCTGAAGAATTTCGCCAGTTTATTAGGTGTTGTTCCATTCCCCTCTACCCCCCCACCAAGTCTTTAATCCAGAGAGCAGAAACACCTGTCATTTCCACATGTCATTTTTCTAACACTCTTATGTTATTGTAGCAGATTTGTAGGGTACAAACACAGTGCCTCTTTGGATCCATCATTTTGGCAATGCCATTGCCCTCTTCAGAAGAAAAGTGTTTTCAATAAGTGGTACAAAAGTAACTTTCAAACAAAACAAAATCCATAAATCAATGCAATTCTGTACGTTTGGTTTTCATACTACTTTTGCTAGCTATGAAGTATGGAATGATTTTCTTACTTGGAACCACTGCATGTGCAACGCTATTTCTTACAAGCCATGTTTCGACTGAAAACAGCAATCCGGTCCTGTAGGTTCCATTTGTAGGATACAGAGACTCTCATTTGTGTTTCTTTAACATGTGTACGGTAACTTCTCCCATCCTCTCAATACAGTAGCTACCAAAAATTTTAACAGATATTAAAAAAATATTCAAATGAAACAACACTTCTATCACTGTTTAAAAAACAAAAATGCATACGGTGTTACAAAAGTTTATACAAAGGCAACATTTAAGAGTTTGAAAGTTACTTCTAGAAAAAGACACAAATTCTAGCAAATTAACATACAAGGAGAAAGGTATTCCACTCCTCCCTCAAAATTGGTTTGCTCTGTTTTGAAGTATCTTTTACCAGTTGTCCAGAAAATCAAAGCCAGTCTTCAAGATAACATTGCTTGTACTAGTCTGCAAGGGAGAAAAAGAAGAAATAATATGTAGTTGTTAATTGGGGTATTAGAAACTCAGTATATGACTGCCTATCTACAAAATAAAATTTAAAATGTTGTCTGCCAGTATTTCAAGATCTTCACCTTGCTCTAGGAGACCTAAATACCTACAACATAAAATGCTAGACCTGGAAAAATACTCACAATGGCCAAAAAGGCAATTGCAGACAAAAATAAAATTCTTTTCATGGGCTGCAGGTAAAAATTTATTTTTTTTTCCTCATGGAAAAATTCATAAAGATCAATCTTTTAGACTAGAGTGGGAACTGCAGAGAATGAAACAAACACAGAAGACAAGCATCACTAATTCAACAGATTGTCTGTTGCAATTATAGTCAGTTGTTTCCACGAAACTACACAGTTTAAACTTTGATGACAAGTTATTTACCAGGCTATCAAGAACATGCTCACTCCTGCAGTGTTGAACTTTTAGCCATGACATTTGAAGTGATTTTAGTGTTCAGGAAAAGTATTTAAGAAGCACAGGTGAGTCTCTGGATTATCTTCTTAGAGCATGGCTTCCCAGAACAGGGAAGATAATCCAGAAAAGAAGAAACGAAGAAAATTCTATAATACGTAAAATTCTCTGCTACTCTGTTCACATTTTGATATGGGGGAGTTGTTTTTCCACAGAGAGAAAAATCAGGCTTTTCAAACTATTTCAGTTAGCTTGAAAAAATTCCCAAAGGAATTGAAACTAGCAAATCATTAATTTGTAGGAAAACTCGAGAAAGCCTTTAATTAAATTAGAGGACTACCGTGGTCACAATTTTCAGCAGAACAGCTCAATAAGCATTATCTCTTAGCTTCAGAAAAAAATAACTAATCATAGAGCTTCAAATACTGAAGTGTCTTAAGTATTATTTTCTCCTAAGTGCTGCCACTTCTCTTGCAACGAGCTACCTCATTCTGTATCTTTCTGACATTACATCATCTTGTTCAGAATTTAAACAATCACAGTTGGGGAAATACAGTAGAGAAAAAGCCATGCCATGTGCTGAAGATGTACATTAATGTGTCAGGCTATTGCCAGAGTGATGCCATAGATTACAAACAGAACTGCACAGCTCTGTTTGAAGATCCACTCCTCTTCTCTACTTCACACTTTTCAGGACCCAGATCTCTTTCTTTTCTTTCCTTCATTATGTCAAGGGAACTGCTGTTCCCTTTCTTTTCTCACAGATCAGCATCTCAGCATCTGCTTTTAAAATAGCTTCAACTGGCTATTGAGCTGCTTAAGGTTATTTTTTTGTTGTTGGGTTGTTTGGGTTTTTTTATTAAAAAAAAACATTCAGGAAGCTAATTCTGGAAGCTCATTCTATTTCTATTTTGGACTTTAAGAGAAAACACATTTGAAAGCAGCCCAGCTGCCTGGGACAAAGCACTGGGAAGTGGCTGTCAGGCTACTGCCTGAAACAGCTGAGAAACTAGTTCACCATTCACCATATTCTGTGTGTGCCAATAAAGTATCCTAGCCTAGACTCCAGTTTATCTACTTTTCAAGTTAAAAAATTTATTCTTTCCTTTAAGTGTTTTGCTGTTTCAAAAACAAAACAAAACAAAACAAAACAAAAAAAACAAAAAACAAAAAACAAATGAACTAAACAAAAAAACCCCCACTTTCAACTAGAAAAAAACTGCACAACCTCTTTTACTTTATATAGCAAGTTACTAGGTAGCTTGCTGTCAATTAGCCACTGGGTGCCTTGTCAGCATTTCTGGTGTTATATTTAAATTATGCCTTTACCCTATGTGTTAAAAAATATTTAATTGAAAATAATGTGGTAAACAGACTTCTAAATAAAAGGTTAAATAGACTCCTTCACATTTGAAAGATAAAAAACCAGCAAGCTTTATGGAGTCCCTGATCTTTGAGAGTGGCCTTCTCAGATTTTAATGTACTATACAGTTTTTAAGTCTAAGGACAGTGGATATAGCAGTGCTTACCTGTCCAGGCATTTGTGGATCTGTAAGTATAGTGCCATCAGTATCTTCCTTGTTTGTCCTAGATGATGCCAGATCCTGTGGTGGGTCAGGAAGAAAGAAGTCATCTAGAGAACTAGTAGGGAGTTGAGTAGGTCGAGGTTTCTCCCATTCGAGAGATACAGAAGGTAGGCTGGGGGCAACAGACTTCTCTGGTTTAGTTATGCTGGGCTTCTCAGCTTTTGTCATCTCCTTTGGAGTAGACTCTTGTCTGTAAAAAGAGGGAAGGGGTTTCTCTCCTTTCTCCATGGACTTGATCTGGCTGGGGGTCAGGGACTGGAACTCAGACTTGTCTCCTTCAAACTTTGAGCGCTCCGCATTTATCTTCCAGAAAGAGGACTCCTCTTCCTTTCTTGGTGCTATCAACCCATCAGAGCCAGGGGTCTTATTGGCCTGAGAAGATTTAGGGACTTGGACGCCAGGTGCTGCTTTGACAGGCTGCCTCTGTTCATTTTGCAACTGGGCACCACCTTGTTCTTGTATGGATAGAGATGCAACGCTGAACTCCATCTGACTCTGTTCAGGGTTAAAGAAAAACAGTATTTCAAAGCCCCTCACAAAGATAGTTTTGACCGTCCAACCTTGATGCATATAGTTAACACCTTTGCCCACGGTGAGGCAACTCCCAGACAACAGATACACAGCAAAGCTAACTTATTTTCTCAATAAATGTCTATTTTTGTAGTTTCATAAAAATAATAACTTTTAAAAGTCTGAACTGCAAGCAAATGTAAGAGTCCTAGATCTGCTGCAGATTAGTCAGAGAAAGCAATCAAGCAATTGTATTCGAGTTACTCAGTGCGTGCAAAGCACTAAAACATTAGAAGAGCAACACTAAAACATCAGAACAGCTGCAGATGTATTTTGAAAGTCATAGATGTTTTACATGAAAATATTAAGCAAAAAAAGCTTTACAGTGTAGTTTAAAAGACAATTTTGCACTACAGCCTTTGAAGTAGTTGGCTACAATTCCACCTACTTCCAAGACAAAGATTAGATGTAGTGGGTATGCACAGGTAAGTAATTTTACAATTCTAATGCTCCTCTGAAGGAAAAAAAACAACTCCAGCAGGACCAATTCTTCACCTGTTCCAGAACCTTGTTTTGTTTTTAGTTGCAGTGCAAATAGCTGTAGTAATTTCTGATAGGTAACACTGGGTAAAGGAAGCAAGTAGCCACAGTTAATGCATGATACAGATCTTGCAAAAGTCACCCAAAAGCTAACAGTACTTTAGAATGTTCCTTTTACTTACCACCACTTCAGTGACATGAATGTCAACTAGTTGCACACTCCTTAGGCTAATAAAAGTTAAGTTTTATTTCACTCTGGGAAACAGGTAAGCATCTTTAGGAGCCCAGGCAGCACCACAGCAAGTGTCAGGAAAGAACAACCTAATATCTAGACTTTTGTTTGTAAAGTGGAACAAATAATGCAAAAAAAAAATAAAAATATGCAACTACTGTTGTCATCATGGGCTTGACGGGGTTTGAAAAAACTCAAGATGAGTTGTAGCTTTGCCTACAAATGGTTAATAGATACTTCAGAAGTTCATTACAGATTTGTGATGTTTTTTCCCCTTCTACTTCTTTACCCAGCCTTTTTGAATAAAACTGCATTAGTATCTATGGGCCTGATTCTAAAACAAGTCCTAGTTGCATATCATTTTCACTAGAAGTGTTTGATCTTGAGTCCTACATTATTGTGCGTGTCAAGTTCAAAGGGACTCTAATTCTAGCAGGTCTCACACGACTAGTAGTTAATATTCTGAAACTTCTCATCAAAGAGCAACTGTTAACCCAGCAACTGATTCTTTATAAAACAATTTTTTTTAAACAGTCAGCAGCTGCCTACACATAATTTGACTCATGGACTTACATCTGACCTTTCTAAAGAATTAGATATGTTATTTTTCCAAGGTTATGGGCAAGGAAGCACCAAGCTCCATATTTTTCATTAAGAATATACTGTTATCAAAAGATGCAGAACATAAACAAGCTGAAAGTAATTATAGCTCAGATAGAGTAAGGTGAGTGCAAGGATACACACAACTCCTACCAAACAGCTCAACACCCCATGCTGCCTGCAAAAAACTAAGAGAAAAGCCTTGGTGCTCCGATTTTTTTTTTTAAACAAAAGTCATGACGTAAACCTAAGTGCAGAAGATTTATCCTTAGATAAATTTTGCATAAGCAAACTATAGATGTGCTGGTGTTGAGGATTATTTACAGTGACTGCCATTCCCTACATTAAAATATAGGGATTTATTTCCCTAAGCTCATTTGGCAGCACTACTGAATAGCGATTTATCACCCTGAAGTTAAGACGCTTTACGACTTTAGAACTGATAAAATCCCAGCTTAAAAACCCCATAACACAATATAAAATAGACCTGCACTTCCCTACTATCCAAAAGAAAGAATAAAAGACAGATTAAAAAAAAAAATTCCATCTTGGAAGGCTTAAATTGTGTAAGACTTGTCGGGTAGGAATTAAAACAGGGCTACTTTTTATCCTTCAACAGTCAGCCGTCTTCTGAGTAGACTGTCCCAGGGCTCACATTAGGGGTGACAGTAGCTAAAGGCCACCACAGCACGAGTCACTTTCAGTAGAATGATTCCTTCACCCCCCAGCCCAAGAGAGAGGGAAGGTCAGTGCCCAGAGGGCAGAGAGGCTATCACAACCCCAGATCCCCCAGGACAGTGTTGGAAATAAAACCCAGTAAAAACACTGATGGAAGGGAATCAGGGGCCTGTTAGAACAAAAATTAGAAAAAGTAAACCAATGAGATGGCTCTGCATTTCAATGTCAGCAAGACAGACAAGCAAAGCCAGACCTCCTGAGAAATTCTTAGGGTGCGGAGCTAAAGACACTAACTGTGGTCATATTTTATGGGTTTTTTTATGGGTCCAAATATCAACATAGAGGTCTTGGTTTGGAAGTGGCACATTGCTTCTAGAGTAGAGAAGAGCGTGGCACTGCAGCACAACTTCAGGCAGTTGTGCCTTTCCAACCTGCTCGTAAATGCAAGTTCTGAAGAACATCTTCTTCAGACGTCTGAAGTCTTTTTGTCCTCTTAGTATGGAGATCATGGGTGTACCTTTCCATTTCAGAAGACAGGGCCACCTGACATTTAAGACTGCATATTTGTATCATGGCATGCTTTGGAGATCAAACAGTTCATAACCTGACATGGAATATTTCAAATGAAAATATTTCTTTTGGAGTTTGTGTTCTCCCACAAGGAAGGGAAAGAAGATAAGACTACCCTGACGGGTTCTGAAAGCACTGTGCCTCAGCATGATGTAAATACAGCTCTGCGAGGTCAGATGTCTAATTCTGCTTCTAGCATTTAGCTGAAGAAGCCAAGAACTTCTGTAGACCAGCCACAAGATATTCTGTATTCCTTGAAATATATAATGCTTCTATGTGACTTTTGAGGTTACTTAATGCAACTAAGCCGCTAAGAAATGTAGCTGATGAAAGAAAATGATTAATAGGCAGTATCTTTCAAGTAAAAAAATTGGCAATAAAACACTCTCCCCCGCAAGATAAAACAAACCAAACAACAGAACAGCATCATAAGTAGGAAGATAATTTCACACAGAGATGGAGAAGACCCATGTGTGAAACACCCTATACTGACATCTAAGTAATGAATAGTGCTGTACACTCTAATGAGTCACTAGATACTACAAATCTGATTTTAATTAGTGCTCTTGCTCTCAATTTCTTACATCAGATTGCAAATTGGCAATTGGTTGCGTCAGTAGGAGTAAAAAGGAAGCGATATTTAAAAGACAGTTACCCCCTGAGAAAAACATTTCCTTTTCCGTAAGGTTTGCCAGCCACGAGAACAGCATCTCTCCTGGCCCCAGCCAGTATTAGGGTAGCAGCTCGCCTGTCAAGGGCCACACTTTGCGCTCGCTTTCCTCAGGCTGAGGCAGAGTTGCTGTGAGCTGCACTGGCACACGTAGCATTCAGCAGCAGAAGGGTGCCTGTGGCACTCTACCAGCTGCCACCTTGGGGAAGCAAACACTCAACACTGGGGTATGATTTCATGGTCAAAAGTAAATTGTCATTTGGGCACAGTTTGGGATTCTAGAGACGGGGTTTCAGTCCCCGCTGCTTTCATAGATTTTGTATGACTTTAAATGAGCTGCAGTTTCTGTACCTATAATTCCCTATCTAAGGAATAAAATAAAAATATTTTCTTTTTCCTACCCTTTGTCCAAGTTGTATTTCTGGGAACTATTCAGCCCAGAAAGTCTCAAGAGTTTACAGACAGGCTAGTGAGGTTCCAACTGCAATTTCTAGAAGTTATTGGAATTCAAATAAAAACTATTAACAGCAGTAGTATTTTCAAGATGTTGCAAGAGCAAATCTTTCTCAACACATTAAGAGAGAAGGGGGAGAGAGAGCATGTGAGAGCATGCAGTAAGAAGTATTTTGAGGCAGAGTGAACCTGGAAGTCTGTGTTCTTTTCAGTCTTATCCCTCTGGTCCCAAACCACTGCAAGGGTTTAAATAAAGGATGCCCTGTCTTAATCATTTTTCTGAATAATAAATATGAATAATATTACAAATTGCAGTTTTTAGGAAGCTGTATGTTGATCTTTCCTTAAAAAGATGATATTAAGGTATTTAGGAATTTTGTTTATTGGATTAAAAATTCTAGACCAAGCTTCAGTCTCAAGGCAGCAATAATCCACCAAATTGTAATAGTGGCTGTATACACTCATGGGAAACAATGTATTCTGAAAGACATCACATGCTGAGAATGTCATGATTTAATAATACAGTATAAAATCAGGTCTCAGTTCATAAGTCTACATTAAAAACAAGATGACCACAGAGAACCCAGGAACTTTTTAAGTGTCTTATTCACTCATCAGGAATGTGTAGTATTTTACTAAGCAGTCACGCAAATACAGCCAAAACAAATTGTTTTCCTTGGCAGGCCGAAAAATCCAAACTGTTGAGAAAAAACTGCAGAAACACTGTCAAAAGCAACTTGTTTTAAGCACAGCCTGATAAATGCAGAGGTAAGAAAGCCAACTTTAAAAAGATTTAGAAGATGACTTTGCTTTGCTGAATGGACAAAACCAAAATAAATATGGGACTCAAAGTAGTTGCAGTTTTTGCTTTATTTCCTGTGCACATCGTGGGTGTTTTCAGGGTCTTTTCAGAGTTAGAAAGAAATCGTTAGGTCAGCAGAGGCAAATTGCAAGGGCAAAAAAATAGAGCAAAGTACTCAAAACTAATCTAAGTAATTTTAGGCCATACAGAAAGACAATGCCGAAGATATATTGCATGGATCTTTGGAGGAAATGACATTATATACTCTTCGGTGATACGAACTGCATTCTAGTCTGCCACTGCTACCAGTTAGCTTGAGCAAGCTGATACTGACAGTATCTGGTACATGCCTTGTTTTATGCCCAAAAACAACCGTCTAAAGATTGATGCAGGTAACGGAATCCTTAGTTGAGAACACTTAGCCACGCAGAATAAAGTAAACATCGAGCACAGCTTCTATTACCACGAGTTGGGTTGGGTTTTTTTGCTCAAGAACTAATAGTCAACAGTGGTTTTACAGCACCGTGTTTTAAATATGTTTCAAAGGGAAGGCTAATCCCAAAACCTCAGAGATCATGCTTCTTTCCTTCCAAGGAAGCATTGCCATTTATGCCAGCTTGGTAAAAATAATTACACTAAATTATAGTTTGTAACAAACAATTATAATCTCAGGCTGCTAAGGAAGGAAGAAAAAACTTTTTTATTAAACTTTTCTCCTATTTAAAACAAAACAAAATCCTCAACAACTAGGACTTGTACAAAGAAGGACACTAAAGACTGTCTTTTGGTTTTAGATAAAGGAAAGAGTGGAAACAGTTTGCAAACCGTGTTTCTTTATAAGTGCAACATAATTTTTTTCTTCTTAAATCATTGCTGGGATTAGAACACTTCTGTAGCAATATAATCAGGGAATTCTGACAGGGAGGCAGCAAACAGACTATTGAAGGGATTGAAGCTTGACACTTCCTTGGTTTGCTTTTTTTGGTTTGTTTGTTTTAAATCTTGAAGGCTTTTCTTTTCAACAAATAGCTGATGGTTTGTTGAAAACAGAAGAGAGCTGGCAACTATTCTATCTGTATCAAGAAAAACAAATCTTTAGATATACATGTGTCAATTTCAACAATTTGGAATAAAATCTATTTTCATTAATACCATGAATTAGAACTAGATTCCGACTTATTCCCATGCTGCTCAGTGCAATCAATGTGTTAACTGAGGTGGTAGACTGAAATTATATTTTCTGCTTACTGTTAAATTAATTTAAAAAAAAAAAAAAAGAAAATACAAAGCACAAAACCCATCAAATTCTCAGTTTAGGAAGAGCTGCAGATAAATTTTCTTTCCAAACGCAGGCATGATTCTTGTTTTCTATTTATATCTTGAGGTCCACGCTGAGTTTCACTGAATTTTTACTTCAAACAAACCAAAAAACCTCAAAGGCTAAACTCAGCCAAAATGTCATCTTTCATCTCACATAAACCTGAAGCCATAAACAGAATGCCCTGAATTCATAAACCTGGCTACAGCACCATTTAAAAATGTAACCCACATTTCAAGACCTTGTGTCCATAAGGGCTCCACCCATGAACCAAATCACTCCCTCCAATTCAAGCTCTGGTTTTAAAATGTCAGTCTATTTGCAGTGCCAAGAGAACTCCTTGCTTCCTGAGTAGTTTTCCTTCTGAGAAGTGATATCATTATCTACTAAAAATATTAATTTAATGGTGTTAAACAGCTAGCTCAGCAATTTACATGATATTTCTACTTTGCTTTGTTTGAGGATTTAAAAATAAAGAAGAAAAGAAATACAGATCAAACAGCTAAAAATAGTGGCGACACTCATGCAAGTGTTTGCTGTGATATGATGACTTAAGCCATATCTCACATTTGTGTTTAAAATGAGAACACAGAAAGCTTATTTTTGACGCAAGTGAAGTTATCAAGCCCTTCAACGATGTTTTGCCTAAAATGACCGCAATTTAGTATACTGTTCTCTGGGTAAGTTTGACAGCCATGGAATTAGGGAATCCATTGCACTAGCTCCCGTAAGAAAAATTTATCTGTACTTAATCAGCTAGAATCCCCACTGGCATCACTGTAACACCTGAGAGGCTTCATCTTGGGAGAATACATGCTCTCTGCTCTTCTCACTACCCTCTCAGTTTCCCTTATTGTTAGCTACAGATAAATACTGATTTTGATTTTGCTGCTTTATTTTTCTGAGTCTCAATGTTAAAAAAAAAAAAAAAAAAAAAAAGTCTAGTGGTTTTACTGATTTACATCTTTATTTTGCTCTGCAAAAGCCACATTCCCTTCCTTGGGTAAACCAGAGCACATTCATGCACATTCAGGCATTAAAGTGAGATCAGGAGAAAGAATATTGTGGAAAGAATAACCCTTCATGGGATAGAATTCATGGAATGGAAAGAGCCTGATGGCCTTAAATAACAAGAGGAACAGATTTGGCTCACAAGACATTGCACGTGCATTACAACACATCAGCCTAACTGAACAGCTCATTCAGGTTTCCTCACGTGGGACCAGTTTAGTAAGGATACTTTTCCCTCAGCTGGTACCTCATGGAAAAGTTGCCTCCCAGTATCACCTTGTTAAAGTACTGGTTAGGGAAGAGATCTGAGAGTAAGCGTGAAGCAAGATCTCCACCTTTAGAAAAAGAAGACTCAGCAGTTGAAGGATTTGGCTGAAAGACTGATACATTATGAGGCACCGAATTAAAACCAAAAGGAAGAACCCACAGAAACCAACCAACCCCACACCCTGTAAAGCCAGACAAAATGGATTTCCCAGAGTTTTGCTAGAGAAAAAGGTCAGGCAACTTTTCAACCTACAGCTGAGGCACAGCTTTTATCCCTGGTCAGCAAGCAGGGAGCGGGGGAGAAGGAAGCACAGCTTCCTCAACCATGACAATTACTTCTAAAGCAACCTCCTCCCCACCTCACTCCTCTTCAGCAGCCACATGGGTATTCCCATATCATTCCATGATCCTCCATTCAATACAGTAAAGGATGAAACTAGCACATCTATCCACTTTGGTTCCTCATTTTGAGACAGCAGGAGGACAGTGGAAATAGCCTTAATCAGAAAGTGATAAACCACAGGCTGGGTTCAAAAAGGCTTCACTAGACATACACTCATTAAAAAGAAAAAGAGGAGTATCAATTAAAGAGAAAAACCATTCAAGTGCAGATGCATCTCAATTTGGATCACCAGTCAGCGCATCACACGAAGCATCATCCTCCAGAAAGTTCAAGTGTTCAGAACTTACAAAGTATTATCAAGACACAGCATAAAAATGTGATTACAGCTGCCATGTTCCCAAACCCAAGTTTTTGGATTCATATCAAAAAATAGAGGAGACACAATGGTGCTGTCTCCATCATATGATTTATTTCACCATATTGTCCACATTTTCTCACAACTTTTCCTTTCTTGGCAGCTTCACCCCAATACACCCATTTAAAAAGCCTCTTTAATATTATACTAAAAGCCAGTGGCTGCTTCTTCTAAAGGTTCTGAAAGACAGAAGGGCTTGCCTGAGCTACCAGGCTTCCACTGCAGGAAATCTTCCACTGGTTCCTGAACCATCACAGCTTATAAGGGAATTTTAAGGCAAGTGAAGACTGGAATTGGTTTCTCTTAAACCACGGCCCTGTAGGCTGCTGGGACCCAGGAGTCACATCAAGTTAGAGGTTAATCAGCTTCTGCAAAGCACAGATGGGGCGCTAGCTACAGGCAGTGACCTTGAGCAGGGAGGGTGAGAGTCAACCAAATTAATTTAGTGTTCACTGGCATTTCCAAATAATTACTCTGCATTAGGCTAAGATTATATTCATAAGCTCATACATGATTATCTACATAGTTCAAGGGCAAAAAAAAACCCAAGCCAAAACAAAATAAAAACAGGGAATAGGGCAGAAGCAGCTTTCTCTGACAGATAAAGCCAGAAAACACAAAGTCTGAAATGTATGATTAAATTAATATGTCCCCCCTACAGAGCTGAGAAAGGCAATGAGCTGCCTATTTGCTCCCAGAATTTCTTCAGTAAGAAGAATGAAGCTTGATTTCCCAGCACAAATATGGTGAAACCATATTTCCTCAAACTGCATGTTCAGAAAGATGGAGAACTCTGGCTCCATGTTAGGCATGAGAATCCCATCATAAATAATACCTTAACATAATACCAGCTGTAAAGTGAGGGGTGAAAAACAGCAACACAACTCCCAAACCAACCCACCACAGAAAAAAAAGGAAAAAAACCTCCCACCACATTCTTTTTTGAAGGAGATGCCTTTTGGGGATGTAGTAATATAATGCATGTATCATAGCCCCAGGTTAACAAGTTTCATTACATTTGTTGTAGGACAACATTCTAATTCGTAATAAAAAGAAGAAGCATAAGACAGGCCTTAAGAAAAAAATCCAATCAAGTTATTAGATACCTGCACCTTTCTCACCCCATTTCCTAGCTAGTTTACTCCTGACTGCCAAAGTGAAATATGGTTATGTTTATACAATATCTGATAAACATGTAAAGTTGATTAAAAAGTTTGCAATGAAAAATCAAATAGTTTGTAATTAATCAGTTTTACACCTGCACTCGGAGCCAGAAGCTTAGTTCATGAAGTCCATTTTGTGTTTCTGTTGATATAAATTAAAGTATACCAGTCCTGTATCATTTGCACGATAGTCACTTGACGCAGTTCTCATAAAATAAAGGTGACATTAGTCTATCGAATATCAAAATGAAGACAATAAATGCACAAGGAGAAGTATAAAATGACAGACCAACATTAAAAGTAAAATTGCTGCATATTTACCTTCGTTTCCCAGGAGAATGGAGCTGAGTGTTCATCTTGCCAAGTTATGTCCTGAAATAAAATTCAAGAATGACTAAAAATCAGAAGAACAACTTTACCTGCTGAGAAGCATCATACAGACGGCATTACATTATGCTGCTGGAACTGTAACAACCCCTACCACACAACTTGCTAAAAAGTGAAAGCCCTACTTGTAGATGGCACTGATTACATTTTAAGACTGGTCTACTTGAAATGGCTTCTCTACAAATAGCTTTAAGATGTATTATATTTCCAGTTTTCTACTCGGCATTTCTTTGGTGGCCACTAGCAACACACAGGGACAGAAAAAACAAAAGGAGAAAGGGCTTTAGGGAAATAAAGTCCCATTTCCTCCCCTTGGCAAGCCAAAGAGCACGTGCACAGCCAGGCAGTCGTGGCAGTGAAACAGCTGTGCAGCCATCAGGACAAGCCACAGCTGGATCCAGCCCTGACAAGACACATCATCAAGCCACTTCAATGATGGCTGGTCTGAAGTAAGAATTCAGTGGCGTTGTAAGAGCCACACGACATCCACAGAGTAAAATCCCAATCTGAAATCAATTCTTTTAAGAAGCTATATTTCTGAAAATAATCTTAATTTGAGAAATCTAAATAACCTGTTCATACACAGCATGCCCTCCAGAAATACATGTGATCCACATCGAAAAAGGAGTGAAAAAAATAAAAAAAATACTGCATTTCATATTTGTTGAAGACTTTTACAACAAAACTACTGTATTTCTATTCCTAGTCGAGGCTGGGTCTCATTGGTATGCTGGATGGTCATGCTAGTAGAGGTGGTGAGTTGCACCCTCCATACTGAGTATATCCCTGCTTGGCCACCTCAGAATATAATAAAGGAGCGGGAGTTGGAATACCACATGGAAAGAAAAAGGCCAGGAGTAACCATGCAGGACTTTCACACTCCTGCTGTCAGAGCATAACAGAACTAGACCATGTTTTAAGACAACACAGGAACCCCCATCTCACAATGACTGCTCTTTTCTTCTTATTTGTGATCTCTGTTTTTATATAAATGTATTTTTCAGACATCTGATAGCATTCTCTTGATTTGCCATCTCTTATTTCACCCTAGGCAGATTTTGCTGGCCAAGAGCTATGAGATCACAATAAAAATGTCTGAAACCATCTTCTAAACACAAAAACATGTCATTCTCCAACTATTACTCATCTGTGAAGCACAGGGTTTCTAGCAGTAAAGCATTTGTAGTATATATAAGGATGATCCCAAGCTCTTAGAAAGAACTGGGCTAATAGAGACCATCTAAGAGGAAAAGACTGGACTCTGCTGGATCACACATTCTAGCCAAAAAGGAAATCTGGTAGAGGAAATTTTTGCCAAGAACTCAAATGTAGTACCAGTTTCTCTCATTCCAGGAAACAGATACTCAGATGTAGTAACATTTAAAGGAAAAAAAGGCAGTAAAAGTCTGCTTTTTAGTATCAGTATTTGCACTGTGCTGATTACTGCATCGGCACACTCAATGTGTGATGCTTTACAGAGGTTGTATAAAATTATTTCAAACCCATTTTAGGACTATATCATTTGCCTCTGAAGTACATATGACAAGAATCACAGTTCAGAAGGTAAGAGAGTTGGGAGAACCCAACCACTGCATTGAGTCGCACACACAAGGCAGGACTGTAACCATTCTGTCTACATGGACTCTGGGTAAATCAGTACTTGATTTCAACACAGCAGTAAAGGACACAAATGAAGTTCAGAGAACACTGTAACATTCCTACATGCTGTCCCAGCACCTTAAAGCTCCAGACATGTAGGCATAGCTGCCAGTGAGTTTTACCTTGGTTTAAAGGAATCTCTGTATTCTTGCCATTTACAGGACAAGCAAACCAGCTGTGGACCAGTTTTAAACTTGGGAGCAAGCCAAGACCATCCTTGTCCTTGATCCAAGACATCCAGTTCTTTATTTTCCTGTATCTGAGGAGAGTGTAGACAGCACTGGGAGGGACCTCTTCATCCAATCCTCCCTGCACACCCTCAACTCAGCTATGACACCCCTGTTTTGAGGCCGACCACAGAGAGATAGAAAAGCAGCATGGAGAAGGCAGAGTGAAGGTGTGAGGTCATCATGCAGCAGGATACATCATTCCCTACAGGGCAGAGCAGGTCAGCCTCCCATTTCATAGAATCTGATGTCTCCTCAACCATCGTTGCACCTGTTGGAACCTCAACTTGTAACGTCAATCTCCAGCACAGACAAGCAAAAAGCTCTTGACATGAATTAACACGATTTTGGTACCAGTTGTTAAAAGGTTTGGGTTAGAGATAAAATCTAAGACTTTCATAGACTATTTCAAGACAGAATTAGTAGACACTTGTTAGGCACGGGCAGTTCCCTGAAAGAAAAGGACCTTGGTTTTTTTTTTTTTTTTCTTAAAAGGATGGCTCATTGTATCTTGGACTGCACAGCACACCTCAAGAGTCAATACGTCCGAGGAGCTCTGTCTTTCTCAAGTGACCTTCCAGAGCATACAGCAAAGAATAACATAGGATGGTTTGAGGATACAAACCTTCAAGGAGATGATGTTTGTAGTTATTTGAAGTGTACTTGAGGGTAAGATGAATGAGACAGTTGACGAGTTCTGTCCATTGCCAGGGAATGGAAGGAAGTTTGTGGCCTCCACCTCTTGTGCCCTCACACAGAGGACATGAAGAGGACCAAGTGAGAAGCCAGAGATTACACTTCACTAGTTGCCTACCTGAAGTGCCTGATTCATGTTTGTCATCAACAAAATATGAGAAATAACTTTGTTTGCTGTAGAATAAACAACTTCTTACACACTTGAAGAAACTGGGAGCAAAATAATCAACTATTTCAATATCAACAAAAGAGAATTATGAGTGAGAATTCTAGATAAAAAGGCCTCAAGGCTATTTATCATCAACATAGATTAGGAAAGATCCATATCTGATCAGCTTTTGTTTCAAGCACACAACAAAGCCTTCTTCCAGAAAGAAGGCAAATAAATAAACTTTTGTTCACCAGTGTTAAAGAAACTATTTGTAAGAAATGGGGCCTCATGCAACATATTTCAGAGCTGAAAAAGACAAGCGAAAAAGAAAGAGAGAGGCAAAAATCTGGCCATACACTTGACTTCAACAACCAGCTGCAAAATATATAAAGAATCACGAACTACACTCGCTGTATGCAGGCAGCTTGTTGCAAAACAGCATCTGAATTTCAAAATGGAAGACACTGGTAGAAACGTGCCTGCGTATTTGACATGAGCTTTGCTCAGCACAGCTGTCAGTAACTGGGAAAGTCACAAACCCACCAACAAATGCATATTGGGAGTATTATCAGAACAGGACTTGCTGGTTTTCGGGATTTAACTGCACTCAAAAGCTGCCCTGCATTTTTCGTTTTTTAAAAAGCTCAAGTCTCTAACAGGCCCAACATAAAGGTTTTTGCTATATTGACTATTTGTTGGTTTAAGGCATTTTTAAGTAGGGAGGTAAAGGGGTTGATCCTTTTTACCTTTGGCACCTTTGGTCGGTGCCAAAGTTCTTAAGGCTAAGCAAAACAAAATACCATATCTGCCTTCAGGTAGGTAAGTCAAGCTTCCCTATTAAAAGACAATGAATGAAGCTAACCGAACTCTCCTACCTGTCTTTGCTCCACATAAAATGCTTACTACTTCTTGAAGCACATCACATTTTCTTCAATGAAAAATTTAGTTATTTCAAGTCCAACTCTTTGAGCTACAGAATACTGCTCAAATATTGAATATCCATTTAAAGAGAAAAAAAACTAAAAAAGAAAAAGAAAAATCAGGCCTTGGATCCATGTGTATGTCACAGACTTATGGATAAACAGGGACAGTATTAAGAGAACAGTGAGAACCTGTTGTAAACTGGCTATCTAAACTTTCACGGAATCAAACAGAGGATCCAGTGGCACCAACTAACATCAAATCAGCCGCTTAACAAAGGCTGACTGCTACAGCAGGCAAAGCGTCTTATACACTCTGGTTTTCCACCTATTCCTCTCATAACTTATGACACATTTCAAAACTAATCAATTTATATTACATTCACATTCAATTCTGGCTTCTATTTCCAGATTTTCCTCTGTTCAGTTAGCCTTCTTTTCTACTGCTGCAGGCATTATACATGAATGGAGAAATGCCAGTAACTGGAGGCTTGTTAGGAAAGAGGAAGCTCTGTTTGAAGGTCGCAGTCTCCAAAAGCCCTCAGACAGGAGGTCTAGACTGTCTAGATACAGAAATTATGGTGAAGCAACAAATAGTATCCTTACGCTGGGCTCATGTGTGATGGTAGCGAGTCAACCTTCAGTAAATGGGACAAAATTTATTTCATGGGGGCGTTAAATAACCCTGCCAGCCTAGAAGAGATGAAATATATGACCTAGACCAGCTGACTCCAGAAAACAGAACAAGACAGAGAGGTAAGAGATGTTGGGTTTTTCTAGCAGGAGGTGTTAGAAAATACACCCTCACCACCATAGCACGGTGCCCACAGGTACAACTGCCAAGCAGCACTGGGTGCCACCCAATCCAATGCTGAGCTTGAGAGAAACGCTGCTCGGGGAATCAGGGAGCCTATCTCCTGCACTTCAGCTTCTTGCATCAAGGTTTTTTTGAGACTTTTAAAAATACCTTCAGGTCTTTGACAGCAAGATGGGAGATTAAAAGAGCAGTGCTGGTGTCCTGGCACAAATAGTCTTTGGGACTTTTGTTCACAGTGCCTGCACAGCTTCAGTTATTAGCTCCATGACTGGTGATGCTGCAGTGAGTATAAGACAATGGAAGAGAAGAAGCAGTGGCATTCAGCTGACTCTGGCCATTTGCTAAGAGTCACACACGGTGCTGCAGCACTCTAACATTATGAAATGACTGGATCATGGCTACAGGCTGCCATGGTCCTGTTCCCGCACACGTATTTTCTGTAACACCCTTCCCACACAGTCAACGTACTGAAAGGTGTTTTGAAAATATAAGAGATGTTTATAGTTTCAGAACTTACAGTCCTGGGCTATGAGTTCAGCAGATAAAACTGGCATTAGAAAAGATATATATGAAATGGTGGGGGCGAGAAAGAGGGAACCAACTGTCCAGAGATACAAGACCACTACATATATCCTCTGTACCACCTTATGAAAGTGGTCAAATGCATGAAAGTGGGACTGAAACAGTGAGAGGTCTGGACGGGTAAATCAGTATCTTCAGCATCCATCCTTGGTTTGCTTTCTCCCTAGACCTCCAAAGAACATGAGGTGAAAGAGATAAAATTTCCATGCTTAAGCAAGCACAGGTAGATCACTACAGATTTCAACATCAGTTAACAGGGAAGATGAGCTGTGGCTGGAAACTTGAAACCTTTGGAGCAGGAGTCAGCAAGAGCATCATCAGATCAAAACACTCTCACTGCAAGCGCTGCAACATCAACAAGTGATTCTGAGGTATGCAGACTACTCTCCATTTTCCTTGCCTTGGCATGCCATACATCAATAGACAGGGGACAGCAACCAGGACCAATCTAATTGCCCTGAGCAAGGGCTGGGCGATCACAGTACGTGTAACAGTTACGTCTTACAAAGACAGTGGGAGCACAACTCAGTATGCTGTTAGACCAGAAGACAATAAGATAATAAAGCTCTGTAGACCAAGCACTTGCAAGCCTGGAAAGCTGAACTGAAATGGCAACTGAAATGGCCACAGTAGCTCTGCAACAGCAGGACAAGGAGGAACAATTAGTGAGCCAGGGCAAACGTCCAACAATCAGGTCGAATGCCAGCAAGGGAGCCAGAGGAGAGGAAGCTATCAGATGAAGAGCCAGGAAAGGTTCCAGGGCTCAATAGTGCAGTTGGAAGAACTAAAATGGAAATCAAGGATGCCAAAACGAGTGGAATCTCTGTTCTTCAGAGAAACGATTTATATTAACTTCTGCTTAGAAGTCAAGGAGGAAGTCAGTTGAGGCGGATGCTTCCAAAATTAAACACTTTGTATCAAGTATTTTGATGAACCATGCCTTCTTTGGTAAACGGCTACAGAAATGCTAACACTATGCATTTTGTAACTGCATTTTGGGAAAAGAGGGGAAAAAAACACAACTCTCTGAATTTCAGATGGACTCTCTAGCTGTTTTATCAAGCGGGAAATTATTATTTCCATACAGTAGAGCACAACAGCCTACAACACGCTTGCTTTCCTTCCAGATCCACATAATTCAAAGCAGAAAGCACACCAGAGCTGAGACTGGGAAAGCTAAACATATTTACTTTCCACAGTCATTAACCTAAATTCTTCCACAACTAACTTCAGATTTAAGTTTCCTTTCAAAGTTTGTTTGCACAATCAAATTTGTTGTCTTGTGTTCTTCTACGCCTCTCTTTCACCATTACTATTAAATATTTACCTAGAATTTTGGGTATCACAGACTAAACAAAACTGAGCTCGACCCTGTGTTCTCTAACTTTAGATACGGTGTGCGTGCAGCACAACATCACACCTTCCTGACAGGTGAAACATGGGCAGCAGTCTTCTAGCACAAAGCTCCTTGGGAGCCATGATACCCAGAATCAATGTGCCTCATACGCTTCCTAGAGATCCTATTGCAAGGGATATTGGAGAGGAGGCTAAAAGTAGCACTGTTCTGTTTAAATTGGATTGATGGTTACAAATGCAGAAGCAGATTATGTTTTTTTTTTTTTTCTGGTAGAAGCCACTTAAGTTAATTAACAATAGGTCAGTTTAAGTTATTATCCAAACACAGGGAAAGAGATTGGCTCTGTAATCATACAGAAATGTAAAATAAAACAAAACAATACAATACACAGAATAAGAGACACATTATCTGAAGAGCACTGTCAGGTCTCTTCAAGCATTGTTAGACCTTCCTCATTAAGGGATCACAGTCGGTAACATGACCCACTGCTCTACACCGGGTACCCTTATACCTATGGATTTCCAGAAGGGCTGCCACGCTTTGCCATTAGATAGATGGTTCAAAATCCATACTTTGTGCCATCTATCTTTCCACACCCTTGTTTTTCCTGGCATGTGACATGGAGCAGGCTGCATTTTTTTAAGGTGTCAAACATGCCAAGAGCTGGAATGTTTTCAGTGTTGTATTTTTAACTGTGTCTATAACTGGAAACAAAAAGGAAGAGATTTAATTCAGTGTAAACATTCCCTACAGCCTATTTTCAGCAAGGGACTATGCCCCAGCGCCAGCCACGGCCATGCCCCGCAGTCGGGGAAGCTGGGACTGGCCTCTTCTCCAAGTCTCCCTTCTACAAAACCCACTCCAGCGTTACCGCCGCTGGCGCCTTCCCTGCTTTGACGGTGTGACCGAGTCCCCCCGTGCGCGGTGTAACATCCCGCCCTCCCGCACAGCCGGAGAGCGGGGAAAGGAATAAACCTCATCACCGGGGCAACTCCCCGCGGTGAGGAGGGGATGATGCCGACGGCGAGGAACGCCCGCGACCCTCCGCAGCCCAGCGAGGCGGCGGCACCGGCGAGCAGGAGCAGCGGCAGCCGGGGCAAGGCTGCGGCCGCCCCGCCCGGGCGGCGGTGCCGGGGGTGGGGAGCGCCGCTCGCCCCAGACCCGCCGGCGCCCCCTCCCCTGGGTGCCCCCTCGCCGCGGTACCTCGTCTCCGAAGCGCACCACCTTCTGCCCGGTGTTGAGGCGCAGGCTGGGGTAGGAGGCGGGCGGCGCGGGCGGGCGGGCGGCGCCGCGGTGCGCGGCGTAGCGGGCCTGGACGTGCGGCTCCACCAGGCACTTGTCGATGATCTCGTCCTGCTGCCGGGGCGGCAGCCGCTCCCACTCGGGCCCGTAGCGCTCGCGGATCCGCTCCTTCTCCGCCATGATCTTGCGCGCCATGGGGCTCAGCGAGGAGAAGTAGCTGAACCGCTTGCGCTCCCGCTCGTCCAGCGGCCGGTTCCCGTTCATCACCGCCGTGCGGGAGGCGGCGATCGCCGCCGCCATGGACGCCATGGCCACCCCGCCGCCGCCGCCAGACCCGCACTCGCACGGCGGGAACGGGAATGGGAACGGGAAAGGGAAAAGAACCGCCTCCTCCGCTCCCCTCCTGCAGACGCCGCCTCCCCTCGCTCCCTATAAAGCCGGTCCGGCCGCCGCCCCGCGCTCCCCGCCCCCTGCACGCCCGTCGCCCGTGGCATTCCCTGCCCGCCTCCCCCTCGGCGCCGCACGCCGCTCCCGGCTGGGGGGAGCCGACCTTCCTGCCTCTGCCTCGCAGCCGGCCGGGCACGGAGGGAAGCGGGGAAGCCGCCTCTGGGGCTTGCTTCGGTCTCGTTACCGTCGGGAGCCTGGGGCTGACCGGGCCCCGCGGCCCTCAACTGCTCCTACCCGTAGCGCTCGTCTCTCACAGCCTTTCCCCTTCTTTCCAGAGGAGACAAGTTGTAGTGTTCCCACGCTGCCGGGGCCAGGAGCATCAGGAAACGAATTGCCTCAGCTGGCAGAGTGGGCCAGAACCAAGAACCTGCCTTTCCTAACTCCGAAATAAGTCTTACATGTTTCTTGACACGATAGAAGGGGGACCAGCTGCTGACAGAAGAGACATGATGCCTGGGATGGGCTATTTTATCCAACTCAACAGGTTTAGGGAGCAAGATGGTCCAAAGCTTCTGTATTATTTTGATAATACAAAAAATTGCAGCCTAAGTGTAACAAGTCCATGCAGTAGGCATTAGTTACAGTGGTAAAAGAGATTTCCTAAAGGCTGAAGTAACTAGGTTTTCTGGTCTCTTCCTTCACTGTACAAATGCTCTCTTTTCCTGTAACAAGTCCTAACTTTGGCAAAGCCTTCACTGAGGTACCACAAAAACTCGCAAAAGATGCCTGAAGTCTCTGGGGGTGGGGATACATAGTTCCTCCTTCCACAAAAACAAAGCAAGCTTACCTAAAACAGGCAAATATGCCAGAAGAATTATGCGAGGCTAAATCTATTTTGATTTTTGGCCTAAGTACTTTTTACTATCTTCAAAATATATTACAAAGTCACACAAATATTGAGATTCAGATTAGTAGTTTTTCATTGCTTAGCCAATTTTTTTTTCCTCATTCAGCTTTCTTTAATATTACTCTTAATAGATAAATGGTTGAGGCTGCAATACATTAATGTTCCATTTTAAGAGTTCAAATGATATCGCAAGACTAGCTAAGATGACACAGAAGAGGACGGAAAATTATAATTAGATTTTCCACATATTTGGTTCTTAGGAGGTAATTACAGTTCCTCAAGTCATCACATACCAGCCTAGTTATATAATCCTGTTTTGTTTGTTAAACTTGTTTGAGAGTACTTGACTTGAGCTCGCTTTCTTAGTCATCTGTATCACGCCCAAAGAAACAAGCCTTCGAAACACATATGTACACACACACGCACACTCACAGAGGTGTAATCCATGTTACACCTACCCTCCCTTGATATCCCATCAACCTTTTCCTCTGGCATCAGGGGGTGGGTGTGAAGTCAGTCACAGGAGTAAGAAATGAGAAGAAGGAAACCCAGACATTGGTACATGCTTTGTTTGCCCAGGCAATTTTTTTCTTTCCCACCATCCCTTCTCCACTTCCTCTGCTCTAATCCCTAAAACAAGAAGCCTCCTATTTTACGGTTCCAAGGACTGTCTGGTCAAGTGCCAATGCTGACTTCCCCTTTCTGAATGAGTAACACAAGGTGTAAGAAAACTTACAAGCTTAAGGGAAAGATCACACCATTAGAATACAATCAAGGCATAAAGTTTGGCATCTCTTCCAAGCTACTGTACCTATTTCTCCATTAGGTAGGCAGAAAATAACATTTCCTTTCCTCCATAATGAAATCTAATGGAGGTTTCTGAAACTTCTGGACTTTTAAACAGAAACAGCAAATACTGCTTATTTCTAGTGGGATAGAGGAAGGTACTCAAGCAACAAAATGGAGGGAAAATACCTTTGTCACATTTGGACAGCAACCCAATACTTTCAATCAAAACTGACAAGCCTCCTTTGGAATGAAACACCTACTTTTGTCCTTTACAGAAATTATGATCAGGAAAGTTTAAAATGCATATTCATTAGCACCACCCAGACATGTGGTCAAATTTGCCTTTATTATGGCTTGGCTAATAATCCTTAGGTCTGCATAGGAAATTCTGCCTTTTTTTTTTTTTTTTCCTGATGAGTTTTACTTATTCAAAATTACACCTATCCTTCCAAACGCACAGCAACGTTACAAAGTGCATTAGCGCTCACCAATGGCAAACAACTCGGATTCCAAACAGGTGTTTCCCCAGTTTTCTAGATTTCCTTGTGTTTTGGGCACTCATCTGTTACACATCCCTGATCAGATATATGTACCTGAACTTAACAAGCAAACAAGCAGGAGAAGAGAAAAAGAGGCTTTAGGAAAAATGCATTTAGACATGGGCACACCATCTGCTTTCTGATATTTACAAAGCAAATGTTGATTTCTACACTTCAAGATATTGCACATTAGATCATTCTACTCTTGGCTGGAAGTTGGGTCACTATTTTCTAATCATATCTAACCATCAGTGCAGCTCTGGGACATTCCATGCAAATTTTGAAATAGAATCTAGAGCTACTCTCAGACATACCAGAATTGGGACTAAAAACATTGAACAAAATATCTGCTTCATACAATGTTACTTCTGCTGTGCTTAAAAGTCTGGTAACACTACTGTACCAGCATGGCAAGAAGTTAATACTCTAGGAGTCTGTTCTTAGAGAGGAAGAGTTACTACACAGCAACATTTGTTTCAAGTGGAAGGAAAGCACATTATTTCCCTACCCTTGTGTTTTCAACTTACAATCCTAGAATATGAACATTCATGAAAAAAAGTTCCCAGGGCTACATACACACTACTGGTTTAATTTGAATCGGGAGCACACTTTTGAAGTGAGTCTCTCCTTTTCTCCACTTGCCACATTTTGGTTCCCAGTGCAGAGAGGAAGCTTTCAGAATACCTGTAGTTTCATCCAATAGAAGTCCGAACTGGAAGATGCATTGCTGATGTTCTCGCTATATGCAATGAGCAGCCAGTAAATGAACTAGATCAGCAGACAGATGTATAACCTCCAAAATGCACATGAGGGAACTGAGCTACTCACATTGGGTGGGATGCACTGCTTCCCAATGAAGACACATCCACCTTCTGGGATTTATTTTCTATCTCTATGAAAATCCCTCATACAGAAACCCTCATGCCTCTAGCTGCCAATAGCTGTCCTACTCTGCAAATAAAGTAACAAATATTGAAATCTAACTTTAAACCAACACTGCTTTTCATATAATGGATGTCAGCATTCACCGCAGCTTCCAACTTTGTTGCTCTTCCTCCCCTGAAGTTAAAGACACACACACAGAGCCCCTCTTGAATCCAATAAATACTTCTGTGGAATAATCAAGAAAAAACTCTCCATTCCATAAATCCACCCTATTATGATTAGTCACCTGTATCAACATTCTTGATGCTTTGCTGCATTTCTTTCTTCATTAAAGAGGGGACTGAGATTGCACTGTGCTGTAAACTGAGAAATGCAACTACACTGCTGGTAGTGGTACACGTGGGGTATGTAGGATGTTTTTGCCTCTTCCTTCTAAATAACTTCAGTATATGTCACGTTACATCGTTAGGTCAGGTATTTGCAAATGCCCAACAAATCCCTGACCTCTGGAAAACTGAAAGAAGTTAGGTAAAGAATACAGGATTTGTGTAGAAGATGACAGCAACAGAATCACAGTTTAGACCATCAATATTACAGAACTGGAATAAAACAAAAGAGTTCTGTAGTTTTTCTGAGATACTGAATATTCAAGCAGGAAAAAAGAGTTGATCAAAGCCACTGAGGAAACCAGATGTTTGACCTGCTTGCTGTTCTGAAATCACTTAACCTGATAAAGAGCTTTGAAGTCAAGGAGCTCAAGCTAAAATGTGTATAATTCAGGAAAGACTCACCAGAAATATCAATCACTATTACAATCACAAATTGGATCATGGTATGGTCCATATTATTTGGACTGAAAGAGCCCTGCCCTACAGCAAGTCTGCCTTTCCAGAGTGCTGCCAAGTCTATCCAACAAAAACAACTGAAAGAACCGTAGCTAGCTCTCCCAATATACTGTCAACCCGTTGATAACTTTTGCCAACCACCACTACCAGTGGGCACTTGGAAAGGGAGATTGCTGTGTTTCTGACATTTACTCACCAAGAGCCTAACTCCAAATGTGTAATTTGTTTGATTTTGTTTCCAAATGATGTTTCCCTGAAACCCATTCTTTTAAGCTGATATCTGTTCCTTCACTGGACTGCATTACATGAAATACCTCTGTGTTCACCAATTACTCACACATGTACAGCTCCAAGTTTTCCACGCAGAAGTCAGAGGCTTTGAAAAAAAACAATGAGAAGTGGAAATGAGAGCATTTCCAACATAGATTACTTTTCTTTCCTTGTTTTTAAAACTAATTTTCATCTGCAGTATGTGTGGTTCATAACTGTGACCAGGTTTCTTACTGTTCTTCTGTTTGGCCCTGAATTATTGTATTTCTGTTAGAGCGTGTCTTAATACGAAAAATCAGTTATTCTACTTTTTTTTTTTCCCTTTTAGTGTTACTGGTCACAGAAAGATTCCTTTTACTCTAGGGATAAATAGCCAAGTAAGTTTTGCTATTAAAAAAAACACAAACACATCAAAACTCTTTTGACCATAATTTGCCGTTCAAAATAATTTATGAAGCGGTACCTCTTGGCCTTTTATTTGTATAAATTATACAACAACTATAGTTTTTTTTAGACAGTGAGATGAGTCTGTATTTAGTACTTCAATCATCGTTCTCAGGGTTGGAAAAGTCTCTGATACAGATGGTAGGCTCTTGTAAGAAGGTGAAATACTGAAAGAGATAAAAAAAAGAAAATTAATTATTTTTTGATGAGTTCTATGATTTACCTGAAAGTTAACACATTAGCTTATACTTCATCCCCTTCTCCAACAAATTTGGAACCTGAAGTAAAGAATCAGCCCCAAGCAATGCTACAGGCTGGGGGCAGAGTGGCTGGAAAGCTGCCTGGTGGAAAAGACCTGGGGGTGCTGGTCAACAGCCACGGAACATGAGCCAGCAGTGTGCCCAGCTGGCCAAGAAGGCCAATGACATCCTGGCCTGTATCAGGAACAGGGCAGTGATCATCTCCCTGTACTGGGAACTGGTGAGGCCGAATGTTGAGTCCTGTGTCCAGTTTTGGGCCCCTCACTACAAGAAGGACATTGAGGGCTGGAGAGTGTCCAGAGAAGGTCAGTGGAGCAAGTGAAGGGTCTGGAGCACAAGTCTTATGAGGAACAGCTGAGGGAGTTGAGGATGTTTAGCTTGGGGAAAAGGAGGCTCAAGGGAGACCTTATCACTTGTTATAACTATCTGAAATGTTGTAGCAAGGTGGACTTACTGCTTTAAGTCTTCCAGCCTTGTTTACTGTACCACTACAATTCATCTACCACAAATTAGCCACTTCATACTATTACACCAAGTCCTTTGGGCTGTAGTTCTTCAAATGTTTTTCTCAGCATCAAGCAAAGCCAACTTTAGCACCTTCTCCACTGGCTCAGTTCCTCACCTATTATTACATCTCTCATTTGAGACAGCAACACTTTAGGTGGTACTATGCTATGAAATGGTCTTGATTAAAAAATAAATTTTTGTTTTGGCAAAGTGATTTTTAACATAAATGAGTTCCCTGATCTGGTTTGATACGCATTTCTACAAGTTTCAGTGGTACAACTGAGGGAGTCAGAAACACATGGATAGCATTGAAATTACTTAAACTGACTTTGCTCCCCTGAGAGAAGTTTCTCTTTGGTAAAGATATGTCTTTAAAAAAAACCGAAACACAAAAAACAAACCCCACATGAACAGAGGATTAATAAAAAAGCAGAGTATATAAGTTGGGAGATTTACAGTAGAAAATTATGGGAACCATAAATATTTTATATTTCCAAGACAAACATGTCACAATATTTATGCAGGCTACTTACAATAAAAAAAACAACTTGCTACTCTGTAGTTTAAAAATGTCTCTCCTTAATGAATATTGAATTTGACTCATTTACAAGTAGATTTTTAGCCTGAGTTTGACAAAGATGTCCTTGAGTCTTCTTAACAGCCTTCTTCCTTTAGGAAGGGACTTAACGTTCTAGTGAAACTCACCAGGCTGATAACCCTGATGATGAAGTTAAACAACACTAATCAGAATTAACTATTTGGCACTAAGAGCAGCTGCAGAGCTCCTCAGGCTCTCAGAATAACTCAGGTTGGACCAGACTGCAGGAGGTCTGTGACCTAACATCCTGTTCAAAACAAGGTCAACTGAGTAGTCAAACCAGGGTGTCAGGGCTTCATCCTATCAGATCTGGAAAATCCCCAGGGATGGTGAATGCACAGTGTCTTTGGGCAGTCTATTCCACTGCTTGACTACCTTAAGGATGAAAAGATTATGCTCAGTCTAAACTAAAGCACGTTGTCTTTTGTCCTCTCACCAAATAGTACCTGGCTCCATTTTCTCACAGGTACTGCAAAGCTGCTGTTAGGTTACAGCCTTCTCTTCTCCAGGCTGAACAAGCCCAACTCTCTCCTGTTAAGCCACGTGCTCCAGCCCCCTGGCCATCTTGGTGGCTCTTTACTGAATTTGCTCTAGTTTACCATAGTCTTTACTGCAGCTGTATTTTAGCTGCGGTTCAAAGTGCTGAGTGCCCCCTAAACTGGATTATCCAAACAGCTTTTTAATCCCTCTAGCTGTCCATTCATCCAGACCATAATGTGTTATCTTGACATGACAGTACTGTGGGACTCCTTGCTGATGTAAAAATAAACTCTTGTCATCCCCAAATCTAGTCAGTTTCTATCAGAGAACAATCATATTGGGTCAGACAATGTTTGGTAAGCCCATGTTGACTGTTCTCTGTCACCTTCTCCTTCATATACACTGAAGTATATATGAATATACACTGTATGTACATATGAAATGCACTTCCTGACTTTCCCAGGGACCAAAATGAAGCTGACTAGCCTACAGTTTCCCCGGGATGTCCTTTCGGCCTTACTGAAGATGAATCCAAGATTTCCTTTCCTGCAATCACCAAGAATGTTCCCTGATGTGCACCACCTTTCCGAGATTATACGTGGCCATGTTAAGGACATTGGCCAATTCTCTCAGAACCCTGTAAATGTCTTGACCCTGACTTGAAGGATACCAGAATGTGTACTGTCTTTGATTTTTAGATTTTGTATGGGGAATAACCACTAAGGGACAAATCAAATGCAGCAGATTCATAGTATTAGTTCCTTGTCAATGTGTTCAGTATTCAAAAACGAATTCATATGCAAATCAAAACATTTAAGCTTTGCACAAAAGGCATGCAGTTATACTAAGTAAAGTAATTCTGTATATTCAAAATGTCCATCTACTTTGAAAACACTTATTTTCTAAATCAAATCAGCACTAAAGGATAAGTAACTGACTTTGATATTTAGTTTGAAGAGATCTATAAGAATGAAAAAAGTCAAAACTGCCCCCTGCTTTGTTGACTCATTGCCAGATTTATTAATGCTAAAAAATAATAACAAAAAGGTAAATTTGACCACTGGACAAAATAAAGACAATTTTAACCCAGATAATTTTCTCAGACGATAACACTCACAATAAGTGAATGTGTAGTCTACTAACTACTCTGTTAGAACAGAAACACACTACCATGTGTGTAAATACAAATCTTGTCTTATCAATTCCTAAACAGCATTTAAAAATACATTGAATCATTTACTAAACTCATAATTTCTAAATAACATTTTTAGTGCATGTTAAATTTTATATTTAAAGTTTTCCATGTTTTATTTATCCACTCCCCATCTGACTAAAAATATTTACCTTTTTAGATTCATCCAGCTCCTTGCTATTTTGCTAAAAGCTTCAGACCCTGGTGCTGTCATTGCTTCAAAATCAACCAGCTGAAAATGCAACAAAATGAAAAAGATATTAAGAAATTACAGAATTTTTAAGTTCTCTTACTTCACGAAGAGCTCTGAGACCATGCTTACCTATATTCTTGGTAAGACAGGAGTAAGCTTACTAACCAGTCTGTGCCCAGGCTACTTTGTCCCTCATCATCAGCTTGGAAGTCAGCACTATAACGTCTCTCTGGGTTTGCACACCCCATCACAACTGGAAGCTACAGTGGCTGTGGCTACTGCCTGACCTGCCAGGCAATAACAGAACTCTTGACTACTGTGCATCTTTGACTTCAGAACAGTCTGAAAATGCATGCTGTCAGAAGCTAAGGACCAGCTTAGCCCTTCTCAGGAATCTAGAGAAAAAGGTCATTCAACAGGGGAAAATAATTTCTTCCAGGTGGTGAAAACTTTCAAAAAAAAAAAAAAGGGTTTATTCCAATTCAGCTATTCTATTTCAGGAAAAACCCTCAAATGTAAAGATGTCCCCAACGTTTCTTTAAGTCAGAAACCCTGAAACTCTGCTTGGCTGCCTAAACTCAGTCAGCAAAATACTCTACCCTATCAAGTCCTAAGTAAATGCTTAAGAAAACTCACGTAAGTATTTTAGGATAGCTTGAATGCCCACAGAATGGGGAAGATACCAGATTAATGGCATACTGAAAAGGAAGATTTCTGGCTACTAAGCAATTGCAGTTTGCTCTTAAAAGCTACTTAGGAGTTCACTGTACTGAAAGGACAAACCTCAAACTGTTTTCAGGGCCTTCTAGACCAAAAGGGAAAGTCACCCTTTCTTCAGTTATCCATGCAGGATATTTTCTTCAACAACATGGATTCTCACTGGAATTTTACTGTTTTTTTAAACAATACTCTAAAGAGACAGAGGTCTCACCCCTTTCAGGCTGAAAAGATAACACAGCTAAGAGCCCAACAGTTGAAGGAAGGGAAACCATTTATTGAGCAAGGTGGTATAGTATTGAAATGTAGTCTCTTGAAAAATAAGACATCTCTTAAATTAAGAAGAACACAAAGGGGAAGGAGAAATCAAGAGAAGTTACAAATACATTTTTACTTACCAAACCCTAAATGCTCTAGAACACAGTGAGAGCATAAACAGAAAATTTCTGCTGCGTGCCAGAAGCATCACTAATTCTGCCCCAAGTATTTTCAGAACCCTTCTCAAAGAAGGCTGAAAAGAGCAGCTCAGCACATCAGAAATGCTTCAGTTACAAATATGCAATTCCTGTGGGACCAAACTGCTACCATTTCACTAACCCAAATTATTGCATATACCATCTCCAAATCTCACCTGCTGTCAAGAACAACAATGAAATTTTCAACACTCATGCTGCAAGACATCATAGTATGCAGCTAAACCATCACCAGCAAACAAGCATGCAATTGCTGTTCATTCTTACAGATCCTTCCTCACATTTACAAGTATTACTTACTCCATCAAGGCTGAACCAGTGTATTCTGAGATATTTTGATACTCGCCTTTCCTTTAGGGATTTTTCCTGACACTTCTTTTCCACTTGCCATTAGTGCTCCCATGATCACTGAGTAAGCTATCACACTAAAAGAATAAAAATAAAACCAACAATTGAAGTAGAAGTCTTTCCATAAGGTTAAACTACAAAACTATAGTACTGCTTCATAAAAGGCTAGTATAAACTAATGTTTTAGTTATTTTAGCAGCAAAACCAAGCACAAAACACTTAAGAAGTGAAATCACTGATACTTTCCAACACTACAAAATGAAGTTATGAACCTGTAGAGTGCAACTACTGTTTCTGCATTAGTTACAATCATGATTTCAGACTTTGGAGTTCTTAAGACTCCGTAGAGCTGAAAACAAAGGAAGCTCCTGTTCCCAAGAGGCATAGCTGCAGCCCTGAAGAGTTTATGAACTCTACTGCAATAGAGGCACTGTTAAGCTATTGAGTTACTTATTTTTTTTAATTTAGTGTTTTTAAAAATTATGAATCTGAAGATAGAATTTCTGTTAATTTTTTCATTCTGTAAGATAAATGTAAAATCTCATTATAAAACCAAAATCTCAGGGTTTTTTTGTTTGTTTGTTTGTTTGTTTTTTGTTTTTAATGAACTGTATTTACTAATGAGCTTAAAGATCTTAAGTTCTTAGTGGAACAGAAAATCATAATAGTCTTGAATGTAACGAGGTTTGCATTAAAGTAGAATTTCAGTCGAAGAGTTCTGTGACACATGGAACTTTATTCTACAGTTTCATTTGGTGACCCTAACAATTTCAGTAAATTACGAACATAGTATTTTAGTGTATTTTATTAAAATAAGTTATCTCAAAGTATATTTAATCTTAAATACATTTCAGAAAAGCCTCCTAAGAGAGTATACAAGGTGTAAGACAATATGGATTAGGAAACCAAGCATTACAATTTAAAAATGACACTTTTCAATCTGTGAGCTGAAGTCTATAAATACAGACTACTCATCATTTTAAATATACATGCAGTTCTGCATAGTTACCATCAGCAATTACAAACTAGCTTTTAAAACAGCACTAAGTCACTTCCCATTGTCACGGCAGCAGAAAAGGAGAGACTGTATAGGACATCCAAAAGCTCAACCCAGAGCTTTTTTATACTTAAAAAAATATATTAAGATACAGCAACACATGGACACTTTACAACATGCATCCAAGGTAACAGACATGATGAATACAAACACTAACCTAGATCCTCTTGAAAGTGGCATTAAATTATAGAAGTAATAAACTAGTGACAGGATCAAGTTGCAAACAGCATCTACTTCCTAAGCAAGAGAAAAAAAAAAGTGAATTAAAGATAATTTAACAGCCAGGTAATACCTTCTAAAGGTACATTTATTGCAAAGTCTGCTATTATTATTCTTTTTTAAAGAACCACTTAAAATGTGAAAAATGTCAAGCTGAGAAGTTGAATTCTGATTAAAGGATGTTTAAACAAACTATTTGTTGTATCTTTAAAATGTAGGTGAAACATAGTTCATCTACACTGTATTAAGGGACGAAAAAGGAAAAGCACAAGCTCAAATGTAGTCAGATTCTCACTGCAAATCGAATCAACATAAACACAATTCTAGTGCTTCTCATGAATTCATGTTACTTATCTTACATGTAGCCACCATGAGCCAAATCCTAAACAGTACTTATAAGGATGGTGAAAAGGTGAACACAGATCCATGAGAAAAATAAAGAAAATAAGGAGAGGGAAAAAGAAAGAAAGAAAAAAAAGAACCAAAAAAAAGGAACACACTTACACATTGAGACCTTGCCTGGACACCCTTTATTACTGCAGGCAAAGCATAGCAAATTTTTAAGTAGCAGAGAGAATTATGGTTACTTCTCATGATATAGGCCATAACTGGGTTTCAGCAAGCAGTAACTCCATCAAGAATTATTAGAACAGTGATGGTTAGACATAGAGTATAAAAACATACTAGGATTTTACCAATGAATTAATGATTTCACTAAAACAGCCTTACCCCCAGCTCTGCAGACAGAATAAGAATTTTTCCTTTAGCTGTTAGATCCTTATATAGTGCATCTATTTCTGCATGATACAGCTGTGTTCTTTCTTCTGTTGTCTGAGTTTCTACTGAAAATAGTATGTTCCCCACTCTATCAAGCAGATGGAAAGAAAAAGGAGATAAGAAATTTTTTGAACAGAACTTGATGCACAATCTAATACCCAGGGTAAGTCACATATGTACTACAGTTACACAGCATATCACTTTTTTTCTATCATTTTTCCTTAAGCAAAAGGTTATGTACATTGCTTCCCATTTAATTAAAAGAACCCCAAAAATCACTGAATCAAAAATGTTACATCACGTTGTAAGTTTGAAGAATACATAAAGATTGCTGTCTAATCACAGATGAAGTATTTTATTTCCATTGAACAATACCTGACAAGCATTAGTGTTTCGCCTAAAGTGTGGGTAAAAAATAAGAAATATGAAATTTTAAAATATCTTCATGGGCTTAAGACTTTTGTATAGAATGAATGTAAAGTGTAGTTTTGTTAACATCTAAGCTACCAAAATGAAATTGTTTTGGTATAAAGTGTGGTTACAAACCATGGATCAAAACAGACTGAGTGATACTGAATAAAGTTTGTGCAGAACAAAGACCATTTTACTGATATCAAAATATTTTCCTCAATACAGTGAGGACATACATTTAATGCCATTTCACTGTATAGATGCCTATGGTTTAGAATGGGAAATGAAAAACCAAGAGACACATTAGCATCTTAGCAGAGAAGTTTGGCTTCTATGTCACTCATTGAAAGCACACAAATTCTGGGAAAAATTCCAGTGCTGAGAATTTTAAATTTTTTAAATAAAACAGAGTTTTTATTTAATAGTAGGCCAGATCTTCCGAGCTCCAGACAAATGCTCATTTTTCGGGAAGACAAGGAGTCAAAATCTGTAAAGTGAGAAACTTACTATCTCACCCAGAGAGTGATGCAAAGCCTCCTGATTGTATTCTCATACATTCAGTTACTATTTCAATTTTCATTTGCAGATAGAAGGTCTGCAAACATCTCAAAAATAAACACAAAAAAGGTCAAAAATTCAAATAGAAGAGAGTCTCTTCTATTCTTACACCACAGGAACTTCCCTTCCATTCAGGACTTCTCAGTCAACACAAGTGACAAGGTCTCACAAGAAGAAACGTATTTTGATATGGATAAAGACTGAGATTTTTGAGATTTTTTTCCCCTTTAGGTATTTTATAGCTCAAGATGAAAAACAAGATCCTTCTTCGCTTTTGTGCTATATGTTAGAGAATCAAAGCAACCAAGCCTACTCCATTAATGTTATCCCTATCCCGTTTTTGTCAGGGAGCACAACAGGAATCTATTTCTCCAACAAATACACTTTTGTTATTTTCAAAAATGTCACTAGTGAATAACAAAATCCACTTTATGCAAGCAGAAATGGCATTTCAGACAATTAATTATTAATACCTCATTGTTACTTAGTGTACCCAAACCCCTGAAAATAGCAAACATACTTATCTCCTGTTATTGTAATTGTGAATCCATCATATTCTTTCCCTTGATCCTTGAGGCTGGGGACTTTCGTGTTCACAGTAAACCCATCTCTGGTTTTACTGTTAAACTGCTTTCAAAAGGAAAAAGTGTAATATTAGAGGTAACAGAGGCAGATTGCCTTGCTGTTGTTTTCCAACACCTAAAATACATGGAGCAGAAGTGCAAATGGACAAACTGAGGGAGCAGGACAAAGTTACTGTCAACTACATTATTTCATTTATCTTTTATTTCCTATTGAATGGAAATCATAAATACTGAATGAGGCATATTGGCATTCAACTTTATAGTGAATAGAAAGCAGCACTGGTTATGAAAAGCAACTGTACAAAGCAGTTCCACTTGTACAGATTTTTACCCCAGTTACCTTTCGGTGCAACAATGTAAATACAAAAGTAGGAATTTGAGACCCCATTTTATGTTTACAGTAAGATGTGGCTGCATTAGTCTGAGGATTCCAGAACACAAATCAAAGGAACAGTTTCTTAATTGTGATCCAGTTTCAAATAATGTTTATCCTCATCAGAAGGAAAATATCACTAGGTTTAAGAATTCTACAAAGCTACATTATCTTAGAGTAACACTGTATAGCCAGAGAGCACTATAAACCAGGCAAAATTGCATTTAAATAAAGTCATAAGCCCAGTTTTTGACATACAGCATTTCTCAGCTATCCAAAAAAAACCAAACTACATCACTATTAGCAGACATTAATTTTATACAGGCACTGTTAATTACTATTACACAGTAGTGTTGAATGAATTATTTAACAGAACTTGTGATCCAGATGTTTTGTTTGAAGAGAACCTGCATTTATTTTAAAGGAACAAAAAGCCTCTAATGAGACAGCATTCCACTTTGATACGGTTTGGAATGGGATACAGGAGACTCAAACCAGATCAAAATGTACAGGTTATGGAAACCAGGAAGAACATCTGCTGCCAGTTGAGGCATTCCCTTTGAAATAAGCAATGTACAGTCCACTATGTTTATATATTTTCATCATTCTTTTTGAGTAACCTATACTTTTAACTCCACTAATAGCATTTTTTCTGGCCTACAATTCAACCGTGACCATATCAGGTGCGCTACAGGGCCCTTTTTGCACATTTGTGTGGCAGTATGGAACAATTAGTTGTCCATCCACCCCAGCATGTACTACCTCTTCAGCACCAGTTTTTGTTTAAGTTCAGTTAGTATCCACTTGGTTTCAACTTTCAAGGCCAAGAACATGGCAGTAATATAAAAAGGACCTCCAAAATTATGGTATGTTCTATGAAGTCACTTATATTCACAACACATATTACAAAAACCCTTAGAAAAATTTAGTGCTTAAGCCACATAGCTCCTGCAAAGATATCTGTAGTGCACGAGTGAATGAGTGCTATTCCTGTGAACAAATCCAAACCCAGAGAGTCCTTCAGCAGTAGCAGCAAAGCAGCTTCAGAGAGCCCTGTTCCATGGCAACCTGCCAACTTTGCTTAGATACAAAACCGCAGTGTGGACACACATGATAAGAAAGCAATGAGTTTGTCTCTCTATAGAATAACTTATTTCTTCCCAAATTTTATTCTGCTCTAAAATCATGCCCAATCCTTTAAAAAGACATATTTTGTAACATTTCCCAAACCCAAATATTTACATGCTGCTCATCCTAGATTAATTTGGAGGTGAGAGGGGAGAGTGAGAAATCCTTTTACTTAAACCCAGCTCAAAGGTAATAAAACTTAATTTGAGATAAGAGTATAAATAATTTTGCAGGTCATATATCCAAGGCCTTTCTACAAAGAACCATCACCAGCACTAAGAAAACCCACGAGTTTCTCCACTCCTTTTCAGACGAGTCTTCTAAAGCTCAAGAACATTATTCCAGTATTTCATTGTAGCTACCAGTCACTAAGGGCAACTGTTCCCCCGTTTCCCCCCAACAGCCCCACCACATACTGACCTGCACCAATGAATCTAAAGTAAAAGAGCTTCCATGTTCTTAGTGTTTCAAACACTTAATTTTTTTTCCTTCCTACTGTACAGGCATACTGTGAGCCCACTGTGGTGGATTTGTTCACAGACCCTCTCAGTTGAGAAGGTTGACTTCAAAGAATTACATTCAACAATTTGTTTTCCCATCATTTTGTTAACAATTCACAGTTAGGTCAAGGATTTCAAACACACATCACCCAGCTGCATATATCAAAGTGAAGGTCCAACTTTTCTTACTGCAGGTTTGTAATAACCTGAGCTAGTATTTCCACTTACTCATTTTAAGTTTACACATAGTGGTTTTATTCTGAGGAACTGCACATCTCCCAGAACACATTTTACTATTTTTACCATATTTTCAAGTTTTTCTTTAATTTACCTTCATTATGGGAAGAAGGTCTTCTACTTTATGTACCTTTTCCAAAGCTTCTCGAACCTCTAACAGTCCTTTCGGATTATTAGCACTGGAAAAAAAATTAAACATGGAATACAACAGTTGAACACATAGCATTTCTGGAAATTCACCTACCTTTAACTTAAATAGTCATAGCAAAGTAAGTTATTGAAAGTTAATTATTTCTTTTCTGAAAATTAATTCCTTTATACTTGGCCACATTGTCTCCTATTTTTCAAAAAGTAATATTCTCCTATATCAGCTCAGTTAATTTTTTTCAGCTTCAAACCTCAACTTCAGCCTTCAGGTTTATCTTACTCTAATTTACTACTCTATCTTATTCTTGCTGTTGGCCACTCTAAAGCATTAAACAGTGTTTTCATGAGTGTGTGTAGACAGGGGCTTCTAGATAAGGAAAGATGGCAAAGAATAGAGTTAATGTTAAAAATATTCTTCACAAACTATGTGTATCTGTGTGGTCTCAAAGGTAAGTAGATACTCCAGATTCAGGCACAGCTGGACCATGAAGAAACCTGTTGAATTACTGTTCTAATATTTATTAATTACTGTGCACCCAGATTTTGAGAACAGAATTATTTTAAAAATCACAGCACAAATTGCTCTGGTTTAAGGTCAAATGCTGCTGGCTTACTCTGAACAAACTTAACAAACTTACCCACAGTAGAGGATAGACTTCCCAGGAACTACAGAACTTATGTATTTGCAGCAACTATCATAGATTTTCTAAAACCTAGATGTTTTCAGCAGTTATAAAGATTTTATGCACTTTAATTTTTTTTTTATATTTAAGAAGAATAATGAGATTGAAAAATAGAGCTCCATCTTTATTATGGGTTACAAGGTCAAAAAAAAAATAGAGGGTTTAAAGCTAAAAGGGTTTCTTAGTTTTTAATGTTATCAGGATACTGAGCCACACATGGGACAGTCATTTTACTCATAAAAAACTTAAAGAAATTTGAAATAGATGCCAATATGAATTTTCACATTACCTTTTGTTACATTCTTTCATTCAAAAATCTGTAACTGCCTTCAGTTCCAGGATAACATCTACATCTACACTGTAATTCACAGTGGTTTTTTTCCTATTAGTTTAAGTTTCTTAAGGTGGCAACAAATAGCATTTTACATCTTTAACAGGAAATAATTATCTCTATAGATAACTACGAAAACTAGAACTTCCCAAAATTCAGGACAAAAAAAACCCCTCAGACTTTCTGAAATGACTGTGACATAAACTTCAGATCAGTATTACCAGGGGAGTGAAGCAGCGAAAAAAAACCATCAGTAATTTACCCGTGATAAACAAGGATGCGGTCTTTGATAAAATGAAGAATTTTCTCAAAGTATTCCAGGTACCGCATGTTAATGACCTGCCCCCTACAAAGAAGAGAAAAGTTTTTTTTGAAGACTTGTTTTTCAACTCAACATTCCAGAGCTAAGACACAAATATTACTCATTAATTCTTGACAAAATTTCATCCACAGATGCTCTGTAAATAAAAGGAATGAACTAGAGTTTTATCTACGTGGTCATTTGCCAGTCCCCCATTTTAAATACAGATTACATAGTGAATTTACAAAACCTCATGTATCATTAGTATTGTTGTTCTCTGATAAACTATATTTCAATACATATTTCCCTGCTTTCAATGTACCCAATTCTAGTAGATCTTATTTATATGATAATTATCAATTTGCACAACGATATAATCTTCCCTAGACTCGCAGACTGCAGAACTAGAAAAGAATTCTCATTCTGTACATTTATTTAAAGAACCAACACTCTCCAGTTTACATATTTTGCAATATATATGTTAACCTGCTCTGATAGTCAATATACATTTTTCCTTATTCACTTATGTCCCTCTTTATGGAAGTAATTCTGCTTCAACTCTTAACAGCTACAAGTCGTAACTGTAAAACAAAAGCATTAAAAAGGTGTTGCTTTCTCCCTTGGACTACTAAGGAAAAGAAATTTTTATTAAAATATGGTAGAAACCTGTTAGGATTATATCCACTCTGAGAGGAAAAATTACATACCCTTATTGCATTTGTAGGAGTCCTTCCTCTTCTCCCAGTCTACAAAACAAGATTTTATAAAGCAAACGTTATCGCTCTCTGAGGAAGCAAAACCACTGTCAATCACAGGAAGGTGTGTACACCTAGCCTTTATTTTCCACTCCAAGAGATTTTTGGCAGCTTAAGTCCCTGTCTAATGTCTCACTCAACAGTCTCACTAGGCCTAGTCTCAGAAAACCAGCAGAATCAGTTTTTAAAAAACTGAACAGAACACATACACATATTTGCACATAGGAAAGGGAGGTAGGGAAAGTGGAAGGATGAAGACAAATCTATATACATAATTTGCCCTTGTTGTACGTCCCATCATTTTCCATCTGTATTAAAAAAAAATTAAATATATGTACAACAGGCAGTAGCGTGTCAGTATAAGGAACTGGATTTTCCTTTAGTGTCATCTTGGAAAATACGTTCAAACCAGACCTGTCCTTCTATCAGGTCATCTAGAAGCTGTAGTACCAAGAAAGACTTTTGGTGGGTGGTCGAAAGTGATTTATGTTTATTTCTACTCCTTCTCCTTCTTTACTAAACACTATGATTTTAAAAGTTGCAGTGTTGCAGAGTGTCTTTTTTTTTATATAAAAACATTAAGTATATCATTTATGCTTAGCTGATCCCAAATCCTTGCTTTGCCTATAAAAACAACTTAAGCTTTAAAAACATTTTCTCTGCTTTAAATGAAACTTGCTGGCTTTGATCATTTAAGCCAGAAGGAGATAAGCCAAAGCTGCCCTTGCCTATAGGTCAACAAAGAAAGTGACAGCCGATATACTTGTGTCTTGAGTACATAAGATCCGAAAGCCTATGAAACATTGCGAAGTGCAAGATGTTTCTTATACGTCTTTAAAAAAAGGTCTCCAAATTGACTCAAAACAAACAAACAAAAAGTTTTTGTTTTCTGACACACTCTAAACATTTTGCAATTCTGGAAAAGAAAAAAAAAAAATTAATACAGCAGACAGTGGATGCTAGTGCACCATGACAAGACTCACTTGACAAGAATCACTGAACAATAATGAACTTTCGATGTAAAGAATTCTGAGTAAAGAAAAAGGTTATGCTACCAGATATCTAATCCAAGTATTTTTATCCACAGAAATTCCTGGTGTACAATTCAGACCAAATAAAACCTAGATACAACTTGAGCTCAGTATGACTAGTTACGTTAAAAATATTAGAAGAACACCCAACTGATACTGTTACACTTCTTGACTGAACACCTTTTATCTTTGTATACAAAATAATCATGAAGACCGGTATAGCCTAAATAGCCTAAATCTATTGCTGCACCTGGTTTTCAGGTAGCCAATCTATAGAAAGAACTCAGCTTTAGTCTTACAGGTATCAGAATAACTTTCAAATCATAACCCAAATATAAAGCAAAGTATATGTTCCTGAAAGACAGCGAAAAGACCATAAAATTATCTCAATTATCAACAAGAAGTTGTTAGCTCTGTAGCCTATTATTATCTTCAATCAGCAGTTATTTTACAGGCTGAGTAATGTAAGAAGGAGATTAAAAAAACCTGCATAATTCATTAAGAGGAAATTGTCATTTAGAAATCATACTGAACTAGAATATGCTTCAAAAGTAAAATAAATTTAAGAAAACCCCCATTACCACACGATATATTAATTTCTTTTAACTCTAACGTCATATGAAATCATTGGGATGGAATCCAAAAGAAACAAATCACAACAGAAAACTGTCCAAGGTAAGCAGCTATTGCTTGAGATGGAGAATGACCAAACAAGCACAGGTTTCCAGAATCAAAAAGAATGCAATCACTATCCAGTACTAAAGTATGATCAACTCCTAAGGCAGCGGTAATTATGCTGCTTCAAATCTATTGTTTCATCCAAAAAGGTGCCAGGTCAGTAATTTTCAAAGAACCACTACCTAGCTATTAAAAAAGCACAACCAAAATGATGATGCACAAGCACAACCAAAACACAAGGCTGAGACAAAACCAAAAGGTAAGAAATAGATTCACTGTGGGTCTACAAATCTCAATGATCATGAAGCTTATTTCAGATTTCTATAAGGTTAGCAAAACAGCTGGAACAGTACATCATGAGTTTTGCTACTATTCTCTGATGAAAGGAAAACAAGTAAAGTGTTTGGCCACTGCAAAACAGAGTTCCTGACACAGAGATATTGTACAGGGACAAATTTCCCCAGCTTAAATGTTCAACATTATTTTCAGGATGTTAATTAACTGTTGTTACATGAATGCCTTTCTGCCAGCACAGATCACCTAGAAATGAAGCTTTTACTCCCCCATTTAAAAATGAAACCAGGAAGAAAGAGGTGAGCTATGGAATGGATCCCTGTCTCAGAGTACAGATGGTTGTGGTTTCTGCTGCACTGTATGTGTGAGAAGAGAGAAATGCAGCAACAGCAAAGATGGACGTGGGTTGAAGCCCAAACTTAACACTTGGTTTGAAGGAAGAAAGAAGCCTGAGCATAAGACTGTTAAAGAAGCAGCACATCCTGCAAGGCAACTACTGATCTGCATTGGAGTTTAATGCTACTTTAACCACTCCATGAAGTAAAGCAGAGGCTGCTAGGGTCCATTTCACAGAGTGGAAGGAAAAGCAAGGAAAAATGCTAATTTGCCTCTGCATGTGAACATTAGAATATCACTGTTTTTCTCTGTCTGAAATAATTCTAGAGAAAGCTTTGTTTCCCTTACCCTCCTTTTTCCATAAAGCTTCTCAGAGAAGAAAGAGACAGAGATAAAAGCAGAATGACAGATCAAAGTATTTCCCATGAGGGGGTGGAATAAGGTGAAACCTGGTTACATATTTACTTACACAAACACACTCTGCTCCTGTGATTGACAGTGATGTCGCCACATCGAGTCTCTCTGTCATGACTATATGTCTTGCAGCATGGGAGAAGATGGAACGTACAACAGCGGTTGAAACTTTCAAATTTTACCTTTATTTGAAAGTGCAACTGTTACCTCTCAAAGTTTATTTGTCATTTTTGCTTTACTTTGACCTGCTCTGAAAACATCTAAGAGAACTATGTTTTTCCTCTCCACTGTAAATTGCTATTAAAGCTAATAGAACAGCATTGTTTCAATACCGATGCCAGTACTTTTGAGAAGCAGCATTTGAAAAAATTACAACTACAATGAACCTAATCAACTTTTTATGTCTAATGTAATTTGGGAATTAGAAACAGCACATAAAAATATGTGCATTCTGGATCCTTGTTAGATCTTGCTATCACTCAGTTGTACAAGTGAAATTCAAGAAAAAGAGGAAATGTCCTGAGGGAAAATTTGAGGTGCACAAACCCCAAATGTTTCATTAGAAAACATAAAATAAATATTAAAGTAAAACAATAAGCATATATACATTCAATACTGTAAGATGCTGCTTCACAAACAGATGGTAAGTTTTGGTACAATCCCTTGGTGAGTGTGGGAATGCTGTTTGGTAACACTCTCATACCTGATTAGGTTAATGTGATTATTGAAACCTCTGCTAAGGCTTCGGGCAGGCATTTGGTCCAACCAAAGCACAGGCTGGTCAGGGTCAGCTATCCTACAAAGACAAAGAATATTAACAATGGCACATATTTTGCTCCATGTAGTACTTTTAATAGAGCTTTGTTCACAGACGGAACAATTTCAGGCAAAAACCAGAATTTATAGATTACAAAAAAGAACGTTTTATTGAAACACAGGTTTTTTCTTGTGAAAACCAATTAAAACATTTTACATTTCTGGCATTTGAAACTCCTAAGTTTTTGTTTGCCTTAGCTGCAACGGATCCTGTGTTTCACAGTTTTGCTTCAATCAGCAAATGCTGTTCCCAACTCTTTCCCTCCTTTAGAGAAAAATGGAGTATTTTCAGAAGCGCACTCCTTGTACCTAAACCATCCTTGTCTTCTATCAGAACACCTTCTAGTCACAGAATGGTAGCAAGTGTTCATTTTCTCCTCCATGACTTCATCCCTTTGATCTGCTGAAGCATGCATCATTATTACAACAGTATAAGGTTTTTCTCTCCTCTTTCACTATTACCTTCGCCACTTTACAGCAATGTCAAACATATCTCTCCACTGCATCAGTCTGGTCTTCCCATTCATCCGAACTTTTGAGTTTGCCCAAGTCCGCTGCACAGCTTGCATTACTTCTAGAGTGGCCAATCCCATTGCTTAGGTGAGGGAAGAGAAGAGAGGGACCAACAAGAGAAACAGAAAACCAATTAGAGTCACTCATTTTTGTACAGATGGGAAAACTGAAGCAGGAAAGCAATGCATTTATAGGAAAAGAATTGACAACACCAATAAAGCCTGGAAGATCATGACTTCCAGTCCCCAGCTAGGTCAAGAAACTGCTGACATAACAATTATTTTAATTTTAAACTTCTTATCTGATTTAAAAGAAACAGAGCATAAAACCAATTTGCAGATAGCAAAAGGTATAGCATTCAATTATCACCACATTGATTTTTCTTCCCACTCAAATTTACAGAGAATTTTCAGTATACCTCTATGTATTCTTTTATTTGGAAGAAATCCTGGTGTCTCATACTGCATCATTGAACCCAGATGATCAGCTACACATATGAGCTCTTGCACATCAGGCTTATAGCTTTCAAAATTCTGAAATAACACATCTCTTACAGAGGAGAAAAACACACATCAGATGTAACTTGGCAACAAAAGTCCTGAAAGCATTAGACAAACTAATCTGTGTTTTACAAATCAATACTATTTGTGAGAGAAACAAAAGCAGTATAAAGAACACTCATTTCTCCTCCCAGCCCACTGAACATACACAGTACATGGCAGTTACGCTCAATATCTCGAATTAATTCAGTCTTACTGAGATCTTATTATTAAGCAGATCTTATTACTGTCACCACCAGTATTTCACCTTCAGACTTGCTCATAATAAGTGATACTAATTAAAGTTCACAGGTAGTACATTATCCTTCACTGTTACACTCACCCTGATTAACTTATAACTACATAAGAAAAGGATATGCATAGACCCTGGAAGTCCTATTCCCTTAATTTATCCCATAATTCTGTAAAAGCTTCTTGTGCTAAAAAGGTGGATTCTATTCCACATATACAAAAGCCAGAAATTTTTATGGAGCAATTTTTCTACATAGACAAAGTGAATACATGACAATTTATGTCAAAACTGCTTTACAGCAGGAGAAATTGCTATCTTTTCTTTAGTTACATGAATTTAAAATCCGTTCTAATAAATCTCTTGTTTTGTTGAGTGAAGTTACTCTGGTCCTAAAATCCTGGTTATCTAAGTTACTTTAGAGAACATTTTCCCAGTGAAACCCAGCTGCCATTAAAGATATAGTATCTAGAAATTACATCTATAACAAAATGAAAACATAACACACAACAAGAAACTGTAATAAGGGTACTATATAACACTACACTGAGCATCTCAGACTTATCTCTTAACATTGATTCCAAGACAATAATAGAAGAGTAATCAGTAAGATGATAGAATAGGAAAGAACAATATGTGAATATTATTATGTAAAGACAGAAATGAAGAAATTCATCCTAAGTTTAATTCTTCCTCTTTTATGAGATAAACCAACTCTTACGATCTACTAAAGGATTTAAACACTCAGTGGAATTGTACTTTTATATAACATTAAATATTTATACTGTGAGTGCCTCAGAATCGCACTTTAAAAAGTCAAACTGAAAAAAAAAACAAATCACATTTAGAGTAGGCTTAAAAAAAATAAAAAAAAAAAATCTCACTTTATATGTGGCTGTAACCCTGGCTGTTCTTCATAATTTTCGATAAGAAAAGGAAGATTTTTGGCCCAGTGGTCCTTGAAATTTCCAGGAAGATCTATATCAGTATTATACTCTGTAAGAGGGGTATCCAAATGTGCATGCAAATATCTAGAATATTCTGGAGGAAAGAAATAAAATTAAATGCTATTTGTATAATCAGTCCACTTGTGTCATTACACAAAACCAGTAACCAGATTATATGTTTGTCAGTTAAACAACATGACTTTAATAAGTCATTATTTTTAGATAATATCATTTTGTTATTAGCTAATTTCCAAAACAGAAATAAGTCTTTTTCAACTGAGTTAATTAACAACATGCTTTGCCATTATACAGAAATGTGTATTTCATTTTTGGCCCTAGTTTTTAACTGTGTGTACAATAAGAACCTGTGTATTCCATTTTTTTGACATACTCAGCAGTGCTCATGAGAATATACACTGGTTTCTTTAAAATGGCCAGAACTACAAGCAAGTTTACACTTTTAAGGTTCTTGAAGCATTGAAGAAAATTAAAAAAACCAAACAAACAACAATTCCAACTTACCTCGGAGGTATTTCACTTTCAGATATTCTGGGCTGGCCTTCTGTCCTGGTAGTGGATCATTTAACATAACTTTGGTCTGAGCTTTTATGCCTTCATAAAACTGTCCCATTGCAACATGGCTAAGACCTTTCATGTACTGGCACACTTCATTGTACGGTTCTAGCTGTAGACATCTCTAGATTAAAGGAACGAAACACCCATATATCAAGAGAGAGAAAGAGTATCTTCAAATAATCTAACCTGTCTGGTCAGAAGACCACCTGAAAAGACTTCCTGATTATTAAGATCCACTTCCAACACTATTTCCTTTCAAATGATGCTGAACACTTAAACTGCGAGCAATTGTAAGAAAAAATATTTTCAGCTTTATTAAAGGGAAAATAACCCCCTGCCAGTGCAAATTTGCTTTGCACACTTGAATCAGTATGAAGAGAGACCATGTTCGCTCTAACAATATTAGCACTACAGAAGTGTCAATGTTAGCTAGATGAAATCAGAAAAAAATATTCTCCTGACAATATTAGTAACATGTCACTTTTGGCTACATATATATATACATATACACACATATATGTATGTATATATATATGTG